>NC_137098.1:23743992-24319589 GCF_949357685.1 Gobio gobio
ATTTCTGTTCCGAAGATGAACGGAGGTCTGACGGGTGTCGAACGACATGAGGGCAAGTAATTAATGACAGAATTTTCATTTTTGGGTGAACTAACCCTTTAAAGGTGAAAGAAAGTCTTACGGGTTTGGAACTCGACTTGAGAGTGAGTCAATAATAACAAATTTTCATTTTTGGGTGAACTATCCCTTTAATAAAAGAATGTGACCATATTTGGCCCAGACCTCATCAGAACAATTGAATCACAATGGCCCTCATTTATCAATCTTGCGTAGAAACGGGCGTATATGTTGGCGTAAGATTATGCTTACACTCCTCTCACCACCAGATTTATGAAGCTGTGCGCACCTCTGAAATCCAGGCATACGCAATACCTGCCCTTGATAAATGCCGCGGCTGAAAATGATCGTCATTAGAATAACACGCCCCTATATATTCAAGTCTCTGCCTCCCCCTCATTTTACACCATGGACACACGGAAGACGGCAATGAAGCGAAACTTCTCTGACGTGGAGATCGAGACCATCACCAGGGAAGTGGAAAAAAAACTAAATTCTTTTATTTGGGAGTTTAAAGAGTGGGATTAAAGGCACCCACAAAAAGGTGTACGGAGGAAATCCAGTTTAAATAGCTGTTTGGATGAGAAATTACCTATCATAATTCATTATTTTACAGCACGTTTTGAAATAATTAGCATTTAATTTCGTATCATGTCACATGTATTGGGGTGTACAATAGTGATGATGATGTGATGTGGAGTACCATTCATTCACATTAATATAATTACATGACAATTTTTAAAGGGGTGGTAAAACACATTCTTTTGAAGGCTTGATTGTGTTTGTGGGGTGCACTGTAACGTGTTCATGCTTCGTTTTAAAAAAAATTGCCTTATTTTTCATATATTTGACCTTTATTCTACACTGCTCTGTCCCTCCTTGTAAAACGGTCTGATGCTTTCCGGGTTGTATGAACCCAGTCCCTCAAAAATACGCAGTGGGCTCTGATTGGTTAGCTGGCCCAGTGTGTTGTGATTCGCTAACCGCAGTGCACGTCGGAAACGTCACGCCCCTTACCTTTACCGGAGGCTGTTCAGTATTAGAAACAACGGCGTCAATAAAACCATATGAGCCCGAATCAGACCGAGAACATTTTAGTGAAGATGATCGAGCAGAACCTGTTCAGTCCTCGAGAGTAAAGACTGCGGATCTATAATGATCGCTACTGAATGGCACTGTTACTTTTGTATTTTTAGAACGATTATAGCCAAATATCTGTCACAAGAACTAACCCAAAACAAACACTAAGCACTGGCTTTAACTAGTAAGTTAGCCAAATCACACACAGAACCATGTTTAGCATGCCTGTAGATAAACAATACATAAAAGCTCTAATCAAATAATCATTTACACTAATGCCAGGTTCGCTGTTGAGATTTTAACGTTAGTGTTTATAACGATAGGTGTTCGTCGGATAACGTTAAGTATGAATGAGCATTTAACAGACTGGTTTGCAGAACAGCGTTGTCATCTGTTTACTTCCTTGCTACAACCTATTACAGGAAAACACATCGATGAAAAATAAATCAGACTTACAGGTTGTGGCCCGTGAACAGCTTCTGTTTGTAAATCCAGCTTTCAGGACAAGCCGTTGTGCATATCCTGTATTGAACTCGCGAAGTTTGTGGAAGTTTGTGTTGTCCTCCGTGAAATGTGCAGCGCGCGCGTCGTACATCCACGCACCGGCAGTGTTTTTTTCACGCAGCTGACGTTGTGCAAATCTGGCATTGAAATCGCGAAGACGGTGGATGTTTTCCTCTGATAGATGTGCTTAGATGTTAGATCTCCTCTGCAGGAAGCCCTGCGCGCGCCTGATTCCCCGCTGACTCAAACACACGTGCAACATGCTGTATGTTAAACGCTCTGCAACGCACCCCCGTCCCTATGAAGGCTGAACAGAGCAAGTACCCCAGACCTGCAATCCGGATGAAAATAACAGCGTTTCTTCGACATTGCGGCAAAAACACAGCCTACTAACGCTTCCCCGCGGCGATACAAAATTGCCTCGCCCCCCTTATTTCATATTCCCCGGAGGAGGGGTTTATGTAAATATTGGGCCTGGTGATGTCAGCAAAACCTGGGTGAATGTGTAGTAGTCCCTAGCGGCCGTTTGCTGTAGTCCTTAGAAACTGATTTCTTTAAAAGCAAATATCTTCCTTTGCTTTAAACTTTGAACGTTGTAACTTTGCAGATGTTGTTTATGCTCAAGCAGCAACATTACACGTTAGCTAAAGTTAGAATAGTGAAATCGTGGTTTACCACCCCTTTAAGATTCTTCTTATTATTATTATGATTTGTATTATTAATGACGCTTATTGGATTTAGAAGAAGAATGTCGTTATTATTATTATTTATTTTATTATTATTTAAAAGAAGAAGAATGTCATTTTTATTATTTTGTCAGTCTGAATTATGTTCAGTCCCAGTCCGTGCGCAGCTGCCGGGCCTAACCTTGAACCGTCAGGTAAAGCGCACAGGCTCGCAACTGGAGGAATACATATCAAAGGCTTTGGTAAAGTCACACAAATTAAATATTGAATGTTGCACAAAAAATAAACACTGAAGTTTATAATTACTATATCTCTATTCGCACGGGATTAGTAGCCTATTATGTGGGGACCTCTGGTGATTTGTAATAATCGCAGAGAATGTCTGTGATCTTAATCCCGTGCGAATCGGCCATGTCTGTAATATGTAAAGTTAAAATTCCCCCACAAATTACCTACCATATTTCGCCGAACACAGGTCCTGTGATAATATTAGTCCCGTGCGAATCGGCATCTCTGTGATTTGGCTGGGATTAGGCGGATCGTATGTCATTTTTGCATTTTTGGTTTTTGTGTCCTGTGCGCATTTCTATCTTTATCTCTCACGAAGAATGGAACTAGGCTGCATAAAATGCGCACCGTTATGAATTCCCGTGCGGCAGCGCGGATTACTTTCACTTTAGAATGAGCACCAATTTGGGAGTAAATTGCTTGAATGGTGTGTTTAATATTATTCTTAATGAAAAACACAACAACAGAACAGTACAATGACAAACTCGCTAAAATGGGCACTTTTACATTTAGCTTTGAAACTGAATCTTCCGTGGTATATTGTTATTATTGCTCAGTTACGTTTTTAATTGCGTCTGTTCTCTAACTGAACGAAATTATTTTTATTACTATAAAACAATCAAAATGATATCGATACGACTGTTTATAATTTCATACAGCTAGATCTATAACGAAAAAACATTTCCAAGTCTTTACATCATATCCGGGAGATAAGTCAGTAAATTCGAGTAAAATCCCAGCTTATCTCATGCGAATGCGCCACGCAAAATTCAGATGTGGGGCAGTAATTTCTAAATCACACGAGGTCCCCAGATAATAGCCTACTTATCCCATGCGAATAGGGCTTTAGTTGTTGTTGTTTTTTTACAGTGGGTCATAAAATAGCATATATTTGTCAGCCAGGTGTACGCTGGAAATTTGGTGTACGCACTTTTGATAAATGAGGGCCAATGTGTCTTGGGTGTGCTTACACCTTCACTTAGCTGTTCACTTCACCCAATATGCATTTAATGCCAGGTTCGCCCGGGGCTACAATACGACCTAAACAATCACCTGAACAGAATGGTTCCTAAAAGTGATATGATTGTCATTAATTATGCTATGTAACTGTTTGAAGTTTATTTTTATTTTATTTATTTTTTTGTGAGAAGACATTAAACCGCAGCTAAGTTCCAGCTAAGTTCCTGGAAAGGCTTCTCGCAATCAGCGATCTTGCATCAATTTGTCTCCTACGTCATTTGATTCCACAATCACCACAAGGCTGCAAAAGAACTGGAAAAAAGTCCTCATATCAAGCTGAAAAACACCTTGACATATTTAAAAAGGTAAATATGGACATTTCTGTCACTACCTACTGTCTGCCTCAAAATATTGCCAATTGGGTTGCTTGTATTGTGTAAAAAAAATATAAGGACGGCCAATTGGAGAGCTGACTTTGAGTGTTATTTTTGTCTTTGACCTTTAGGCACTAACATACAAAAACACCTTGATTGCATTGAATATACCACACAGCCGTATCTGCTCGCTGATGGGACAAAGAGGAACAACATTCATGTTGATGCTACACAACTGTTGACAAGTAACTTTCTGCAATCTTCCTGTCATATTTGTTCATGTCTAGGCAAATTTGATAATTTTATGCGCTTTGTTAACAATTTTTTCTTCTTCTGTACTACACCTCATGAATGTGGCTTACTAATTGACCTTTACACATCCAGTATATGTTTTAAAGTAGCCACTTGGCCCATTTGTTAAATAAACATTGGAATTTATGCATTTGTCTGAAGATTTCAATATCTGATCGTGTACATTAACACAACACAATAGTGTAAAATATGCACTGAGAAGAATACATTATTAATAACACTTATAGTGTAATAATCCAAAGAAATTGCGCTGTCATTTCTCCTTAAACCTAAACTAAACGTCAGATTCAGTGATTGTTGTAAACTGCAGTCTCTACTGTTGCTAAACTGCGGGATGTGTTTGATAATAAAGAGCTATTAAATGCACAATAATCCGCGCAAGAGACGCTGTTTCCAACTTCAAGGCGGCTTATGTGTGTGTGCTGCGAAATGGACCGGCTTGCACTTAATATTTTAGGCTTCGTGTGCGCGTCTAAACCATTAAATAAACAACAAATAGCCGGTGTCAAAATGACCGGATTGGAGAGTAGTTATTTTAACAGTTTATATTTTAAATGGGCGTAAATAGTTTGGAGAAATAGGAGAATATGATATTATTAGTTCTACATTCGATCGTTCTTAAAGGGGCAGCGTCTAATAAACCTGCTGACGATTGAGCCATTAATTCGAATCGAACAAAAGGCAAATAGAAAATATTCACATCTCTTGAATTAATAACTTTAGCTTTTATAAGCATTAATCTATCAATTTATACAGTGAAAACTATGCAGTGTTATTTTACATTTAATTACTTTATTAGATTTCTTTGTAGGTTTGTTCTTTACTGTAATATTAATGTTAGCAGACCTTCCGATTGCTGCACACTGGTCCATTTACAAATAGATGTTGTATATTTTTGTTCAAACTTTGCGGTTTCTTTTGCTATAGATATTTTACTTTTCAGATTATAAAGCCATGTTAATTATGTTCTTAATTATGTTTTTTTTATATATATAAAAAATAAAATAAAGTAGACCTATTATAAAAAGAACCGGTAAGAATACTGTTAAAGTACCGGATCGATAAGCAGTATCGGTAAGAGTAGTAATACCTACAGTGGAAATTAGATTTGGTTAGCAAGTTGATTAACGGTGTGCGCCCCTAAAATGTTCAGTTGGGGGCCACTGTGCTCCTAGTGAAAAAAGCTGGAGCCCTGTGAAGTAATGTTAAAATTAACACCAAGCGTTTTTTTTATTGTGTACTCATATGCTTGCACTGTGCAATTCATTGGCAAAAGAGTGTATTATCCCATAGTGTTGCCATGTGAGGGATTCCTAAGGGATACTTCCTCAGGGACGACAAGATTCAAAGAAAATTAAGTTAAGAGAACTGGGTAAATTGTGCAGTGTATTTATCTTTTTGCGAAAAAGACAAACAAAACTACTAATATTAATATTCGTTACAGAGCTGATAGTTATGGCCCTCTCAATTATGCACTGGACGATTCATTTGTTCGGATGTAAAATAAGTGATTCTTTCAAAATTCCCTATAAATTAATGAATTCCCTTTGAGCTAAATTGCCCTGTTTACCTTAGATGAGTAACCAGAGATGTTTAATGAATGCAAGATAAGTTTGAAAATATATATAAATACATATATCACTATACCTTTATGCACCTCTTGCTTGGCAGGGGCTGGTTATAACTAATCTTGACAATGACTCCGCTCTCAAACTTGGGGCCAGAAGAGGGCTCTTTCTTAGCTGTATCCTTACAAGCTTTGGGAAGAAAATAAACACGTGAATAAATGGCAAGATTTATTCACAGAAAAGATGTACCAACAAAAGAAACTCACAAGCATCGTTGTTATTATCTTTAGTCTCTGCAATGTCACAATTCACTGACTTCTGGTTGATCTGAGAGACTGACTGCTTTAGATGAGCCATGCAGCGCTTCTGCAGTGTCAGGTACTCCTGCTTCAGCTCCAACCACTCTTTCCTGACAGTTGAACAGGGGACACAGATCCCTCATGAGCATGTAGATAACAGACTAAATCCACTCCATTGCTTTGACATCTCACTCAATAGACAATTTATTAATGAATTTTGATTAACTTAATTTAAAAAAGAAAAAGAAAAAAGAAAGAAAGGAAGAGACAGTGTTGCTTACTTTGAGAGGACTCTAAGTGGGATGACCTCTTCCCCCATTTTCAATCTCTCCTTGAGCTTCTTCTTTCTCTTCCTCTTGGCCTTCAAAACGGAATCATCTTTCTTTTCAGAGTATAAATGTTCTTCATTCTTGCTCTCAGAGGATAAATCTATGCAACAAAAGAACATGAATTACTATATACCAGAGCATGTCTTAACTTTGATGTTCACTGTGCATTTATGTCTAAGGTTTGCAACTTCATTGCAACAACATTTGAACTTCATAACCTTAGACCTATTGCTTATTTCACAGATTCACCAACCAGCATATCACAAAGGGCATCCTGTGTTGAGGGAGCGGTCCTGAGCAGACTGAGCTTGTAGAGTGGAATCTTCAAGAATGGGCTCTCCACTCCAGAGGAAATATTACCGCTCCACTCACATGCTCTGATACCTTAAAGGCCAATCCACAATAGGGTTTGAAATAGTTAACCCAGGGCCAATCTCCCTTTGTTTCACACTGCTCTCAAAATATACCCGGGGTTAACAATTAATACTGGGTATTCTTAAGCTGATTTTTTACACTGTATATTAAGTAAATCCTAACATTCTTATTTTCATATATGTGATGTCAGTGTCATTGATTAGACAAACCTTTTTTACATAAACACTCTAGCATTGTGCATCCTTGTATATTGCCAACTGTACTGATTTACGACTATACATCAGGGGTGTCCAAAGTCCGACCCACAGGACAATTACGGCCTGGGGATGAATTTCAAAAGGCCCGCAGTTAGTCAATTAAAATATATTATATGTGACTGCACTGGCCCGGCATGCATAATTTACAAAATCATGCAGTTTCACAATGTCAACACAAGTTGATAGCACTAGACTTTAAGCCAGGTGAAGCAGTAAACCGTGAGTGACAACGATATGATAACTGATAGGCACTGCCATTTCTGATGCGTTTGAGAAACCTTATAGGTGCAGCATGTTCTATTTGCCAGCAAGTGGTTGAAATGGGTACTGCGGTCCAAATTTAAAATATTGGAGAGGGTTGTTTGTCCCTCCCCACTCCTCAGACTGTACGCTCATGCTGGTTGCCAGTTTGAGACCATAGAACAGGAATGAGCACAATGAACAATGGAAGGTGATTGAGCCTTACAGTAAGTTGATTAGATGATTTATCCACGTTTTAATATGACTCTGGACATACAGCTATTTAGATAGATTCTACCCTACCTAAAAAGCTTCAGCATCTATGATCTCTGATCTAGTTTGTTCGCTGGCTTCCTTGGCTACAACATGCTGTGTTTCCTGCCAAATGGCAACCAGGGGTGTCAAAATACTATTGGGTAAATTGGCAGCGGGTGGGATCACACAGACAAAAAACAAAAACAGACATTCTGACATTGAACGAACATTTCAAAGTAGAATAACTGGCTGCAGTATGGTTTTTTGGTATTTTTTTTATTTTTTTTTTATAGTTAAAAAATGTTACATACAGCACCTTTAAATGCGAAAAAAGCAGAAAAGATGGAGTGTTATCCGTTTGAACCACGGTACAGATCATTTATTAGCTCCGAATCTTACCTGAAAATCTGACAACATCAGCAATCTTCCTCCACCATTTCTGTATTTTGTCTTTTAAGATCAACCTCTTATAACCTAAGCTCTGAATGGCGGTGAGAGCATTTAGGTATATAACCTATGCGTAAGCCTCACCATAGTTATTCACCTAATCCCACTATTTGCTAGGCTCAATAGGCTCAACTATAGTTCCAGATCGTAGAAGAAACTGAGCCATATATAGCCAAAACAAAGAGTTGGTTGCTTAGTTGCTTACTCTCATGAGACATAGCAACACAGCTAAAGTGTTCCTAATATGTTTGACCTTTTATTGAAAGTACCCTACATTAACCTGTTGATGATGTAGTGTAGTGATATTGAGAGAACGGGGTGTCAACGAAGAGAGCGATCGCGAGAGTTACGAGAGTGATCATGTAGTTGAAAGAGTTGTTAAATAATTTGATATAACTGCGATAAAGACTGGTTATTGAGACAAACAACACAGCATAAATGGTGACGAGGATGAACGATTATGATTATGCACTCGATCATTTGAATGTCTTGAAATCATTTGAAACTCTGATGAGAGCAGTCTCAGTACTATGATACAGTCTAAATCCTGACTGGAAATACTCACAGATACCATTTCATTCTAAAAAGGAGCATAGTTGTGAGGATACTGCCTTTTCTAGTATTTCTGACAGAAAGGGTAGATTTGAGATTGGCCTGTAATTGACAAATTCTATAGGATCAAGTTGTTTTTTTAATAAGAGGTTTAATAGCCAGCTTAAGTTTTCGGGACATATCCTAATGACAAAGATGTATTAATGATATTAAGAAGAGGATCTATGACCTCTGGAAGCATCTCTTTCAGTAGCTTAGTCGGTATAGGGTCGTGCATACATGTTGATTTAGATGATTTAACGAGTTTAGCCAATTCTTCCTCTCCTATAGCAGTGAATTTTTCCTCAGTGACACTACAATGCACTGTCTGATGCGATACTGTAGTAGATGGTTGCATAGTTATAATTTTTCCATAATATTATCAATCTTGCATGTAAAGAAGTTCATAAAGTCGTTACAGCTGTGCTGTTTGCAAACGTCAGAAGTTGAAGCTTTATTTCTTGTTAATTTAGCCACTGTATCAAATAAATACCTAGGTTTGTGTTTTTTTTTTTCCTTCTAAGAGAGTAAAAAAACAAGCAGATCTAGCAGTTTTTAGGGCTTTTCTGTACGCAATCATGCTTTCCACGAAATGCGAGAAAAACCTCCAGTTTTGTTTTCTTCCAGCTGCGCTGTATGCACAAATGTCAAATAGGATTTATCATTTACACTACATAACGTTGCGTAAAGCACCAAAACTTTAAAATAATTATATTTGAAACTAGACTTCTGAGTAATACTGAAGCAGGGCTCGCAAAATCGCCTGCCCAACGCCCCGGGGCTAATGTTTTTTCCAGTCGGGCTACCAAAATGTATCACCGCACTGCCCGGCGGGCTATCTTAAATAGTGAAATAAAAAATTTCTTGATGTGCGTTGTTCACTCTCTTGACTTGTTTTTTGAAGGCGCAAGTTTTGATAAGGCTGACTTGACCGCAGTTTAACTGAGTGGTGTCACACCGCACGCGGAGGTAGCGCAGAAGCAGTGCTTATGTAGAGCAGGAGTTATGTAGAGCATGTTTTATTTACATGATAAAAGTAACCTTAAAGTTAAGATATGCCTCTAGTTTTAATAATTTAAACGCCTGTGCGTACGTCCTACCAGGGCTTACTACGCATGCGCACATCACATTTTTTTATATTTACATAGTTTTAAGGGTAGGGTAGGGGTAGGTGTGGATATTAAAGGAACACTCCACTTTTTTTGAAAATAGGCTCATTTTACAAGTCAAATGAGTTAAATAGTTGAGTTTTACCGTTTTTGAATCCATTCAGCCGATCTTTTTTATCTGGCGGTAGCACTTTTAGCATACATCATTGATTCTGGTCAGTCCATTAGCATCTCATTCAAAAAATGACCAAAGACACTTTCAATATTTTTCCTATTAAAACTTGACTATTCTACAGTTACATCGTGTGCTAAGACCAACTGAAAATGAAAAGTTGCGATTTTCTACACCTATATGGCTAGGAACTACTTTCTCATTCCTGCGTAATAGTCGCGGATCTTCGCGGCCGTACCATGGCTGCAGCGGCGCAATGATTTGTTGGTATTCTGTGAAACATGGTGGTAGTATACACCTTCGACTTACTATCACAGCCCTTTACAACACACAGAACCATGGCTAATCACACAGGTAAATCCACAACACAATTTGTTGGCTGAAAGCCTGAAACTTTCTCTGCAACTACACAAACTTTGTGCCGGTCACATTGAAAGTTACCTAGCTGGGGGCTACTTTCAGACGCTGCGTAATATCATTGTGCTGCTGCAGCCATGGTACGGGCGCGAAGATCCGCGACTATTACGCAGGAATGAGAAAGTAGTTCCTAGCCATATAGGTGTAGAAAATCGCAACTTTTCATTTTCAGTTGGTCTTAGCACACGATGTAACTGTAGAATAGTCAAGTTTTAATAGGAAAAATATTGAAAGTGTCTTTGGTCATTTTTTGAATGAGATGCTAATGGACTGACCAGAATCAATGATGTATGCTAAAAGTGCTACCACCAGATACAAAGATCGGCTGAATGGATTCAAAAACGGTAAAAATCAACTATTTAACTCTAGGGGACTTGTAAATAGGGGTGCACCGATCCGACTTTTTCAGTCCCGATACCGATACCGATGCCTGGGCTTTGTGTATCTGTCGATACCCGATACCGATCCGATATATTGTTGAATTAATAATAAACTGTATATCTTCCACCTTATACCTTCCTTGAAGAGACTAAAGGCACCAGACTTTACTAACTAAACATAACTAAGACAAAATAACAGATGTATGTAAGGTGTTGAATTCTTATTTATTTAAAAAACAATTGTGCATTCAAATCTAAAATAGAATGTAATCTAACTTCTTTAAATAAATAAAATGTAGCAGTGGAAACAAAAAACAGTCAAACATACAATAGTAATCTGACAGTTACCAAACATTTTTTACACTACAGATAATTGTTTTGGTATATAATCATATCAATATTAAAAAGTAGCATTACAAATTAACAAATAGTCTAATTTTCTGCCATATGCAATTTATTAAAAATTTTCAGCTAGCTAATAACAACTTTGTTCTGGTTTCACCTCACTCCAGATTAAATGATTGTAGGCTAGGCCTTTTTATTTTACTACACATTGTCAACAGAAATAAGATGAAATACTGTTGATAATTAAAAATAATTCTTACTACCCACTCTTGCTAAATTGGGTAAGCACACTTGTGTTCTCATTTCAGTTGCGTTCTGAGTAAATTAATAAACTGAGTTCATGAGTTCAGTGTTGGACGGATCAGTTGTTCTGGCCAGTCGTTAAAATGATTCGGTTCAAAGGAGTCATTAGGTCACGAATCGGACATTAGCAGACGCGTTGTGTGCGAATCCCGTCTGTTAGAACATCGCGAAAGATGTCAACACACAGAAAACACTTCATAACTGGATATAATTTGTCTCCCGCTTATTGAAAGTATGCTTTATGTCAGCTGGTCAGAGAAGAGTCAATGTTTTTTGAGCGCAATTCACACCCAGTGATAATTCAAGGACAAAATTGTCCGAATGTGTCACGTGCAACATGGTTTCGGTCTTCCGAGCTTTTGATTTGGATTAATATGTGAAATATGAGAGCGAACACTGATTATTTTGAAGACCCAGAGAGCGCGCGCGGGGGAGGAGCTCTCAGATCGGTCTCTCTGTCACTCAGTCACGAGCGCAGCATCTGTTCTACATCACTCGTAAATCACAATAACTCATCAAATTAGGCTTTGGCCGTCAAAAAAATGTCAATGCAGGAAAGACCCTGACTTTGCAGTAATACCCTCGAAACAGCGACGAACTAGTTGGCGTGGCAAGCGTGAAATATCTCCTCCACACAGCCGACTCTCTGGCTCGCTCCCTTCTAGCAAGCGACACACGTGAAGCTGACGAATGACGTAGGTTCTGCTGCGACGGAAAAAAACACCTGGATCGGCTTGTGGATCTGTTCATTTTTCCGATCCCCGATCCAGCTATTTTGTCAGTATCGCGGGCGATATCCGATCCTAATATCGGATCGGTGCACCCCTACTTGTAAAATGAGCCTATTTTCAAAAAAAGTGGAGTGTTCCTTTAATAAAGCCTCAAATCACATGCATATGATGCTGGTAGCACAATCTGGCAGCATTTTTGCTGTCGAATTGTGCTACTTACTGTTTTAATGGGAGGTAGCAAAATCTGACAAGGTAGGACAAATCAACAGAACACCGGAAAAAAAATAAGCGCTGCTAGCGTGCGGGTGTGTGTGTGTGTGTGTGTGTGTGTGTGTGTGTGTGTGTGTGTGTGTGTGTGTGTGTGTGTGTGTGTGTGTGCGTGTAAGTGATGTGCGGTTCTATATCCACAGATCGGGCGGGCCAAGTACTAAAAAATAACATTCTAATTTATTGTGATGAGAGATAAACCATTGTTGTGTTTGTTTGATAAAGACAACTCTCATTTCATTGTAAAATGCAACGAACGTGCATTACTTTTTTACTTCCATTTTCAACTCTTCAGGGAAAACCAATCAAGGAAAACATATGCCTAGAACACCTCCTAATGGTCATTATATAAAACACGAAGGAGTTATTTAAAAACAAAATATATATATATAAATATATATATATATATATATATATATATATATATATATATATATATATATATATATATATATATATATATATATATATATATATATATATATATATATATATATATATATATATATATATATATATATATATATATATATATAATTAGTTAACATGAACTAATAATGACCTGCACTTAAAGCATTTATTTATCTTTGTGTTTATTTCAACATTTACTAAAGCATTATTAAAATGTTGCTAACATTAGTTAATGCACTGTGTGAACTAACATGAACCAATCATGAACAGCTGTATTTTTAATAACTAACATTAACAAAGATTAACGAATGCTGAACAGAGGTGTTGTTCATGGTTAGCTCATGTTAACTAATGCATTACAATAAGGTTGTATTAGTTAACTTTAGTTAAAGTGTTATCAAATATTGTTTAATAACTTAGCAGCTCTGTGAAACAGTGTATATATGACAGTAGTAAACTAATAAAGCCTATATCCAGTCTTAGCTTGGGTTGAACATATTTAGTCAGTGTTGTGTGTTTGGGAAGCTGCAGTGATGGAAACGGTGACAATTTAAGAGTGTGTTTAGACTATTAAGGAAAGGTAGTTTTGCTAAAGAACTCACTACTTTGCATGTATTTTTTTGTTGCTGAATGAAAGAGATTGCATGCAGTAGAGAAAATGT
This sequence comes from Gobio gobio, assembly GCF_949357685.1. Classification (NCBI taxonomy): domain Eukaryota; kingdom Metazoa; phylum Chordata; class Actinopteri; order Cypriniformes; family Gobionidae; genus Gobio; species Gobio gobio. The sequence continues at coordinate 23,757,412 of NC_137098.1, forward strand.
TTAAAAAATCAACTGCGCGCGCGTGTGTGTGTGTGTAGGTGTGTGCATGTGTGTGTAGACAGGTCAGGATAGAAATTCATAGAAATTTCAGTTCAGTTAGAAACAAATACATGTGTTTTTGTTTTTGATTTGATATTTCGACTCCAGTCCAATTTTCTACATAAAAATTCTCTTTTTTATTTGGGTTAGTTAAATTCTTTTCGGGCTACCAAAATCTCAAGAGTGCCTGCCCGAAGGCCCGCATTTTTTAATTTTGCGAGCCCTGTGAAGATATTATTATAAATTACTACAACCCCTCCCCCTTTGCCTTTCAGACGCGGCTTGTGTTTATAACAATCTTGAGTGGTGGACTAATTTAAAGTAATGTAAACGTCAGGTTTTAGCCAGGTTTCTGTCAAACACAGCACATCTAGGTTATGATCTGAAATCATAATTAACAAATATAGCTGCAAGCAGCAATACCGGGGCCAAGCGCAAAGAAGAAGACAAGACATGCCAAAATGGCTGGCAGTGTCAGATCAACTGGAGCAATGAGCAATTAATCACGTTTTAAGATGATTTTAAGCAAAAGGCTGAAAATGCATTGTAGTCTGAGAGTGTCAGACCAACTGCAACAATTAACAATTATACAGTTTAAGAAGATTAGGCAAAATGGCTGAAATATCATATATTGAGTCACTGATAATGTAAGTTAATGGTTTATCACTTTTGACCAATAGGTGGCACAGATACGAAATTGATGTGGTGTGGTCAGAATAAGGGAACAATGACACATGCACAGTTTGATGCCAATATGTCAAAGCATTGCAGAGATACAGCCTCAAGAGTAATTTTGGCATAATGGCTCAACTTCGTCGCTGCGGTTTACAAAAACGGCTTCATCTATTGATGCAAAATCCCTAACTTTTTGTTGACACAGTCTGAAGATGATACGATTCGATTTTGGTGGAAATTGGACAAACAGTCTAGGATGAGTTTGAAAAGGTAGGTTTTGATCAAATAAGAACATTGAGGACAGGATGTTTGACCAAATATGGAAAAATTAGTATCTCTGTTCTCGGCATGAGCCAATGACTGTATTATGACCAGTTTCATTAAACTAGGCTAATTTAATCAAAAGTTATTAGCATGTTTGTAAATTTTGTTATAACCTCTGACCACAAGGTGGCACTGCCCCAAAACGTTTTGAGTACCTTCAAAGCATGGTGCGGAAGACATGATTTTTGGACAAACAGTTCAAAAGTTATAAGCAAAAATAGCCATTTTTTGTATCTCCGGACCAGTAGGTGGCGCTGCGCAGAAACGCTGCATGTTGCTTCAGGTCATGCTTGTGATGACATATACCAAGATTGGTTTGAATACGATAACGCGTTGTGGAGATATAGGCTTATGAGTGTTTTTGCAACCGCTACGCAAAATTTGTGCGCGCGTTTATCAAAAACGATTTGACAAATCAACTTGATTTGCAAGATTTTTTGTCAGCATGGTCTGAAGATGATATGGTTCAATTTCTGTGCAAATCGGACAAACCGTCTAGGACGAGTTCGTAAAAGTAGGTTTTTTGGAAAATTAAAAATGGCGGGGAAATTATCATGACCAAAAAATGACATCATAGGTTGCAATTGAATAGGCATGAGCCAATGACTCTATTATGACCAATTTCAATATACTAGGCTAATTTAATCAAAAGTTATTAGCATTTTTGTCAAGTTTGTTATTTCTTTTGACCACAAGGTGGCACTGCCCTAAAACTTTTTGAGTACCTTCAGGGCATAGCATGGAAGTCACATACCGCGTTTAGTAACAATATACTAATGCATTTGTAAAATATAGCATTTTTTGACAAAATTCAAAATGGCCGACAGCCAAAATGGCCGATATGGTAAAATTGAATATCAGACGACTCGGCATGCCGTCCTGAATGTAACGAGACCACTTTTATGATTTTTGGACAAACAGTTCAGAAGTTATAAGCAAAAATAGCAATTTTTCGTATCTCCGGACCAGTAGGTGGCGCTGCGCCGAAACGCTGTATTTTGCCTCAAGTCATGCTTGTGATGACATGTACCAAGTTTGGTTTGAATACGATAAAGCGTTGCGGAGATATTGCCTTAAGAGTGTTTTTGCAACCGCTACGTAAAATTTGTTTGCGCGTTTATCGCAAATGATTTGACGAATCAACTTGATTTGCAAGATTTTTTGTCAGCATGGTCTGAAGATGATCTGGTTCAATTTTCGTGCAAATCGGATGAACCGTCTAGGACGAGTTTGTAAAAGTAGGTTTTTCGGAAAATTAAAAATGGCGGGAAAATTTTTATGACGGAAAATGACGTCATATGGTGCAATCGAATCGTCTTGAGCCAAGGAATCAGAGGAAAAAAGAATTTTGTTTCTAGCCCTTATGGTTCAAAAGTTATTAGCATAAACATGAGTCAAATTTTGGACTGATGGTGGCGCTAGAGGGATTGAGTTTGAGACTCCAAATTTGCTACGGTGACATTTCAGACTGTCCTCTATTAGTGTGCCAAATTTCACAACTTTTTACCATACGGTTCTATGGGCTGCCATAGACTTCGTGGCGGAAGAAGAAGAAGAAGAAGAAGAATAAATATAGCTGCAAGCAGCAATACCGGGGCCAAGCGCAAAGAAGAAGACAAGACATGCCAAAATGGCTGGCAGTGTCAGATCAACTGCAGCAATGAGAAATTAATCACGTTTTAAGATGATTTTAGGCAAAAGGCTGAAAATGCATTGTAGTCTGAGAGTATCAGACCAACTGCAGCAATTAACAAATATACAGTTTAAGAAGATTAGGCAAAATGGCTGAAATATCATATATAGAGTCACTGATAATATAAGTTAATGGTTTATCACTTTTGACCAATAGGTGGCACAGTTACGAAATGTATGTGGTGTGGTCAGAATAAGGGAACAATGACACATGCAAAGTTTGATGCCAATATGTCAAAGCATTGCAGAGATACAGCCTCAAGAGTAATTTTGGCATAATGGCTCAACTTCGTCACTGCGGTTTACAAAAACGGTTTCATCTATTGATGCAAAATCCCTAACTTTTTGTTGACACAGTCTGAAGATGATACGATTTGATTTTGGTGGAAATTGGACAAACAGTCTAGGATGAGTTTGAAAAAGTAGGTTTTGATCAAATAAGAACATTGAGGACAGGATGTTTGACCAAATATGGAAAAATTAGTATCTATGTTCTCGGCATGAGCCAATGACTGTATTATGACCAGTTTCATTAAACTAGGCTAATTTAATCAAAAGTTATTAGCATTTTTGTCAATTTTGTTATAACCCTTGACCACAAGGTGGCTATGCCCCAAAACTTTTTGAATACCTTCAAAGCATGGTGTGGAAGACATACCACATTTCATAACGATAGACTAATGCGTTTGTATTTTAGCACATAATTCAAAATGGCCAAGAGCCAAAATGGCCGATATGGTAAAATTGAATATCAGACGACTCGGCATGCCGTCCTGAATCTAACGAGACAACTTTTATGATTTTTGGACAAACGGTTAAAAAAATGATAAAAGCAAAAATATCCATTCTTTGTATCTCCGGACCAGTAGGTGGCACTGCGCCGAAACGCAGCATGTTGCCTCAAGTCATGCTTATGATGAAATGTACCAAGATTGGTTTGAATACGATAAAGCAATGCGGAGATATTGCCTCATGAGTGTTTTTGCAACAGCTACGCAAAATTTGTGTGCGCGTTTATCGAAAACGATTAGACAAATCAACTTGATTTGCAAGATTTATTGTCAGCATGGTCTGAAGATGATCTGGTTCAATTTTCATGCAAATCGGACAAACCATCTAGGACGAGTTCGCAAAAGTAGGTTTTTTGGAAAATTAAAAATGGCGGGATATTATCATGACCGAAAATGACATCATAGGGTGCAATTGAATCGGCATGAGCCAATGAATGTATTATGACCAGTTTCATCAAACTAGGCTAATTTAATCAAAAGTTATTATAATTTTTTTAAATTTTGTTATAACCTTTGACCACAAGATGGCACTGCCCCAAAACTTTTTGAGTACCTTCAAAGCATGGTGCGGAAGACACAAACCAAGTTTCGTAACGATAGACTAATGAATTTGTAAAATATAGCATTTTAGAACATAATTTAAAATGGTTGACAGCCAAAATGGCCGATATGCTAAAATATCAGACGACTCGGCATGCCGTCCTGAATCTAACGAGACCACTTTTATGATTTTTGGACAAACGGTTCAAAAGTTATAAGCAAAAACAGCCATTTTTTGTATCTCTGGACCAGTAGGTGGCGCTGCGCCGAAACACTGCATGTTGCCTCATGTTATGCTTGTGATGACATGTACCAAGTTTGGTTTGAACAAGATAAAGCGTTGTGGAGATATTGCCTTAAGTGTGTTTTTGCAACCGCTACGTAAAATTTGTTTGCGTGTTTTTCAAAAACGATTAGATGAATCAACTTGATTTGAACTTTTTTGTCAGCATCGTCTGAAGATGATCTGGTTCAATTTTCATGCAAATTGGACGAACCGTCTAGGACGAGTTCGCAAAAGTAGGTTTTTAGCAAATAAGATGGAGGACAAGAAAGTTTGCCAAATATGGCAAAATTGGTATCTATGTGCTCGGCATGAGCAAATGACTGTATTATGATCAATTTCAATAAATTAGGCTAATTTAATCAAAAGTTATTAGCATTTTTGTCAAGTTTGTTATAACTTTTGATCACAAGGTGGCACTGCCCCCATACTTTTTGAGTACCTTCAGGGCATGGCGTGGAAGTCACATTCCAAGTTTAGTAACAATACACTAATGCATTTGTAAAATATAGCATTTTTTGACATAATTAAAAATGGCCGACAGCCAAAATTGCCGATATGGTAAAATTTAATATCAGACGACTGATGCCTAAGACCACTGCATGTTGCCTAAGGTCATGCTTGTGATGAGAAGTTCCCAAGTTTGGTTTGAATACGATAAAGCGTTGCGGAGATATTGCCTTAAGTGTGTTTTTGCAACCGCTACATAAAATTTGTTTGCGCGTTTATCGCAAATGATTTGACGAATCAACTTGATTTGCAAGATTTTTTGTCAGCATTGTCTGAAGATGATCTGATTCAATTTTCGTGCAAATCGGATGAACCGTCTAGGACGAGTTTGCAAAAGTAGGTTTTTCGGAAAATTAAAAATTTTGTTTCTAGCCCTTATGGTTCAAAAGTTATTAGCATAAACATGAGTCAAATTTTGGACTGATGGTGGCGCTAGAGGGATTGAGTTAGAGACTCCAAATTTGCTATGGTGACATTTCAGACTGTCCTCTATTAGTGTGCCAAATTACACAACTTTTTACCATACGGTTCTATGGGCTGCCATAGACTCCCATGGCGGAAGAAGTGAATATGTCAAAGCATTGCAGAGATACAACGTCAAGAGTCATTTTGGCATCATGCCTCAAATTCGTCGCAGCGATATACAAAAACGGTTTTGCCTATAAACGCAAAATCCATAATATTTTGTTGGCACAGCCTGAAGATGATACGATTAAATTTTGGTGAAAATCGGACAAACGGCCTAGGAGAGTTTGAAGAAGTAGTTTTTTAACAAATAGCAAGATGGAGGACAGGAAGTTTGACCAAGTATGGCAAAATTTATATTTATGTTCTCAGCAGTAGCCAAGGAATGTATTATGGCCAGTTTCATTATTATAGACAAATTTTATCAAAAGTTATTAGCCTTTTTGTATATCTTGTTATACATTTTGACCACAAGGTGGCGCTGCCCTGAAACCTTTTGAGTACCTTCAGGGCATGGTGCAGAACTCGAACACATAACGAGTTTCGTAATTATACTCCAAAGCGTTATTTAAACAAAGGCCTATAATAAATTTTTTTCATAATCCTGTATTTCATGTTTTTTCTATTATTGTGCCACCAAGAGATATGATACCACGATTTTTTTTATGTGTCCTCGGAGTGAGCCCATACATATGTGTGTCGATTTTGGTGAAAATATCTCATTTTGTTTTTGAGTTATAGACATTTATATGAAAAAACACATAAAAAATTACTGACACCTGACTTTGATTGGATTTTACTTCCCCTTAATGTCAATATTTTGACATTTGGGTATTAACACTTGGCTATTGACCTATGTTTCAGAACTTCTGACGCTGGTTTCGTCTTGGTCAGACTAGCATTCGAAGATATCTGCTAATGTTTTTTTAGCGCTGTTACCATGCTGCGAAATCTGGCAAGTCTGGTATCGTTGGACTTGGCAAGGATTCAGGAGACAAAAAAAAGTTAAACAAGTCAACCACACCCAAAGTAATAAGCATTTAAGAGGGGCAATCTCCACTAGGTGGTGCTGTTTCTAAACCTCTCATGCTACCTCAGGGCATCGTGGTGATGACCCATACTGAGTTTTGTCAACCCTATGTCAACCTAAAATGTATTACTGAGACCACAAAATATGGCGGAAAATGAATACTTAAACAATAATACTTAAACAATAGGCTTAAACAATAATATTGTTTTATACAGACTAAACATGCACACACACACAAACACACATTTTGTTGTAGATACAGATATGTGAAATATATGGTGGGAACAAAATGTTTACTGCAAGTTTTTTTTCAGGTTTCACATTACTCATCATGTGGCACAATTGTCAATACCAATACTTCAATAGAAAGGAAGTGATGCATTTTACAAAATGTGATTGTAAATGTTATAATAGTGATTTTATAATGTCTAAATATGAATTACAGATCAATATTAGGGAGTAGTATGAGCACAAATTGATGACAATAACTTAGTAGAAGCTGTATCGTTAGATTTTAGCTCAGCATTTTATGTAATGGATCATAAATTATTGCTGGATAAATTGATTGTTTAATATGTGACAATGACTACGTTTACATGGACAACAATACTCTGATATTAATCTGATTAAGACCATACTCTGATTAAGAAACTACCATGTAAACAAAGATTTCTAATTACCTTAATCCGGTTAAAGCCATACTTGAATTAAACAAAAATCGAATTAAGACATGTGGAGTATGCCTATTTTAGTCGCATTATCGAAGTGCATTGTAGACATGTATACACCTTAATCTAACTATCAACGTCGTTGTGTAGGAGTTTTCGCTGCATTTTGTGACAGGACACCCATACACACACACACACACACACACCAGGCAAGTGCAGAGCGGAGGAGGGCTTTGGAGCACGAGCCCCTGCCCTTTTTAAAAATGTATCAAAAGTGCCCCTCTCAACAATCATCAATAATATTGTGACAAATAAAACAGAATTTGAATTATAATTAATATAACAGCGCATACAAAACAGTAACAAGGCACTCAAATGTCCCGTTTATCTTTTACGTATCTGTCAGTTTGAAATGTCGTTGCCATGACGTGTTGCTATGGTTGGTACGCACCAACCATAGCAACACGTCATGGCAACGACATTTCTTGCTTGACTGCTCATTCTGACACTGCCTCCTCTATATTTTTTTCTTTGTGTTGTAATATGTAAAAGTACATTGTAAAAGTAAAATACAATAAGTTTGTATCTGTAATCTCAGATTCATAATTGTCTGCTTACAACAGTGGTCGAGAACCTCTAGGCTCGCGAGCCATATGGCCATTCAGTGAACGCCTGTGGCTCGACGGCAGAAAAAAACAATCCAAACAATCACGATTTTGAAACCTCAATTTTCATCATTAATCAAAGCTATTAATCGAAATGTAGGCTGTCAAGAAAGAGGCAAGATGGGCAGTGTCTCTTCAAAAAAACCTGAAAGACACAACATATAATATTACAAAAATAAAACAACGTAGCCTATATATATATATATATATATATTACATTAAAAAGTATAAAAATCACTCATTTTTATAAAGGAACACTGTCCGACAGCGACACCCGCAGGTAGCCTAAAGTTACAGCGGTTTAACTGAGCCTAATGATTTTAACAGACCCACGAAAGTCGCGCTATGATTGGCCGTCGGGTGGCATGGAGATGTAATGACGTGCCATTAATCGAGCTATGTTCTATATGTAAAACGGGAACATGAACGGAATATTCTAAAATCAACTCATGTAAACACCTTAATCAGATTATTGTCTTATTCAGATTAAGGGCAATAATTAGATTACTGCTGTCCATGTAAACATAGTCACTGTTTATGTTATTATGGAAGTTATTCAGATTTTAAAGAGCAATGTGGTGTTCCTCAAGGAAGTTGTTTAGGACTATTATTATCATCATTATTTTATCAATGATCTTCCTCCTGTTTTAAACTGTGCACAGACAGTCATGTATTTTGTTTTGAAAACCACTGCACAACAATGGACTATAATATCTGGAGGAATGAAAATATGGAATGATTTACTATCAGATATTATAAAATGAGTTTTACAAGGAAGGAACATTTAATGGAATTTGTTAATAGGATTTGTATGTTTCATTTTATTGTTGTTGATTTAATTAGGGCCCGAGCACTGATGGTGGTCTACATGCCAATATTTAGTCAGTTATAGTGCCACCTGTGGGCAACAGTAAACTGTGATTAACTCCTCATTAAGATTGAACCAAAATCATATTTGGTCAGTATAATCTTAAGCCTTAGTGATGTAAAATTTCAAAGATCTTGAGTTTCGTTGAACTGAGTTTTGAGTTTGAGTTTTATCTGTGGCATCCTGACAAAGTCTGATGTTTCCGCAAAATTTTAGTTAGTCATAGTGCCACCAGCTGGTCAAGTCAAGTCACCTTCATTTAAATAGCGCTTTCAACAAGTCCAATTGTTTCAAAGTAGCTTCACAGTGTTAACTATCTAACTATCTAACTATCCAGCTAATTTCAATTTTCATATAGTGTCAATGCGGGCAGAACGGTAATATAGTTGAAATTTAGGTGTCCCCAACTGAGCAAGCCAAAGGCAACGGTGGCAAGGAACCAAAATTCCTTTCAAGGCCAGAATGGAGAAAAAGAAACCTTGGGAGAAACCAGTTTGGGTGCCAGTTGTCCTCTGGCCGACGAACAAACAGTGTATGATTATAATTCTGGCAACATTACAGTTCAGAAGTCATATTAGATCAATAGATATTCGTAAGATTATTCGATAGATTGCAGAGATGTATAGAGTACTAGAGATACATACTTGAGTAAAAGTACAAGTTCCTTATCAAAAAAGTGACTTGAGTAGAAGTTGAAGTGCTCTTTAAGCACCACACTTAAGTAGAAGTACTAAAGTATTCAACATTTTTTGTACTTAAGTATTGCAAGTAGTTTATTTTAAAATTTACTACTCAAGTACTGAAAGTAAAAGTAGAAGTATTGTGTTATGTAGTTATTAAAGAAAGTAGTCAAAAGTTTGAACATCATATTGTTTTTATTATTTCAAATGATTAAGCTAAAGGACAATCACAATGTTGGTAGGTAATTTTTCTACATATTGTCATATAAATAACCTGAAAATACTGTAGTTCATTAAGATTAAATCTTACTATAACCACTCTTACTAAAAAAAAAATGTTCTTATATTCTCATTTCAAGAGGTGTTCTGAGTAAATGATTTGTTTGTAACACTTTACAATATGGTTTGATTTGTTAACATTACATTAGTTAATGTATTAGACTATTAACTAACAGGAACTAACCATGATCAATACATTTGTTACTGTATTTATTAATCTTTGTTAATCTTAGTTAATAAAAAATACAGCTGTTCATTGTTTGTATATGTTACTTAACAGTGCACATTAACTATGTAAACAAATAGAGAGCAATTTGAGCGCAAGACCCTCGTGTTGTTTTAAAGACAGTGAATGCGCGCTCGCGGGGCTCTCTCGCGCTCTCTCTCTCTCGCGCTCTGTCTCTCTCTCGCGCTCTCGTGCGCGCTCTCGCTCTCTCATGCGCGGTTATGTGGGTTTGGAATGGAATGATTCGTAACATTTTTATAATTGTAACGAGTAACGATGCAGCACATAAAAAAAATATCGGAGTAAAAGTATTAAACTCATCGAAAATGTGTACTGAAGTAAAAGTGGAAGTAGGAGAAAAAAATAATACTCTAGTAAAGTACAGATACTGCCTTTTAGTACTTAAGTACAGTAGTGAAGTAGTTCTACTTCGTTACTATACATCTCTGATAGATTGGAGTCGTCGTGCTGGAGACGGGTTTAATGAGGGTGTCGTTTAGATGCAGCATTTACAGGGCAGAGTTTAGTTGACACGCTCTCTTCAGACATATCAGGGATGCATTTGTCATGTCCAGGTGCAGGTCCACCATCTGATCTGAATACAGCCCGGTAGCAGGAAGTGTGGCAAATACAAATGATTGATGTAGTCCTCCTATTTTTATATACTTAAATGCATATTGGCCACCGTGCTCTGTTTTCCTAAAGCCCCAAGGTCACCTGGCACAGGTGCGAGATCCCTTTCATTGCTCTTGCAGCTTTAATGTAGTTTTGTATTTTTTACTTTTTGGGACCTCATGAAGAGTAGTCACTGCCTAGGTACTGGCTAATGGGGATCCAAATAAACAAATAAACTTAGATCATAGATGGGAAAGAGCATTCACAGCAATACAGGCAATTTAACTAAGGAAAAATATGTTTTTTTGACACTTATAACACATCTCTGCTTTTTTTTAGGTGTCCTCAAAGTGTGTCCATAAATATATGTGTAAAATTTGTTGTAAATATCTCATTTAATTTTAAATTTATAGCCACTTATATTTAGAGAGAATTGGCTGCATTGATTGGAATTTTTTTTTTTTTGCCACTTCCTTCCAAAATGTTGGCTTTTGGTCATTATTGTTTAGCTATTGACCTATGTTATGTGTCTTGAAGACATTCGCAAAGGTTTTTTAGGTGCTAAAATACACCTTTTTACATACCATAAGGTGAAACCTGGCATGTTTGGTATCACTGGAATTCAGCAAGGATTCAGGAGTCTAAGGAGGTGAATGCTCCTTCAGGGCATTGTGCCAATGACGTATACAGAGTTTTTTGAGATATGCCAGTGTCCTCATAGACTATCATGGCAACCTGGATGAAGACAATGAATGCCCATTGTCATCTGACTAATGTTTGGGTGCCTATATAGCCATTTTCATGTGTTTTTCCCCTGTTATAGCGCCAACAAGTGGTTAATTGTTGCGATTTTTTTCATGTGATCTCAGACTGAGCTCACATACATGTGACCTGAATTTGGTGAAAATATCTCATTCCGTCCACAAGTTATAGGCATTTTAGTAAAAGAGGTCCCGGTTACATCAAACATTTTGGCTCCCCTTAGCGACCATGAATCAAAATGTGTTTTTTTTTTAATAATTATTGATAATCACTCTCCAGAGAACATTTCTGCAGTGGTTTGGTTCTGATCAGGCAAAGAACCTGGGAGTAATTTGCAAAAGTAGGTTTTACAAAAAACCTAAAATATCTCGAAATTGGCGCCTGAAGGACGAGCAAATCCGAGGCATGCGTTTTGTCCGTCTTGAGCCAAGGATTCCAGCGATATAAGGCACTCGAGGCTACGCCTTACGGTTGAGGAGTTATGAGCCGTTTTGTACTTTTGATTGCCGTTTCGTACTTTTGATCGCTGTAGCGCCCCCGTCAGGCCGATCGGGGCGGGCTTCGGTGACGTCAGTAGTAGTTGTGAGTACTACCAGCCCTGCAAGTTTCAAGTCTCTACGACTTACGGTTTGGTCTGCCCGATCAGTTTTAGCTGGAGAATGATGCATCATGGGAAAATGAACAGTTACAATAGGGTTTCAGCCTGACACCTGACTTTGATTAGATTTTACTACCCCTTACTATCAATATTTTGACATTTGGGCTCACGATCGTGCCTAACGACCTATGTTTCCGAACTTCTGACGCTGGTTTCGTCTCGATCGGACTAGCGGTTTCGAAGATATCGGCAAAAATGTTTTAAGCGCTAAATTACAACGGTGCACAAACCATACGGCGAAACCTGGCAAGTGTGGTATCGTTGGACTCGGCAACGATTCAGGAGTCTAAGGAGATGAGTCTCGTGAAAATAAGTCAACCACACCCAAAGTTCTGAGCATTTTTAAAAAAAAATCTCCACTAGGTGGCGCTGTTTCGAAACTTGTCAGGCTACTTTGGGGTATCGTGGTGATGACCCATACCGAGTTTCGTAACAATCCGTTCATGCGTTGATAAAATACAGCATTTTAGCACATAATTCAAGATGGCCGACAGCCAAAATGGCCGATATGGTAAAATTGGATATCCGTCGACTCGGCATGACGTCCCGAATCTAACGAGGCCCCTTTTATGATATTTGGACAAACGGTTCAGCAAAGAAAAGCTAAAATAGCCATTTTTCGTATCTCCAGACCAGTAGGTGGCACAGCGCCGAAACGCTGCATGTAGCCTCGAGTCATGCTTATGATGACATGTACCAAGTTTGGTTTGAACACGATAAAGCGTTGCGGAGATATTGCCTTAAGTGTGTTTTTGCAAACGTTATGTAAAATTTGTTCGCGCGTTTATCAAAAACGATTAGACGAATCAACTTGATTTGCAAGATTTTTTGTCAATATTGTCTGAAGATGATCTGGTTCAATTTTCGTGCAAATCGGATGAACCGTCTAGGACGAGTTCGCAAAAGTAGGTCTTCCGGTTAATTGAAAATGGCGGGGAAATATCCAAGATGGAAAATGACGTCATAGGGTGCAATCGAATTGGCACGAGCTCAGAAATTAGAGGAAAAAGGAATTTCGTTTCTAGCCCTTACGGTTCAAAAGTTATTAGCATAAACATGAGTACACATTTGGACAGGTGGTGGCGCTAGAGGGAATGAGATAGAGACACCAAAATTGCCATGGTGACATACCAGACCGTCCTCTATTAGTGTGCCAAATTTCACAACTTTTTACCATACGGTTCTATGGGCTGCCATAGACTCCCATGGCGGAAGAAAAAAAGACGGGAACGGTTTCAATAGGTGCCTTCGCACCTTTGGTGCTTGGCCCCTAATAAAAAGGGCATAAAAAGGGTCTAAAAAGGCCTATAAAAAAAAGACTATAGGGTCTGAGCACTTGATTTTTGAGCTGCTGGTTGCAAAAACTTTATCAAGCCTGGTGACATGTGCATCGGAGAGGTCAAAGGTCAAATTTTGCCTTTTCAGCTCATTTATCATGGAAAAGTGGTGTTTTTTTTTTTTACCTTTTAAACTGGTATGCCTCTACTGATGGCCCGATCTCCGTCAAAGTTTGCACGCGTCTTTACAATAATGTGGCGCACATGCTCAGCCGATTTGGTGAAGTTCTGCGCAGTGCAGGCAATTTTTTGTCATTTAAATGTCATTTCGCATAGGATAATATAGAGCATTTTTTTCACCTTTATAACAGTTAAAGCGCCACGGCGGCCATAAAAGTCTGCAAGCCTCTTTAGGGTCACGTGACGCATGCGCACGCGTGATTTTGTGAAGCTGTATGCAAATCAGGCAGGAAGAGGGCCGCTTTCAGGCATTTAATGGGATTTTCCATAGAAATACATCATGACACCTTTTTACCCGTTATAGCGCCACCAAGTGGCCAATCGCCACGTCCTTTTTCATGCGGCCACAGAACGAGCTCTTACATATGCGTGCTGAGTTTGGTGAAAATACCTCGTTCCGTTCACGAGTTATAGCCAATTTAGTAAAAGTGGCTCCTCCCCCTTCCAACGTTTTGGCAGCCCTTAGGGACCGTGAACCCAAATTTCCACTTTTTTTTAATAACCTTTGACAATCCGACTCCAGAGAATCTCGCTGCGCTGGTTTGGTTCCGGTCGGGCCAATAACCTAGGACTAGTTCACAAAAGTAGGTTTTGCAAAAAATCCCAAATAGCCGAAATTTTTCCCACTCTGACGAGCAAATCCGAGGCATGCATTTTGTCCGTCTTGAGCCAAGGATTCCAGCGATATAAGGCACTCGAGGCTACGCCTTACGGTTGAGGAGTTATGAGCCGTTTTGTACTTTTGATTGCCGTTTCGTACTTTTGATCGCTGTAGCGCCCCCGTCAGGCCGATCGGGGCGGGCTTCGGTGACGTCAGTAGTAGTTGTGAGTACTACCAGCCCTGCAAGTTTCAAGTCTCTACGACTTACGGTTTGGTCTGCCCGATCAGTTTTAGCTGGAGAATGATGCATCATGGGAAAATGAACAGTTACAATAGGGTTTCAGCCTGACACCTGACTTTGATTAGATTTTACTACCCCTTACTATCAATATTTTGACATTTGGGCTCACGATCGTGCCTAACGACCTATGTTTCCGAACTTCTGACGCTGGTTTCGTCTCGATCGGACTAGCGGTTTCGAAGATATCGGCAAAAATGTTTTAAGCGCTAAATTACAACGGTGCACAAACCATACGGCGAAACCTGGCAAGTGTGGTATCGTTGGACTCGGCAACGATTCAGGAGTCTAAGGAGATGAGTCTCGTGAAAATAAGTCAACCACACCCAAAGTTCTGAGCATTTTTAAAAAAAAATCTCCACTAGGTGGCGCTGTTTCGAAACTTGTCAGGCTACTTTGGGGTATCGTGGTGATGACCCATACCGAGTTTCGTAACAATCCGTTCATGCGTTGATAAAATACAGCATTTTAGCACATAATTCAAGATGGCCGACAGCCAAAATGGCCGATATGGTAAAATTGGATATCCGTCGACTCGGCATGACGTCCCGAATCTAACGAGGCCCCTTTTATGATATTTGGACAAACGGTTCAAAAGTTATAAGCAAAAACAGCCATTTTTTGTATCTCCGGACCAGTAGGTGGCGCTGCGCCGAAACACTGCATGTTGCCTCAAGTCATGCTTGTGATGACATGTACCAAGTTTGGTTTGAATACGATAAAGCGTTGCGGAGATATTGTCTTAAGAGTGCTTTTGCAACCGCTACGTAAAATTTGTTTGCGCGTTTATCGCAAATGATTTGACGAATCAACTTGATTTGCAAGATTTTTTTTCAGCATGGTCTGAAGATGATCTGGTTCAATTTTCGTGCAAATCGGATGAACCGTCTAGGACGAGTTCGCAAAAGTAGGTTTTTCGGTTAATTAAAAATGGCGGGAAAATTATTATGACGGAAAATGACGTCATAGGGTGCAATCGAATTGTCTTGAGCCACGGAATCAGAAGAAAAAAGAATTTCGTTTCTAGCCCTTATGGTTCAAAAGTTATTAGCATAAACATGAGTCTAAATTTGGACTGATGGTGGCGCTAGAGGGATTGAGTTAGAGACTCAAAATTTGCTATGGTGACATTTCAGACTGTCCTCTATTAGTGTGCCAAATTTCATAACTTTTTACCATACGGTTCTATGGGCTGCCATAGACTTCGTGGCGGAAGAAGAAGAAGATGAATAATAATAATAATAGGAACGGGAACGGTTTCAATAGGTGCCTTCGCACCTTCGGTGCTTGGCCCCTAATAAATATAGCTGCAAGCAGCAATACCGGGGCCAAGCGCAAAGAAGAAGACAAGACATGCCAAAATGGCTGGCAGTGTCAGATCAACTGGAGCAATGAGCAATTAATCACATTTTAAGATGATTTTAGGCAAAAGGCTGAAAAACGCATTGTAGTCTGAGAGTGTCAGACCAACTGCAACAATTAACAATTATACAGTTTAAGAAGATTAGGCAAAATGGCTGAAATATCATATATTGAGTCACTGATAATGTAAGTTAATGGTTTATCACTTTTGACCAATAGGTGGCACAGACACGAAATTGATGTGGTGTGGTCAGAATAAGGGAACAATGACACATGCAAAGTTTGATGCCAATATGTCAAAGCATTGCAGAGATACAGCCTCAAGAGTAATTTTGGCATAATGGCTCAACTTCGTCGCTGCGGTTTACAAAAACAGTTTCATCTATTGATGCAAAATCCCTAACTTTTTTTTGACACAGTCTGAAGATGATACAATTCGATTTTGGTGGAAATTGGACAAACGGTCTAGGATGAGTTTGAAAAAGTAGGTTTTGATCAAATAAGAACATTGAGGACAGGATGTTTGACCAAATATGGAAAAATTTGTATCTCTGTTCTCGGCATGAGCCAATGACTGTATTATGACCAGTTTCATTAAACTAGGCTAATTTAATCAAAAGTTATTAGCATGTTTGTAAATTTTGTTATAACCTCTGACCACAAGGTGGCACTGCCCCAAAACGTTTTGAGTACCTTCAAAGCATGGTGCGGAAGACATGATTTTTGGACAAACAGTTCAAAAGTTATAAGCAAAAATAGCCATTTTTTGTATCTCCGGACCAGTAGGTGGCGCTGCGCCGAAACGCTGCATGTTGCTTCAGGTCATGCTTGTGATGACACGTACCAAGATTGGTTTGAATACGATAAAGCGTTTCGGAGATATTGCCTTATGAGTGTTTTTGCAACCGCTACGCAAAATTTGTGTGCGCGTTTATCAAAAACGATTTGACGAATCAACTTGATTTGCAAGATTTTTTGTCAGCATGGTCTGAAGATGATATGGTTCAATTTCTGTGCAAATCGGACAAACCGTCTAGGACGAGTTCGCAAAAGTAGGTTTTTTGGAAAATTAAAAATGGCGGGGAAATTATCATGACCGAAAATGACATCATAGGGTGCAATTGAATCGGCATGAGCCAATGACTCTATTATGACCAGTTTCAATATACTAGGCTAATTTAATCAAAAGTTATTAGCATTTTTGTCAAGTTTGTTATATCTTTTGACCACAAGGTGGCACTGCCCTAAAACTTTTTGAGTACCTTCAGGGCATAGCATGGAAGTCACTTACCGAGTTTAGTAACAATATACTAATGCATTTGTAAAATATAGCATTTTTTGACAAAATTCAAAATGGCCGACAGCCAAAATGGCCGATATGGTAAAATTGAATATCAGACGACTCGGCATGCCGTCCTGAATGTAACGAGACCACTTTTATGATTTTTGGACAAACAGTTCAGAAGTTATAAGCAAAAATAGCAATTTTTCGTATCTCCGGACCAGTAGGTGGCGCTGCGCCGAAACGCTGTATGTTGCCTCAAGTCATGCTTGTGATGACATGTACCAAGTTTGGTTTGAATACGATAAAGCGTTGCGGAGATATTGCCTTAAGTGTGTTTTTGCAACCGCTACGTAAAATTTGTTTGCGCGTTTATCGCAAATGATTTGACGAATCAACTTGATTTGCAAGATTTTTTGTCAGCATGGTCTGAAGATGATCTGGTTCAATTTTCGTGCAAATCGGATGAACCGTCTAGGACGAGTTCGTAAAAGTAGGTTTTTCGGAAAATTCAAAATGGCGGGAAAAATTTTATGACGGAAAATGACGTCATAGGTTGCATTCGAATTGTCTTGAGCCAAGGAATCAGAGGAAAAAAGAATTTTGTTTCTAGCCCTTATGGTTCAAAAGTTATTAGCATAAACATGAGTCAAATTTTGGACTGATGGTGGCGCTAGAGGGATTGAGTTAGAGACTCAAAATTTGCTACGGTGACATTTCAGACTGTCCTCTATTAGTGTGCCAAATTTCACAACTTTTTACCATACGGTTCTATGGGCTGCCATAGACTTCGTGGCGGAAGAAGAAGAAGAAGAAGAAGAAGAAGATGAAATATAGCTGCAAGCAGCAATACCGGGGCCAAGCGCAAAGAAGAAGACAAGACATGCCAAAATGGCTGGCAGTGTCAGATCAACTGGAGCAATGAGCAATTAATCACGTTTTAAGATGATTTGAAGCAAAAGACTGAAAATGCGTTGTAGTCTGAGAGTGTCAGACCAACTGCAACAATTAACAATTATACAGTTTAAGAAGATTAGGCAAAATGGCTGAAATATCATATATTGAGTCACTGATAATATAAGTTAATGGTTTATCACTTTTGACCAATAGGTGGCACAGATACGAAATTGATGTGGTGTGGTCAGAATAAGGGAACAATGACACATGCAAAGTTTGATGCCAATATGTCAAAGCATTGCAGAGATACAGCCTCAAGAGTAATTTTGGCATAATGGCTCAACTTCGTCGCTGCGGTTTACAAAAACGGTTTCATCTATTGATGCAGAATCCCTAACTTTTTGTTGACACAGTCTGAAGATGATACGATTCGATTTTGGTGGAAATTGGACAAACGGTCTAGGATGAGTTTGAAAAAGTAGGTTTTGATCAAATAAGAACATTGAGGACAGGATGTTTGACCAAATATGGCAAAATTAGTATCTCTGTTCTCGGCATGAGCCAATGACTGTATTATGACCAGTTTCATTAAACTAGGCTAATTTAATCAAAAGTTATTAGCATGTTTGTAAATTTTGTTATAACCTCTGACCACAAGGTGGCACTGCCCCAAAACGTTTTGAGTACCTTCAAAGCATGGTGCGGAAGACATGATTTTTGGACAAACAGTTCAGAAGTTATAAGCAAAAATAGCCATTTTTTGTATCTCCGGACCAGTAGGTGGCGCTGCGCCGAAACGCTGCATTTTGCCTCAGGTCATGCTTGTGATGACATATACCAAGATTGGTTTGAATACGATAAAGCGTTGTGGAGATATAGGCTTATGAGTGTTTTTGCAACCGCAACGCAAAATTTGTGTGCGCGTTTTTCAAAAACGATTTGACAAATCAACTTGATTTGCAAGATTTTTTGTCAGCATGGTCTGAAGATGATATGGTTCAATTTCTGTGCAAATCGGACAAACCGTCTAGGACGAGTTCGCAAAAGTAGGTTTTTTGGAAAATTAAAAATGGCGGGGAAATTATCATGACCGAAAATGACATCATAGGTTGCAATTGAATCGGCATGAGCCAATGACTCTATTATGACCAGTTTCAATATACTAGGCTAATTTAATCAAAAGTTATTAGCATTTTTGTCAAGTTTGTTATATCTTTTGACCACAAGGTGGCACTGCCCTAAAAATTTTTGAGTACCTTCAGGGCATAGCATGGAAGTCACATACCGAGTTTAGTAACAATACACTAATGCATTTGTAAAATATAGCATTTTTTGACAAAATTCAAAATGGCCGACAGCCAAAATGGCCGATATGGTCAAATTGAATATCAGACGACTCGGCATGCCGTCCTGAATGTAACGAGACCACTTTTATGATTTTTGGACAAACAGTTCAGAAGTTATAAGCAAAAATAGCAATTTTTCGTATCTCCGGACCAGTAGGTGGCGCTGCGCCGAAACGCTGTATGTTGCCTCAAGTCATGCTTGTGATGACATGTACCAAGTTTGGTTTGAATACGATAAAGCGTTGCGGAGATATTGCCTTAAGTGTGTTTTTGCAACCGCTACGTAAAATTTCTTTGCGCGTTTATCGCAAATGATTTGACGAATCAACTTGATTTGCAAGATTTTTTGTCAGCATGGTCTGAAGATGATCTGGTTCAATTTTCGTGCAAATCGGATGAACCGTCTAGGACGAGTTCGTAAAAGTAGGTTTTTCGGAAAATTCAAAATGGCGGGAAAATTTTTATGACGGAAAATGACGTCATAGGGTGCAATCGAATCGTCTTGAGCCAAGGAATCAGAGGAAAAAATAATTTTGTTTCTAGCCCTTATGGTTCAAAAGTTATTAGCATAAACATGAGTCAAATTTTGGACTGTTGGTGGCGCTAGAGGGATTGAGTTTGAGACTCCAAATTTGCTACGGTGACATTTCAGACTGTCCTCTATTAGTGTGCCAAATTTCACAACTTTTTACCATACGGTTCTATGGGCTGCCATAGACTTCGTGGCGGAAGAAGAAGAAGAAGAAGAAGATGAATAATAATAATAAGAACGGGAACGGTTTCAATAGGTGCCTTCGCACCTTCGGTGCTTGGCCCCTAATAAATATAGCTGCAAGCAGCAATACCGGGGCCAAGCGCAAAGAAGAAGACAAGACATGCCAAAATGGCTGGCAGTGTCAGATCAACTGGAGCAATGAGCAATTAATCACGTTTTAAGATGATTTTAAGCAAAAGGCTGAAAATGCATTGTAGTCTGAGAGTGTCAGACCAACTGCAACAATTAACAATTATACAGTTTAAGAAGATTAGGCAAAATGGCTGAAATATCATATATTGAGTCACTGATAATGTAAGTTAATGGTTTATCACTTTTGACCAATAGGTGGCACAGATACGAAATTGATGTGGTGTGGTCAGAATAAGGGAACAATGACACATGCAAAGTTTGATGCCAATATGTCAAAGCATTGCAGAGATACAGCCTCAAGAGTAATTTTGGCATAATGGCTCAACTTCGTCGCTGCGGTTTACAAAAACGGTTTCATATATTGATGCAAAATCCCTAACTTTTTGTTGACACAGTCTGAAGATGATACGATTCGATTTTGGTGGAAATTGGACAAACAGTCTAGGATGAGTTTGAAAAAGTAGGTTTTGATCAAATAAGAACATTGAGGACAGGATGTTTGACCAAATATGGCAAAATTAGTATCTATGTTCTCGGCATGAGCCAATGACTGTATTATGACCAGTTTCATTAAACTAGGCTAATTTAATCAAAAGTTATAAGCATGTTTGTAAATTTTGTTATAACATCTGACCACAAGGTGGCACTGCCCCAAAACGTTTTGAGTACCTTCAAAGCATGGTGCGGAAGACATGATTTTTGGACAAACAGTTCAAAAGTTATAAGCAAAAATAGCCATTTTTTGTATCTCCGGACCAGTAGGTGGCGCTGCGCCGAAACGCTGCATGTTGCTTCAGGTCATGCTTGTGATGACATATACCAAGATTGGTTTGAATACGATAAAGCGTTGTGGAGATATAGGCTTATGAGTGTTTTTGCAACCGCTACGCAAAATTTGTGTGCGCGTTTATCGAAAACGATTTGACAAATCAACTTGATTTGCAAGATTTTTTGTCAGCATGGTCTGAAGATGATATGGTTCAATTTCTGTGCAAATCGGACAAACCGTCTAGGACGAGTTCGCAAAAGTAGGTTTTTTGGAAAATTAAAAATGGCGGGAAAATTATCATGACCGAAAATTACATCATAGGTTGCAATTGAATCGGCATGAGCCAATGACTCTATTATGACCAGTTTCAATATACTAGGCTAATTTAATCAAAAGTTATTAGCATTTTTGTCAAGTTTGTTATATCTTTTGACCACAAGGTGGCACTGCCCTAAAACTTTTTGAGTACCTTCAGGGCATAGCATGGAAGTCACATACCGAGTTTAGTAACAATATACTAATGCATTTGTAAAATATAGCATTTTTTGACAAAATTCAAAATGGCCGACAGCCAAAATGGCCGATATGGTAAAATTGAATATCAGACGACTCGGCATGCCGTCCTGAATGTAACGAGACCACTTTTATGCTTTTTGGACAAACGGTTCAGAAGTTATAAGCAAAAATAGCAATTTTTCGTATCTCCGGAACAGTAGGTGGCGCTGCGCCGAGACGCTGCATGTTGCCTCATGTCATGCTTGTGATGAAATGTACCAAGTTTGGTTTGAATACGATAAAGCGTTGCGGAGATATTGCCTTAAGTGTGTTTTTGCAACCGCTACGTAAAATTTGTTTGCGCGTTTATCGCAAATGATTTGACGAATCAACTTGATTTGCAAGATTTTTTGTCAGCATGGTCTGAAGATGATCTGGTTCAATTTTCGTGCAAATCGGATGAACCGTCTAGGACGAGTTCGCAAAAGTAGGTTTTTCGGTTAATTAAAAATGGCGGGAAAATTATTATGACGGAAAATGACGTCATAGGGTGCAATCGAATTGTCTTGAGCCAAGGAATCAGAGGAAAAAAGAATTTTGTTTCTAGCCCTTATGGTTCAAAAGTTATTAGCATAAACATGAGTCAAATTTTGGACTGATGGTGGCGCTAGAGGGATTGATTTAGAGACTCCAAATTTGCTAGGGAGACATTTCAGACTGTCCTCTATTAGTGTGCCAAATTTCACAACTTTTTACCATACGGTTCTATGGGCTGCCATAGACTTCTTGGCGGAAGAAGAAGAAGAAGAAGAAGATGAATAATAATAATAAGAACGGGAACGGTTTCAATAGGTGCCTTCGCACCTTCGGTGCTTGGCCCCTAATAAATATAGCTGCAAGCAGCAATACCGGGGCCAAGCGCAAAGAAGAAGACAAGACATGCCAAAATGGCTGGCAGTGTCAGATCAACTGGAGCAAGGAGCAATTAATCACGTTTTAAGATGATTTTAAGCAAAAGGCTGAAAATGCATTGTAGTCTGAGAGTGTCAGACCAACTGCAACAATGAACAATTATACAGTTTAAGAAGATTAGGCAAAATGGCTGAAATATCATATATTGAGTCACTGATAATGTAAGTTAATAGTTTATCACTTTTGACCAATAGGTGGCACAGATAGTAAATTGATATGGTGTGGTCAGAATAAGGGAACAATGGCACATGCAAAGTTTGATGCCAATATGTCAAAGCATTGCAGAGATACATCCTCTAGAGTCATTTTGGCATCATGGCTCAACTTCGTCGCTGTGGTTTACAAAAACGGTTTCATCTATTGATGCAAAATCCCTAACTTTTTGTTGACACAGTCTGAAGATGATACGATTCGATTTTGGTAGAAATTGGACAAACGGTCTAGGATGAGTTTGAAAAAGTAGGTTTTGATCAAATAAGAACATTGAGGACAGGATGTTTGACCAAATATGGCAAAATTAGTATCTATGTTCTCGGCATGAGCCAATAAATGTATTATGACCAGTTTCATTAAACTAGGCTAATTTAATCAAAAGTTATTAGCATGTTTGTAAATTTTGTTATAACCTCTGACCACAAGGTGGCACTGCCCCAAAACTTTTTGAGTACCTTGAAAGCATGGTGCGGAAGACATGATTTTTGGACAAACAGTTCAAAAGTTATAATCAAAAATAGCCATTTTTTGTATCTCCGGACCAGCAGGTGGCGCTGCGCCGAAACACTGCATGTTGCCTCAGGTCACGCTTGTGATGACATATACCAAGATTGGTTTGAATACGATAAAGCGTTGTGGAGATATAGGCTTATGAGTGTTTTTGCAATCGCTGCGCAAAATTTGTGTGCGCGTTTATCAAAAATGATTTGACAAATCAACTTGATTTGCAAGATTTTTTGTCAGCATGGTCTGAAGATGATATGGTTCAATTTCTGTGCAAATCGGACAAACCGTCTAGGACGAGTTCACAAAAGTAGGTTTTTTGGAAAATTAAAAATGGCGGGGAAATTATCATGACCGAAAATGACATCAATGGGTGCAATTGAATCGGCATGAGCCAATGACTCTATTATGACCAGTTTCAATATACTAGGCTAATTTAATCAAAAGTTATTAGCATTTTTGTCAAGTTTGTTATATCTTTTGACCACAAGGTGGCACTGTCCTAAAACTTTTTGAGTACCTTCAGGGCATGGCATGGAAGTCACATACCGAGTTTAGTAACAATCCGTTCATGTGTTCATAAAATACAGCATTTTAGCTCATAATTCAAAATGGCCGACAGCCAAAATGGCTGATATGGTAAAATTGAATATCAGACGACTCGGCATGCCGTCCTGAATCTAACGAGACCACTTTTATGATTTTTGGACAAACGGTTCAAAAGTTATAAGCAAAAACAGCCATTTTTTGTATCTCCGGACCAGTAGGTGGCACTGCGCCGAAACACTGCATGTTGCCTCAAGTCATGCTTGTGATGACATGTACCAAGTTTGGTTTGAATACAATAAAGCGTTGCGGAGATATTGCCTTAAGAGTGCTTTTGCAACCGCTACGTAAAATTTGTTTGCGCGTTTATCGCAAATGATTTGACGAATCAACTTGATTTGCAAGATTTTTTGTCAGCATGGTCTGAAGATGATCTGGTTCAATTTTCGTGCAAATCGGATGAACCGTCTAGGACGAGTTCGCAAAAGTAGGTTTTTCGGTTAATTAAAAATGGCGGGAAAATTATTATGACGGAAAATGACGTCATAGGGTGCAATCGAATTGTCTTGAGCGAAGGAATCAGAGGAAAAAAGAATTTCGTTTCTAGCCCATATGGTTCAAAAGTTATTAGCATAAACATGAGTCTAATTTTGGACTGATGGTGGCGCTAGAGGGATTGAGTTAAAGACTCAAAATTTGCTATGGTGACATTTCAGACTGTCCTCTATTAGTGTGCCAAATTTCATAACTTTTTACCATACGGTTCTATGGGCTGCCATAGACTTCGTGGCGGAAGAAGAAGAAGAAGAAGAAGATGAATAATAATAATAATAGGAACGGGAACGGTTTCAATAGGTGCCTTCGCACCTTCGGTGCTTGGCCCCTAATAATAATAGGAACGGGAACGGTTTCAATAGGTGCCTTCGCACCTTCGGTGCTTGGCCCCTAAATATAGCTGCAAGCAGCAATACCGGGGCCAAGCGCAAAGAAGAAGACAAGACATGCCAAAATGGCTGGCAGTGTCAGATCAACTGGAGCAATGAGCAATTAATCACGTTTTAAGATGATTTTAGGCAAAAGGCTGAAAAATGCATTGTAGTCTAAGAGTGTCAGACCAACTGCAACAATTAACAATTATACAGTTTAAGAAGATTAGGCAAAATGGCTGAAATATCATATATAGAGTCACTGATAATATAAGTTAATGGTTTATCACTTTTGACCAATAGGTGGCACAGTTACGAAATTGATGTGGTGTGGTCAGAATAAGGGAACAATGACACATGCAAAGTTTGATGCCAATATGTCAAAGCATTGCAGAGATACAGCCTCAAGAGTCATTTTGGCATCATGGCTCAACTTCGTCACTGCGGTTTACAAAAACGGTTTCATCTATTGATGCAAAATCCCTAACTTTTTGTTGACATAGTCTGAAGATGATACGATTCGATTTTGGTGGAAATTGGATAAACGGTCTAGGATGAGTTTGAAAAAGTAGGTTTTGATCAAATAAGAACATTGAGGACAGGATGTTTGACCAAATATGGCAAAATTAGTATCTATGTTCTCGGCATGAGCCAATAAATGTATTATGACCAGTTTCATTAAACTAGGCTAATTTAATCAAAAGTTATTAGCATGTTTGTAAATTTTGTTATAACCTCTGACCACAAGGTGGCACTGCCCCAAAACTTTTTGAGTACCTTCAAAGCATGGTGCGGAAGACCCATACCAAGTTTCGTAACGATAGACTAATGCGTTTGTAAAATATAGTATTTTAGCACATAATTCAAAATGGCCGAGAGCCAAAATGGCCGATATGGTAAAATTGAATATCAGACAACTCTGAATACCGTCCTGAATCTAACGAGACAACTTTTATGATTTTTGGACAAACAGTTCAAAAGTTATAAGCAAAAATAGCCATTTTTTGTATCTCCGGACCAGTAGGTGGCGCTGCGCAGAAACGCTGCAAGTTGCCTCAAGTCATGCTTGTGATGACATGTACCAAGTTTGGATTGAACACGATAAAGCATTGTGGAGATATAGCCTTATGAGTGTTTTTGCAACCGCTACGTAAAATTTGTGTGCACGTTTATCAAAAACGATTTGACAAATCAACTTGATTTGCAAGATTTTTTGTCAGCATGGTCTGAAGATGATCTGGTTCAATTTTCGTGCAAATCGGACAAACCGTCTAGGACGAGTTCGCAAAAGTAGGTTTTTTGGAAAATTAAATATGGCGGGGAAATTATCATGACCGAAAATGACGTCATAGGATGCAATTGAATCGGCATGAGCCAATGAATGTATTATGACCAGTTTCATTATACTAAGCTAATTAAATCAAAAGTTATTAGCATTTTTGTCAAGTTTGTTATAACTTTTGACCACAAGGTGGCACTGCCCCAAAACTTTTTGAGTACCTTCAGGGCATGGAGTGGAAGTCACATACCGAGTTTAGTAACAATACACTAATGCATTTGTAAAATATAGCATTTTAGCACATAATTCAAAATGGCCGACAGCCAAAATGGCCGATATGGAAAAATTGAATATCAGACGACTCGGCATGCCGTCCTGAATCTAACGAGACAACTTTTATGATTTTTGGACAAACGGTTCAAAAGTTATAAGCAAAAACAGCCATTTTTTGTATCTCCGGACCAGTAGGTGGCGCTGTGCCGAGACACTGCATGTTGCCTCAAGTCATGCTTGTGATGACATGTACCAAGTTTGGTTTGAATACGATAAAGCGTTGCGGAGATATTGCCTTAAGAGTGCTTTTGCAACCGCTACGTAAAATTTGTTTGCGTGTTTATCGCAAATGATTTGACGAATCAACTTGATTTGCAAGATTTTTTGTCAGCATGGTCTGAAGATGATCTGGTTCAATTTTCGTGCAAATCGGATGAACCGTCTAGGACGAGTTCGCAAAAGTAGGTTTTTCGGTTAATTAAAAATGGCGGGAAAATTATTATGACGGAAAATGACCTCATAGGGTGCAATCGAATTGTCTTGAGCCAAGGAATCAGAGGAAAAAAGAATTTCGTTTCTAGCCCTTATGGTTCAAAAGTTATTAGCATAAACATGAGTCTAATTTTGGACTGATGGTGGCGCTAGAGGGATTGAGTTAGAGACTCAAAATTTGCTAAGGTGACATTTCAGACTGTCCTCTATTAGTGTGCCAAATTTCATAACTTTTTACCATACGGTTCTATGGGCTGCCATAGACTTCGTGGCGGAAGAAGAAGAAGATGAATAATAATAGGAACGGGAACAGTTTCAATAGGTGCCTTCGCACCTTCGGTGCTTGGCCCCTAATAATAATAAGAACGGGAACGGTTTCAATAGGTGCCTTCGCACCTTCGGTGCTTGGCCCCTAATAATAATAGGAACGGGAACGGTTTCAATAGGTGCCTTCGCACCTTCGGTGCTTGGCCCCTAATAATAAGAACGGGAACGGTTTCAATAGGTGCCTTCGCACCTTCGGTGCTTGGCCCCTAATAAGCGCTTTTGAGGGAAGGGATCGAATATTCAGCAGCCCAAGCTTTATCATTTGTTCACCTGTATTACATCTGTTGTTTATTTGTTGAACATCATTTAAATGTTTACCCTTAAATGGGTTTGAGAGTTTTTAGTATTTACTAATTTGGGGAACAAACACAGTCCCAATGTGATGATATCTAGGTGAAAGAGTCTCTATGTGCTGGGATTTATCTGACTTCTGTGACGTGAGACAGCTAGCAGACGGTCAGTTAAGCCAGTCCGTCTGCTTCCTGACCTAGGCCCCAGTTCGTCAAGGTTCAGCTCTAAGACTATGTGCCAAATTACTAGAGAGAAGAGTGGCACCATCCCAGGAGGGATGAATACCCTATCTTTTTATCAGGTCAGGTCTGCCCCAAAAGCTTTTCCAATTGTCTATGAACTCCATGTTATTCTGCAGACACCACTTAGTAAACTATCATCACTCAACGGCTGGCTGTCTAAGTATCTCATCACTCCACTTAACGGGGAGGGGGGCCAGAGCAAAAAACTTTAGCCGTCATCGTACTTGTGAGTTCACACACCTCTTTAATGTTAATTTTGGTGATCTCCAACTGGCGAAGTTGAATATCATTAGTGCCGAAGTGAATAATAATCTTAGAGAATTTACGATTACCATTAGCCAGCACTTTTAAATTTACTTTGATGTCAGGTGCTCTGGCACCCGGTAAAATATGATGACTATGTGACTAGGGGTGTGCATTGGGACTGCCCTCACAATTCGATTTGATTACGATTCACCAGGTAACGATTCGATTCAATTCGATTCTACGATGCATCAAAATTCTACTGCACACAACAAGGCAAATTTTTAATCAGTCATGAGGCAATACAAGCAGTCAGATATTGAACAACAGATTTTATTGGCTGCTATGTGTGTATTATCACTCTCCTGTATCTTTGACATAAATGTCATTAAATAAAATAAAATTGAATGGTACAGGGTATTGGATATGGCATTTTCAAACCTGAAAAAGAAAACATAAATCACTGCTTTCAGTGCTTTGAATGAGAATTTTTTTCTCTTCTCTGCTTTAGAACCATTTGAAATTAAATAGAGCAATAATAACAGCCAACTTTTTCCAGCAGTGAACATAAGTGTTTTAATTAATTAGTAATCTCCCTCCGCCTCAGCCATCTTGATTGTTGTTGTTGTTGTTGTTATGACCCCGGAAGTAATTGAAACTTCACAACTTTATTGTCCAACTCAAGGCCAGAAAATAAACGATGACATAATCGATTATGGCACTTAGCCGCATCGATGCTGAATCGTGCATGCCCCGCATTGCGATGCATTGCCGAATCGATTATTGTTGACACCACTATATGTAACTATGGTGGCTGGTGTCTCCATTTTTACATTCCATGTAATAGAATCGCCAATAACTAGGGCACTTTCAACAGGATTCTCAGTGGGTGCATCACTGAGTGGGGAGAACCTGTTTTATTTTCTAATCGGAGCGGAAGAGTGTTTTTTTTATCCGCGACTATGCCGTATCACGGTCACCCAGTTGCCCTGCTGCATGGGTTCCTACAGTCGGAACCGAACAATGTACAAATTCACTAAGCTAGTCGCATCCAAAGCAGTGTCTAAAACCCTTGCATTCTAACTATTCTCAAATAAAGTTTGGATGCGTGTCTCTAATTCTGAAATCTTCTCCGTCAGCCTGACTATCTCCCTGCATTTATCACATGTGAAGCCCTGCTACTTCTTTCCAGGCACAGAACACTTATTTTTTGAGAGTTGTTTAATAGGGATGCTCCGATCAGGATTTTTGCTGCCGATACAGAGTACCGATCTCTTGTCATGGTGATCAGCCGATACCGATCCCGATTCCAATGCTTCACTGATTTGTAAGCTCTCTGATCACTGTTAACGTTTTTTCATAAAAAGAAAAAGAAAAAACTATAGATGTTGCCTTTATTATATTTTTATTACATTTTTATGGTAATTATGTAATGTAATGTAATGTATTGTATTGTTTTAACAGGGTACCAGGGTTTTTCCTACATTGAAACATTTTTGCCGGCCGCCAAAGCCTTAGTTGATGATTTGATGAGTTATTGTGATTTATGAGTGATGTAGATGACTGCTGCGCTTCAGAGAGCCCTCCCCCGCACGCACGCTCTCGGTCTTCAAAATAAGCAACGTCTTAGCTTTCTAATATTTCACATATTACGTTAATCAAAATCAAAAGTTCAGAATCCGTGTTGCACGTGGTGCATTCGGACATTTTTTTCCTTGAATTACCGCTGGGTAGGGATGAAACGATAACCGGTTTCACGATAAACCACGATAAAATTTAGTGACGGTTAGTAATATCGTATAAAATTTAATTATCATTAAAACCGCGTGTGATTATCACGATTGTGAAAACTCGCGGTAAATCTTGTCCAGTCAGCGTCACTCTGGCGCAGCGCACCGCTGTTTTTTGAATGGGAAGAAATGGCAGAAGGCAGTGACAGCGCCGGGAGATTTTTCAGACTTCTAAAAGGACCAAATCTGAGGTGTGGTCATATTTTGGTTTTTACAAAAGTCCTGAGGGAAACTTAATCAAAGATGGTCACCCTGTCTGCAGAACATGCCAGAAGAAAGTCGCTGTAATAGGGGGAGCACTTCAAAACTACGAACGCAAGGCAAGTGGACTTTGACCTCAATACCAAAACTACGTCTGGGAAATAATAACGTGAAGCGAACTAACAAATTCAGACAAGACATAGGGTGACATTTAAGGGAAAATAATCAGGGCTTGAGATTAACAACCGCCATTTGCGGGTGTAATGTTATTTCGGCTGCTCACTAGTGTAGTGTAGTGTAGTGGACAGCACATTCCAGGGCCCAGTTTATGGCCAGGCCACTCTCTGTCCATAACGGTGGACAAAGGTTTGCTACATTTTGATTGGATATTGGTAGACTGAGACAAACAAACTGTCCAACGCCATCAGATAAGATGCTATGACAACATCCAGACACCTCTTAGAGGCCAAAAAGACCAGCTCTTGTACCAAGCCCAGGAAGGACAAGACATCTCATTGGCCCAAATGCAGTACCTGCTCTTCACCCACATCCCTAATGTCCTGGTCTATGACTGCCATAAAAATTCCACAGGACCTCAGCAGTAGTGGGTGAAAGAAAGACCAAAATGATCTATCCAAATCCAGTCATAACTATGTTTGGAAACCTTAAGACTGATGTAAACTACACACATCCATTTCATACTTATTCAGAGAAATAAGTATTCTCAGGGTCCGTGTACTTGGTGGCCAACGGATTTTCGTTTTAAAAGGAAAAAAGCAAAAACGAAAAACGGCTTGTTTCCCAATTTCCATTAGTAAATAGGAAAACAAAAAATGGAAAACAATCCATTTTTCTTTTTTTCTTTTGATATTAAAAGACGGAAAACGGAAAACAATCTCATTATCCGATTGTGTTTATAGATGGAAATCAGAAATCAAAATATGACCAGTTTGAGAGAATGGCTCCTTTATTCGTTTTTTCGTTTAAAAAAAAACGAAAAAACGAGATTTCGGCTTGATTTTTCGTTTTTCGTTTCACGGGTAAAAAACGGATAAATGACTTCAAAATTCGTTTTCCACATGTGGGTGGTCATGAGACGCCCTTTTCCGCTGATTGGTCAAGCAAACCTGAGCATGTGACGTCATCAGCCCTTCCCCAGTTCTGTGTAACAAAATGATAGTCTTCTTAAACTACAATAAAAAAAAAAACCCTACGTAGGCTATATTAAACTTTTATTTAAAAAAACGATGACACAAAATAGGCTACTCACATTAATATATAAAAAATCTTTGGAAATTCCCCTTTAAAACGAATGCTCAGTTTGTGGTTCACTATTAGGCCTATTTGATTGAAAACAACAACAATAAAACAAAGACAAACTCTTACATTAAACAAATCAATATTTTTTATTAACAAAAGTTATCTTGCGCTTGCCTCCGCTATATCGTCCAGTCAATCATCTCCTCGCTGTCTACTCTCTCTCGCTCACGGCTATGATTACAGTTACAGTAAAATTTAAAATCACCATCATGCTACCCACCCTCTGCCGATATGTATTAGGCCTACAGTATTTGCAATGACCATCCCTTATCCAAAACCGAGCGTATTGTAAAGAAAAGTTATGACTGCTGCGTATAACACTTGTCTGAACATTGCATGGTCACACCCGCTCTTCGCTGTCTTGCGCAGCTTCACCACACATATTTAGCCTACTCCACACAGCTAAATAAATCAGGCTGGGTGCAGATTAATATTTCATATTTCTGATATAACTTTTTCTGTGAAACGCGTTAAGTTGCACAGAAGAAAGCCCATGCCCTGTACAGTTTAAGAAGACTATTATTTTGTTACACAGAACTGGGGAAGGGCTGATGACGTCACATGCTCAGGTTTGCTTGACCAATCAGCGGAAAAGGGCGTCTCATGACCACCCACATGTGGAAAACGAATTTTGAAGTCATTTATCCGTTTTTTACCCCTGAAACGAAAAATCAAGCCGAAATCTCGTTTTTTCGTTTTTTTTTAAACGAAAAAACGAATAAAGGAGCCATTCTCTCAAACTGGTCATATTTTGATTTCTGATTTCCATCTATAAACATAATCGGATAATGAGATTGTTTTCCGTTTTCCGTCTTTTAATATCAAAAGAAAAAAAGAAAAATGGATTGTTTTCCATTTTTTGTTTTCCTATTTACTAATGGAAATTGGGAAACAAGCCGTTTTTCGTTTTTGTTTTTTTCCTTTTAAAACGAAAATCCGTTGGCCACCAAGTACACGGACCTCTCAGTGACAGCTATTTGTAATCCAACATCTTACACAGAATCAGCTGTTAATGAACAAATGAATGAACAGTTAAATCTTTTCCCATCATGTTTGGTTTCTATTTGTTTAGAATATTGCCACGGGTATTCTGATGGTGGTTTGGAAAGTGAGAAATCCATTGGTAAACTTTAAAGACACTTTAAAGACTTCTAACTGTGTACAGTATGCAAATGAGTTCCACAGGAGAAAGGAGGGTGAGTCTCACTGTGGACCCCCTCTGATGCCAGCAGCCAATTGCAACACTGGAATGGAGAAGTGCCAAATTGCAATGTCCTCCTATTCGGAAAAGGATAAAGGTACCCTTTCAACAGACACACCTTGTTCTGAATTTCTCCTTGAGAGAGATTGTGACAGAGCAACAAGTTCTGAGTCTCCCCAGCAAGGATGAGACTGTAACAGTTTACCACGTTCTGAGTCTCCCTTCAAGAGAGACATAACAGATACACCAAGTTCTGAGTTTCTCCTTGAGAGAGACAAACAGTTCACCAAGTTCTGAGTCTGTCCGGCGAGGATGAGACTGTGACAGAGCAATCAAGTTCTGAGCCTCTGGTTCATCCAGAGAGACAACAAAAGATCAGAGGATCTGAATCTACAGCTTGTGAGGCAGTAACAGATACGACCAGGTTCTGAGCCTCCAGCCTGTGAGGAAAGAGACATTAACAACCACTACGTTCAGCGATCTAGTCCAGTGAGACTACAGCACTTCCAGAGTCTCCATGCCAGAGAGACAAAAGGGGATTGACCAAGTTCTGAGTGTCTGACCCACGGAGTCAGGAGACACACAGAGACATTTGCAACAAGGTTAAGCTCAGGAGAGCAAACCTTCACTTCAAGGTTCCTTCGTCTGCGTGTTCCAGATTAAGGACCTTCTGCACCTACTTCAGGGCCTCATCTGCGTGTTCCAGATTTTAGGACCCTTTGGTGCTCCAGGAGATCAGCATCCCACAGAGCTTCGTGTTCAAGACTGTTGAAACAGATTCTAGCTCCTTTCCCCACTGCATTGTCACCCAGCACAACCAGTGGAAGAAGTCACCTCCATCTGACTGCTTACTCAACCAAGTTGGAACATAAATATCACTTAACCAAACCTCTTTCCAGAAACCTTGGCATTGTTGTATATTATCAGTATATGATTTTCTAATTTACATTAGAGGTAATTTAACTGATGCTAGTTAATAACAAATAATCTTTCGATTATTTGTTTGAAGCATAATAAGGTTCTTCACCTTAGTTTCAGAGAAACAACAGTTTTTCTTTCCATAAGATAACGCAACTCTTCCATAGCCACACTCAACTTAATCACATGTATTTTATGTATCTTATGCACTTTATTTCTTTATCATTCATTGTATTCATTTAGTAGTTGTGTTAGTTATTCTTGTTTATCTTTTGTTAATAAAATCTATTTTATTACAATTGTGTCTTACTTGTGCTGATAATACAGAAAAGGCTCTACAAGTTAGAAATCTCACCAATCTTTCAGATAAATCAGCTGACCAACTCTCCCCACTTTACATTCAATCTAAAATGATTGAACAGCCTCCTTTTTGGAGTGTTCTCATAGAGCCAAGATAAAATACCTTGACTAGTGTCCCAAACTAAGAGAGGGGGAAGGTGGTTATCTGATGTACTCATAACCACACCTTAAGTGACGTGTGATCCAAAAATCACAACGTCATCGGTGACGTGAGTACCAATCACTACCTTACTTAACGTCCTTGGATGGACGAAGGTAAAATCACTATATAATTGGCGTCCCTGGGTGGGCCCAAAAGTGAAATTATTACACTAGCCACTCTGGCAATTGAACTTATTATAGTCTTCTCAAAAGCCATCTGTTATAATCGCGTTGCGCATTATAACTTACATGTGTTTCTATTGAGTTTATGAATGCAATGTCTCATAATCAGAGGCGTTCAGATTAGCCAGAGTTTTGTTCAGAGCGCGCGCCGCTCACTCGCTGAAAAATGCAGAGATAAACGTGGGATGTATGCAGGAGATTCACTCATCATACCGTGGTTGACTGTTTTTGTTCTATTTCAGCAGCGAAAATAGTTTAAAGCAAACACAGCAGAACCACAGCGCATCTGATGTGACTGGCATTAATTTGGCAAATTTAGGGACCGTCTCTAAAGTTACATACAACATTGGTAACGTTATACACGTTTCAAAATTCAATAGCATTTGAAGAGAATGACAGTCATAAAACTGACTGTAAAGTGATCATCTAGGTGTCAGGTATGATGCACACATTTTGATATTTAATCAAATAAACTGTCAAATCATATGGAAATATGGATATGCATTATTTCACTAGGATACTGTTTGGGCTCTTACACAAAATATGCTAGATTGAAATGCATCATTACTGAACACTGATGAGAATATTGCTTGAGAATATATTTACAGAGATAATATTAGAGATTATATTCACGACAAATTATTATTATTATACGTTGCTATTAGGGATGCAACAATACAGTTAGTCCACGGTTCAATACATACCTTGGTTTTTAACCACGGTTTTCGGTTCGGTTCGGTTCTGATGGCTTGTCACATCAGTTTTTTGCTATTCTATTCTTAAGCGACAGGAACAGCAAGAGGTTAAGGAGAAAATAGACTATTTTTTAATTGCAATACTCTTTCTTTATTTTACTTAAAATAATTGAAAAACCTTACTTAAACTTAAAACTTTACTTAAAAAAACCTTGTACACATTCCTAATGTATTGTATAATATATATATATATATATATATATATATATATATATATATATATATATATATATATATATATATATATATATATATATATATATATATATATATATATATATATATATATATATATATATATATATATATATATATATATATATATATATATATATATATCTGATTTACACTGTCAGCTCAGAGCTGTAAGTATGAAATTGAATGAATAAATGTAAAAATAAAACACTACATAGACTTCACTATAAAATATACACTAATTCTTATTAAAGCTGTATTAAAGTTCAGTCAAGAGCAGTGAGTGATTTTCTCTTTGTCTTTTGTTGTTGAATTAACATTAAATGGATAGTTCACTCAAAAATGAGAAATGAATACAGGTTTGGAACAATATTAGAGTGAGTAAATAATGACAATTTTAGAGGTGAACTGTCCCTTTAAGGACAGCGTGTTCACTACTGCGCTGTTGTCAATGTAAGACCTGCGTGCATCTCAGACGTGCCGATTTTACTTTCACTTTAGACATAACCGACTGTGTTTATATTAACCTTGTGTGTTTTTGACAGTATTAGCGCAGTAAGATGACTACTTAGTCCAGTAATCACGTGTTTGACATGCGTTTAGTGCGCGCGCTCGGAGAAGCGCATGTTAAACAGTGCATATGCACGCGAATGAGCCGGCAAGGCTTTAAAACGCGTGCAAATAATGAACTTTCGTGATTGTGAATAACTACAGTGTTCCGTGAGTATAACTCTACCCCTAACGTGTGATGTGAATGTATGTCGCGTTGTTCAGTATATTGGGATGGAGGCAAATGATAGAATTTGTAGAAAAATACTTAATTAAATGCAAAACCGAAAAACCGCAATTCACAGGCGCGTATTGAACCGTGAAGGCCGTACCGAACGGTTCAATATTATATTGAAAATTGTGGCATCCCTAGTTGCTATTGATGACGGCCATTATAAGAAAGGAAATCCCACGGAATAGAATCTAGCTTAAAAAAGTGCATAGAGCTGCTTTAGTTATTTGTTGTTTGTTGATTTTCAAATATGAAACTTGTTGAAATGTTTTAAGTGTGTGCATCTGTTCTTTTTGAACACTTTCATCTCATTTGAACAAAACCGTGATAATATTGATAACCTTGATAATTTGGGTCACTATAATCGTGATGTGAAATTTCCATACCGTTTCATCCCTACCGCTGGGTGTGAATTGCGCTCAAAAAACGTTGACTCTTCTCTGACCAGCTGACATAAACCATACTTTCAATAAAC
Source organism: Gobio gobio (assembly GCF_949357685.1). Lineage (NCBI taxonomy): Eukaryota > Metazoa > Chordata > Actinopteri > Cypriniformes > Gobionidae > Gobio > Gobio gobio. The sequence goes on from NC_137098.1 coordinate 23,793,284, forward strand.
TGGAAACAAATCCTATCCAGTTATGAAGTGTTTTCTGCGTGTTGGCAAATCTTTCACAATGTTCTAACAGACGGGATTCGCACACAACGCGTCTGCTAATGTCCGATTCGCGACCTAATGACTCCTTTGAACCGAATCATTTTAACGACTGGTTAGAACAACTGATCTGTCAAACACTGAACTCACGGATCAGTTTAATCATTCACTCAGAACACATCTGAAATGAGAACAAGTGTGCTTACCCAATTTAGCAAGAGTGGATAGTAAGAATTAGTTTTAATTATCTTTCAGCTTATTTATGTTCACAATGTGTAGTAAAATAAATAGCCTAAAATCATTTAGACTGGAGTGAGGTGAAACCAGAACAAAGTTGTTATTAGCTAGCTGATAATTTTATGAAATTGTATATGGCAGAAAATTAGGCTATTTGTTATTTTTATTAATACTACTTTTTAATATTGATATGATTATATACCAAAACAATTATCTGTAAATAGTGTAAAAATGAGGAACAAAAGAAACAAACATCAAGGTATCAAAATAAGCTAAGCAAAAATAACAAACCGTTTCTTTGAGTTTATTTTAAATTCATTGTCAGTATTGCGCTTGCAGATCACGTGGGTAGGGTACTTTTTACTGTGCGTGTGTATGACCATGTCTATCAGCCACCACCGAAGACCATTTTTGACCCAGGAAAAACCCTGGGTACTAAATAATCACAAAAATGATTCATTATACTGTGAACATTTTAATATGCCTATAAAATGGGGTTTCTGCATAACACTATGCATATCAGGATACTTAGTAGGGCTGTATTTTCTACATTTTTCTATTTGGATAAAAAAAAAATCTGTATTTATTTTAATAATAATTTTATTTCACATCCTGCCCAATGATGTCCTGAAAACAATTTTGATATTGAAGGCTATAAACAAATACAGTGATTGTAATGTAGGCATGTATTAATAATTTAGTTTTTTAATTCACTAAACTAAAAATTCAAAAAACTAAAAGCATATTAGCCTATATTTGATTACTCAATTATAATGGTCACTTTCATAAAAAGTATACATACTTGTAGGTTTAAAATTCTACATATGGCACATTTATTGTCCAACAACAAATATTTTAGAAATATGTATATTTTAGTCAGAATTATTGCCTTCTATGGCGCTCTGTCTGTTTGGCGCGGATGCACACGGCGGCGGAAGTCTGAATTTTAGCGGAGATTCACATGCAGAATCTCGTCCTCTCCTGACAGCAAAATGGACATATTTGCACGACTTTCTAACATTTACAGAAGGAAAATATCCCTGTGAAATGTAAGTTAATGCACTGAGGAAAGCACCGCATTTCAAATGCATTAAACACCACAGGTATTTATCTGTCTGTCAGCACAAGTATCTCTCAGAGCGTCTGACAGGGCAAGCTGCTTTAAAGTCAAGTCAACTTTATTTATATAACGCTTTTAACAATGCAGATTGTTTCAAAGCAGCTTCACAGTGTTAAACAGGAAAACAATGCAACAGAATTTTATTCAGCCTTATAGCTTCTGGAGAAAACGGTGATGTCATCAGTTCATTTCAATTATCATACAGTGACAATGTGGGCTTTAGATCAGTAATTTAGTTTATATGGTAAATTCAGTTTAATAATTCGATTTATTTGGATATTTAGTTGAAAAATTGAGTGTCCCCAACTGAGCAAGCCAAGCCAGAGGCGACAGTGGCAAGGAAACCAAAATCCCATCAGGTGACCTAATGACCTAATTAGGTGACCTTATTAAACTATGTACACACACACGTGTTAACAATATCTTACCAGTTATTTTAAAGCCCTTAATATAAAGCATGTGTCATGTTTAGGACAAATTGTATCATGCACTTTCCCTACATCAGCTCACTCTGCGTTCTCCGCTATTTTTCAGATGCGTTCGTATCAAACTTCTGTATATCACTACTTCCGAATGGCGTTCGCCCATCCCTTAGGACCGACTGACCCATGTTCAACTGCTGTTCACATGAAACCTTTCTCCACTTCTGCCTTCAGAGCTCTCGTTTGAATATTTGCTACTACCTACCCCATGCGCCATGTACGCCCTCAAGCGATGACGTCATGAAATTGCGATCGGTTCGTGAGATCGGCCAAGTTAGTGAGTACCGATCGAGTCATAAAATATGATTATCGGCCGATACCAATCTCCGGCCAATCGATAGGAGCATCCCTATTGTTTAAGTGAGAGAAGATCCTTTTGTAATGTTTAATAATTTATTTTATAATAAAAAATAAAATTTTGCTTTGAAGAAAAAGTGGATATATGTTTGTATATGCTGTCAATTATGGTTCTTAGAAAGAAAATCGGAATCGGGCGATCTCATTAACAAAAAATCGGAATCGGTCAAGAAAATTGCAATCAGTGCACCTCTAGGTATAATTCGCACAAAGCAAATCTTGAGAAGCAAATTCTATTGGCCCAATATGCCCATGGAGGTAGAAAGAACTGTAATGTGGGGGTAATGTGTGTGTGTTCTGAATCAACCCTTGCATGAAGATCAACCAGACTGTGGACCAAGATAGTAGTTGATTTGGTGGTAGAGCCCGACCGATATATCGGCGGGCCGATATTATCGGCCGATATTAGGCATTTTCCAAACTATCGGTATCGGCATTTATGATGGCCGATAAATGAATATTTTAAAAAAATAATAAAAACGGACGAAACACCAATCAACCACATTATGAGTGTTAGCGTTTCATAGTTTGTCCACCAGAGGGCACTCTACAACATGCCATACAGCAAAACCTGCTGAGTCATGCTGCCGCCACGAACATTCACAACAATGGAGCTGTGCATGCAAGTTGGCAACGAGACATACATTGCTTGAATAACATTGAAAAGAACATCCCAATCAGTTCTCTTAACTCAAATAAGCATGACAAAATTGGTGACTGCCAAGTCCAGTTTTGCTGTTACATGTAAGCCAAGAGTGAAACAATTAGCTTACGTTAGGTTGTTACAGTATAACTTAGTTGACTGACTGTCAGTTTAACTCGGACAAAGTGACTGAATAAGATGTATTTCTTGAATAGCGTGACAGTATGAGACTCTCTCATGATATCATCTCTCCCCTGCCCATTATTTTGAAAAAGTATACAATATTTTGCAGTCCATTTCTAAATTATGACTTATCATAGACGCTAACCACAAAGCTAGCTAATTCCATGGCTATCAGTGGGAGACCGCTAACATTAATGCGCCTTGTAAATCACAACAAACTTATTCTGCCTAAATAAAGTAATGATTACTGTATTTATAACTAGTATATTTGTAGTGCCAGTCCCTGCATTGTAAATCGTAAGTTGACTTCGTTCAGACGCCGCATTAACATGATGGATTTATTGCATAATCAGTAGTAGATTTTTAGAAGGCAGGCAGCAAATGATGATTGAAAATGGTTTGTTTGATGGATAGAATTAAAAGAGTGCATGTAAAGGGATAAGCAAGTTGACATTGTAATTATAAGGTAGCTCATATTTATACTGTATATAGTTTTTATTTTGCTGTTGTTGTTTTCAGAAATTAACTGAATATTTTTTTCCAGTCTTGCTCAAAGTTATATTTATGAAGCTTACCATGTCTATTAATACTCGTAACTTTGATTTTTTTGTTCTGTTTTTGTTATTGTGTTTTCGTCCAAACAACTTTGTTTCATATCTTAAGTTTGTATTTTTATAAATTGTATTTATCAGAACTTTAATATATTTTTATGTTCATCTGTTCTATTGTGACAATAAAACAAACAAGTTTATTTTTAAACTGCATTATCATATTATTTTAGAGAGGCTGAGGGATCATGAATAACTACAAATAACTATTTTATTTTATTTTTTTAATACATATCGGCTGATATATCGGAATATCGGATTTTTAAATCACCAAATATTTGTATCGGTATCGGCCTTAAAAATCCTTTATCGGTCGGGCTCTATTTGGTGGGTCCTATATGCAGGGTTCCCGCGGGGTCTTAAAAAGTCTTAATGTCTAAAATTAAATTTTTTAAATTTAAGGCCTTAAAACGTCTTAAAAACGGCCAGATTTTCACCCGAGGTCTTAAATTTAATTTAGTTAGGTCTTAAAAAAAGTGTTATCCTCGTTCATTTCCAGAAATGCTGGCTGCAGAAAGTTATTAACGTTACACTGTAGCAAAAAAGTATCGAATCGCGAAAGCGGAGCTCAAAGCGGAGCTCTAGAGTCTTTGCTGCTCCGCCCTCAGAGCGTTCGTTCGCTGTGTTGTAGTTCTTTCTGGGGGTGTTGGTACACGTACTCGGTGATAAAACTACAAATCCCGTGATAAATGCAATTACCTGCCCGCGAAATACGTCTACATTTATGCTGCCTTCACGTGCTATCGGAATTATCGTAAATACGAGTTTCCTAGGTAAAAATTGCACATGAACGCCCTCTGATGTCGGGTTTACCACTGGGAAGTTCGGAAATAATTTTGATACCCCAATTCCCGAGGTGGGCGTGTCATAAGCTTTAAACATGGTGGCGGGGAGAACTAGACTGCTGTGGCAGGTGTGATTTCATTGGGGGGTTTTTTCCAAAACAGCTAGGTCGTCTTGTCTTGACATTAATGTAGTACATATTTACATGTAAGAGTAATCATATGAAGCGTATTGTATGTTTGGTACACAGCAAAAATAGCCTGCATTTGACTGAAATTATAGAATCAGCAGAAAGCGGACTAACTGGAATGTTTATATGGTTGTCAGTGCATGGGAGACTATGATGTTGGTTTTAACAAGATTATCCCAATAAATAGGCAAGAATAACCTGGTGTCCACCATGATTCCTGTTCACTCCGACATCAAAGCACTTGAATGCAACAAGCTCGTAATCACGACTTCTAAAGTGGGAATTAGGAAATTTCCGATAGCACGTGAAGGCAGCATAAATAACGTTGTATTTTTCTGGACAGAATGAGGCAGACATGCATTGTTTTTATATTATTCTAAACAGTGATAAAGTCTGCACTCAATCAGCACTGCATACCTCATTATTATGACAATAGTGAAGGCTTGAAGAACTCAAATACACCATAGCTTGATACAGTCGTGTTTATTGTCTTTTTTTCATCAGTCAAAGCGTTTCTATCTTCAGTTTATCCTACATCGCTAGCTTCACATTAGGGCTAAGGATTACTTCTCTGAGGGAAATGTGGAGTTTCTGCTCGAGGCCGCCCTCTGGCTTCCAGTATGAATGAAAGTTTGGGTAACAAATATGAAAAATAATACTTCTCTCTAAATAAATGTATATGACAACCCATATGTTTTTCTCCAATGTACAGTTTTTCCCCCACAGTGGATGCATAAGAGGCTCATATTTCATGTTAAATATATAGACTTTAAGAAATTTATATCACAAAAAAAATAAAAGAAATTCTGTGCTTTTTATCTATTTTATTTTTTACAATAAATCTTTAGACCGTTCTAATGATTTTTAGTCATAGGCTGTCTGCATATTAACAGGTAACCCAGCAGGGTTTTTTTTGTAAAATAAGTTTTCTGTAAAATATAAATGTTATTTTATTAGTATTATTATTATATTGTTATATTTATTCTTAAATACTCTATTTTTAATTTTCTAATAATTATAATGTTATTGTAATAGTAATATTTCTTATTTTGTTAAATATTTGTATTTATTGAATATAATCATTATTATTAGTCTCGTTAATATATAAACATTAATATATAAAATGTTATATGCATACACTTTTCATTTGTAAAAATAAATTAAAAAAATTGCATTTTAACCAGAATAATCGCAATTAGATATCTTCCCCAAATCGTGCATCCCTAGTTTATCCTATCTCCCTAGTGCATCCCCTGTTCAATCTCTATTAGGCTATTAATATGCTGTTTTGTAATCTATTCTATTTGAGGTCAAGTTTGTTTTAGCCTACTTTCATTTTGGGCATTTGGCACGTTGTTGGCTGTGGAGGGTTACTAATGTCATTGCTTTATTGCTTTTTTTATTATTTCTTTGATTTAAATAATTTTGGTAATGCGTCGTATAGGTCTTAAATTTCAATCTTTATGGTCTTAAAATGTCTTAAAAAGGTCTTAAATTTGACTTTATGAAACCTGCAAGAACCCTGTATATGGAATGCCTATATACTTACTGTTATACTACACGTCATACCCTGAAGCATTAGTCATTGCTGATATAAATTCCAAGACTGTTTTTTTTTTTTTTTTTTTTGCCCGATTTGGGTATCCCTTGGAAGTAGTGACTGACAACAGGAAGCAGTTTGTCGGCAAAGTCTTTGAGGCATTTCTGAGAACTAAGCAAATTTTTGGAGTTAAGCGCATTAAGGCCATACCTTACTACCCCAAAAGTAATGGTAAAACAAAGATTTCATAGTTACTTAAAGAAAGCCTTCAAAGCAGCTAAAAGTGAGGGAAGGAACTGGAGGGAAGACCTCTCAAAGATTCTACTTGCCTATCGAGTATCAGGTGAAACATCAGCTTATCTGATGTTTGGACGAGATGTGCGTACGAAGTAGCCTAGTCTCATCACAGGCAAAAGAGAAACAAAAGAAACTGAAAGTCATCATAAAAGGTACAATGAAAAAATTAAGGAAAACAACTTTTAAGTTGGGAGACATTGTATACGTGGCGAGTATGGAAGATGGTAAGCTGGACTCTAAGTATAGAGAAACTCGTTATGAAATGCTGAAGCACACGTCGGACAATTCCTCTGAAATGGAGGATTGCTCTAGGTGGCTTTAGGATTGTGAGAAATGTGAAGCACATTTGTCATGCTCCTATTCAGTTGGAGATTAGCATACCAGAACATGTGGAAAAACAATGCGATCAAGGAACTCAAGAGACAGTGGTCAAGTCAGACTCCTCAAAAGAGCCACAGAGTTCTTCTGTTACAGTATCAGACACCTGTAGCAAGCCTTTGACTACCCGGAGTGGTAGAATGGTAAGGAAACCTGCTCGTTTCAAGGACATGTGGACAACAAATGTTTGAGAACAGTGTGTTTGTTGACTGTTACGGTTATCCTTAACACAAAATACTGCTATATTGTTTCAATTCAAACTGAGTAAACAAAGCTGTTGAAACAAAAGGTAATTTGTCATTTTGTTCTCTAATACTATTTCTTGCGATGTAGTGTAGTGACATCTCAAGAACGGGGGTGTGAATGAGGAGAGTGATCGCGAGAGTTATGAGAGCGATCATGTAGTTGAGAGAGTTGTTAATAAAGTTGATATAACACCGATAAAGACTGGTTATCGAGCCAAACAACACAACAGATGCCTTCACAAGCACCCGTAAAAGCCACTGAGTCAGGTGCGACACGCAAAAGGGACAAAATATGCTGTATTATTGTAATTCTGCTAGGTGGCACTAATGTCGCAGAAACTACACACTAGACGTGCTGGTAAACGGTAATATGATATACCGCAATAATGAACATGCACAATATTGTTATCGTTGGCACTTCAAAATACCGTGAATAATTATTTATTACGAATTATTCAGATTTTTAGAATGCCTTTTAAGAATACTTTACCCATCAACCGTTTAAAATGAACAACACATCAAAGAGGAATGCGCACAGATGTAAACAGACCGTGCATGAGCCGAGCACATGGCGGAAAGAGTGAAGGAGACGCGCTGAAGTGCACATTCACTCTTTGACAGCCGAGGGCACTGATGGAACAGCAGAAATGCAGCCGTTTCCCCGGTAACCCTTGTAAACAAAACGATACAGTGAAAAGACTTAAGGCTATTCATTTTCAAACTTAAACATATCATATTTTAATCTGGACTAAATTACATGCCCTAGATATTGTTTGAATATGTTCTGACTGTTGTTCAGTCACACACTTTACAATAAGGCTCTATTATTTAACATTAGTTCATTCATTAACAAACTGACAATGAAAAATACTTCTAAAGCATGTATTAATCTTAGTTAAATGTATATTTCAGCATTTACAGGGTTCCCACTCTTTTTCAGCAACCATTTTCCAGTACTTTTCCAGGATTTTCAATTTTACGACTTTAATAAAATTTAACTTTAATAAAGGCAAGGCAAGGCATGACTTTCCCGCAATTGCGAGTTTACATATTTGTGATATAAACACGAAAATTGTCGCAATTCTTTTTTCCTCAGAATTTTACTTTATAACTTGCAATTGCAGTTTAGATCTCACAATTGCAACTGCGCAAAAAGGTCAATTGTGAAGAAAAGACTTGCAAGTTTATATTTTGCAATTCTGACTTTATTACACACAAATGTGACTATATCAAAATTATGTGATTAGGTAGCAGCTTACGAGTTAACATTCACTGCATACATTTGAGCAGTTAATAGCATTAGCTAACTGCTGCAAGTGGCAACACAAGACTAAACATCATTATTCAAAATACTACTCACACGTATCAAATAATGTGCTTTCTGCAACTAGCGCAAATTGTTTGGGTCAGCGATAAATTCTTTATACTCTGCTAAAGAAATAACTTTTTTTTAAAGAATTTTCCCAGACAACAACAAGAATTTCCAGGACATTTTACATTTTCTCTAATTTTCCATGTGTTTTCCAGGACTGGAAAATTTGTCATCAACTTTCCAGGTTTTCAAGGTTTTCCAGGACGAGTGGGAACCCTGATTTAATAACATATTATTAAAATCAAAAGTTGTAACTGTATTATTTAATGGACCTGAGCTTACACTAACCAACTTTTTTAAACTAACATTATCAAAGAATGACTTCTGTAAAAATGTAGTTTTTCACTTTTTGTTGATGTTAATGCATTAACTGGTGAGACAGAATTGTAAAGTGTTACCTATTGTTCTTTATAATTCTTTTGCACTTAATCTGTTTTAAATATTTGTTTACTTTATACATTTTTGTGTATTGCTTTATTCTATTTGAATGTTTGGTTCTTTTGTTATAAGAAAGTTATTAAACCTGTTATAGTATGACAACACTTTTTTTTGCAACTTATTTCAATATCGTGATAATACCATATACCATGATAAAAGCTTCAGCAATTAACCGCAACATGAAAATTTGATACAGGCACATGTCTACTACACACTTTACCTTTAAACTGTATGGCGCATCGGCTGAGGACACGGATCTAAATTAGAGACGACAAATGAGAAACACCATGGCAGACATCCAAAAATAGGCTCATTTTCACAGTTGAGTTTTACCGTTTTGGAATCCATTCAGCCGATCTCTGGGTCTGGCGGTAGCACTTTTATGGCACCTCCTTTTCCATAAGGAAATTTTTGACCATGTATCTCCATAATTTTCATACATTTTATGAAGTAGACATCCTATTCAGTAGTAGCAGAATTTTATTTGAATTCAACTTCTAGCTCAACCCTATAGTGCATTATAGCTCACCGCTGCATCACAAATGGCAAAACAGTATTTTTTTCCTTTATAATTAAAACATTTCTAGACCCCTTTATTCTCGAAAAATTGATTGTATGTTCTCTTTTGAACTCTTGGCATGAAAACAAATTGGTTTTCTACCAATCTTTTATGATTTTTCGTGTTTATCGCTCTTTCAAAATAAAGGTCTGAACTGAATATGAAAACTAGAATTTATAAGCTGCTTCACTACACAAGGGGACTAGCTAACGTTACCCTGGAGTAAGTTTTCCATTGTTTATCATCGTTTTTAGGGTTTATCAAACCCTACTTCAGAATCTGTTTGTTGTTCTCTTGAGCTTCGCCATCTCACGATACGACAACGTTGTATATAATAAAAAAACACTTTACGTGCCGTTAGCTTACACAGGACTGTCGGGAAATTTAAAATTGATACACCTTTATTCTACATGTTATGTGGTTTATTTTGGTTTACAAGTGGCTTTGTAGTGTTAAGAGAGGGAAAGCTATGTGTGTGTTCTTAAACATTAGAAAAAGGCACAGTCTGTTCTAGGGTTGTGCCGATGGACGATATCATCGTCCATCGTGATGGCTGACCGACATCACGATGGAGCGCCACCATCGTGATGCCACGCTCCCGTTGCGAGTGCGACACACACTAATCCTCTTCTATAGTATTAGTTAAACTAAAAACTTAGCAGGGATTGCTCTGTAAATTAAATTGAGAATGTAACAAATGCATATATGCTATTTTAAATACTGTAGTCTAAGCCAGATATATATAGCCTACATTTTGAAATCATTTGAGGCTGAAACATCCATAAGCATGCGTGTTTATTTTAGCACTTCTGTCAGTGAAACAACACCGCCTATAAAACATTTAAACGATTTTCAATAAATAATGGTTACCTCAAGAATATAAGAAAATTAAATATTAGTAAGAAAAAAATTTGATTCATACCATTTCCCCGCAAAGATGCGTCTTATACCGCTCTGCGCTTTGAGAGGAATGTGGGACACAAGCTGGATAGACACCTTTCGAATATATTCATCTTCATGTTTTCTCCTGAGGTTGCAAGGCAACACTTGTTGTAAAAGGTCTGAAGAGCGGATTGTATCTTCCACAAGGTCAAGACATTTAGGCAATGTTTGATTATTCACTGCCAGAGAAAACTAAACTAAAATCACCGGCGTGTGTGTGAAATGCGCCATTCAAATAAACCAAACTTGACGCGCCTTACCAAGTTTAATAACAAGAACAAACTGTGTTAAATAAAATTTGAAGTAAAAAGGTATTCGTCCCACAGTGTTTTTTATACTTTACCACAGTAAAGGATGTGAATAGTTATAATAGACTTAATTATAAGCAAACGAAAGGAAGAAACGTTTATAATCCCCTGCGAAAATGGCGATGTGAGTGAAGATTTGGGAAAAGAAACGAGATGTCCATGTCCATTGGGATAAAATGGACTAGGCCTATTGTTAAAATTCACGGAAAATCGAGTTACCAGATCCAGATCGCAAAACAGAATGAAAAGGTGCTATGTGACCATTATTTCCTTTCTAGGCTAAATAAAGCTTTGTGCTTCACTCCTTTGGTAATATTCACGTGAAACAGCATTCACATACAAAACACTGGGTTAGTAAAATAACGAAATAATTTTTTTTAAAGTAGAAAATAGTATTTATGTAAAGAGATATATTAAAATAAAAAGAGCTCAACTCTTAAGTGGAAGGAACCTATTTTTTTCCCCTCACGTGCAACCTAGCGGAGGAGTCATTATTTGGGTTAGTAAAAATAACGAAACGATAGTTTTAAGTAGAAAATAGTATTTATGTAAAGAGATATAGTACCCCCCCCCCCCCCCCAACAATGGCATCACGATGTTTTACTGTAAACATCGTCAACTGCCAATTTAGGGGACATCGCCCAACCCTAGTCTGTTCAGCTTGCCACTATGAATCGCTATATTTGCTGCACTTAGCAAGTTAATTTTGCCAAGATATTTTTAGAGATGATAGACAAGATGTTATAGAATAATTATTTAATGAAAACCCTATTTTTTGACCTTCCTGAAAACATCCCAGCGTGACATCCGACAGGTTTTCCCAGATCGCATCACAAATATATTAGTAGCCTATTATTAAAAAAATATAGGTAAATATATAATTAGAATAAAAGTAACTATAGTACAAAATATAAGTATTCTTTGTAAAATAATGCAAATTGATGACTTTAACAAACTGTAATGACTGAGGCAAACCAGACAATTATTTGTTATATTTAACAAACAATCTTTGAAACTCGTTCTGGGTGTTTCCCGGAACCATCCTCCCCCGACATACCACTAAGGAGGGCCTCAGTTACCATGGATACTGTAAGGTGGAAAATAATCAAAGATATTTGAAATAGAACAAAATCATCTGCTTTACTGTTAGCAACCATTGTCGTGACCAAGATATTTGAAATTGTCTCAACCCCCTCCCCCCTTAACGCCATCAGAAGGGCCATTTGGGATTTCTAAGAACAAACGAATGGCTTGCCGGCCAAATGCTTTTCACACCTTTGGTACAGTGGGAGAAGTTTCGTCTGATTGGTTACTTTCAAACGTCTCGCGGTTTGGTCTGATTGGTCAGTTTTAAAAGAGTCATATTTGAGTTTGGTGACATCAGGGAAGAGGATAAAAGAAGATCCGAACTGAAGCTCTTCCTCTTTTGATTCTCAGCTTTCTCTAGAGAGAGCTGCTCCTAAAGAGCTCCTCTCCCTTTCTTTTCTTTTCTTTTCTTTTCTTTTCTTTTCTTTTCTTTCTTTCTCTCTCTCTCTCTCACTCTCACAGGTAACATTCTAGGCATAGGCCTACTGAGTATAATTAAGGGTTTAAGTTTACATCTATTTGAAGCTATTTTAAGTGTAACCATAATTAGAATTTGTGTTTCCTTTTAAAAAAAAGATTTCTGTATATGACGTAATTTACATTTTGCATTTACTTGATTGTTAATAAATTGTTACATTTTTGATCCTTTCTGAATTAATCTGTAATTATTAACTATCTCCAATACGGAACGGTATAATTGCAACAAAGGGTTAAAACGGAATGATTAAATGTATGATTAACTATCAAATATAAATGACCAAACAACCAGTTGGTATTCTCTTCTAAATGCGACGACTATGATAAATGGAGTCAGATAAAGAATATTATAATTAAATCCATTTTTCCAGCTGAAACACTGAACACGCATGCGGCCTTCACCGCGTTTCGCTACCGATCCTTGGAGCGAATTCATGCGGTCTTACAATACCAACTGATAAAACGGTTTATTGCTCTAAAATATTTAGCCACGTGGAAAAGGAGAAGGCCACATTTAAGACACAAAGCCTGTAAAAACACACTCTTTTGCCTCAAGCTATACACATACTGTTGTAAGGATCGGTTTTGCTGCTAAGACAAAAGCTCAGATCCACACCCCAACAATAGAACAATTAAAGTCACTAATCTTGAGAGAAGATCTCACAGAAACTGTGTGACACCACCCTGATCAAACATTTCACCCGCTCCCCATGTTGCCCTCTGTTTGCCCTGTTTTCAAGTCACCAAATGCAGAAATACCAATGATGTAGGGCTGCAGCTATCGATTCTTTTTGTAATCGATTAATCTAGCACTTAATCGATCGATTAATCGGATACAACTTTTTTTACGTGTTTTTAAACAACCAAAACAAATACTGCATAACGAAAATGAAGAGGAAAAGCTAGCCCTGACATCAAAGTAAATATCTTTTATGTAGATTTCTACACATGCAGCATTTACCATTAGGCTACTAACAAATAATATATCATTTCTGGGGTGAGCCTATTTGCTATGGTAACCTAGCAACCTGTGTGTGTGTGTGTGTGTGTGTGTGTGTGTGTGTGTGTGTGTGTGTGTGTGTGTGTGTGTGTGTGTGTGTGTGTGTGTGTGTGTGTGTGTGTGTGTGTGTGTGTGTGTGTGTGTGTGTGTGGCTTCATTTCAGTTTGGTACAGCAGAAAAACATACATTCATTTTCAATAGAACGCTGCATTCGGCTTGCATCACTTGCATTGCAGTGCATTTTAGGTGAAGCATCCGTTCGAAAAATCGTGTCACAACATCACGTCCCGGTGTATACAGTGAATGCATGCTGAAATTATTGTTGAGTGGCTACATAAAAGTTTAAGCATATGTGATGTGATGCATTGCCACGATTGGTCTGACTGGCGCGAGAGAGAGGAGGGTGCATGCGTGTGTGTGTGTGTGTGTGTGTTACTGTAAATATTTTCGACTATTAAACTTGGAATTTTTCCAACAAATGCAAAAAGTGCATTTCTTTGTGATTTTAAAATACTTGAAGGAAACGGTTCACTTTCAGCAGTTATTGTCTATGGGGCAGATAGATGTTTGTTTTACATCAGATAGGCTACAGATAAACTAACACAGTAGGCCTACATTACATTTATTTGAATGCATTAATGAGAGAGAGATTGTGTGTGTGAATTACTCACACCTGAATTATACAAACCAGCTGTGGTTTGTACTTCAAAAAGGTATTCAAATATATGACTATAACGGTTGAGTTGAGTTTCCAAGCTACTTTAGTCACAGGATAGCGTTGACACTGCGTTTCTGCGCTGTTCTCTGTGCGCGATCTTCACGTGAAAAGAGGTCTGCCTTCAGGGCGCGCGCACGTTGTCAGAGACGCGACACGGCTCGGCTCTCTGTGTCACAGAAAAAAGCTGAGCACTGAACGGATAAGTTTTCCGTATTGTTGTTTTTGAATAGTGCACAATCACTTCAATGTTCAAACTGGCAAGGCTTTAAACGCATTTACTTGACAAACTTTATGAGGACGAAAGTGAAAGCGATCTGGCTTCGGAGCTTGCACGCGCCGTGTGTGTGTGTGTGTGGCAGCTATAAGAACGGTAATCAACTTAACTGCATGTATTACACAGTTTATACAGGTACTATAGTGATTCTGGGCATCTAGAATCTAAACTTAATTCAAAATGTATCACACGCTATGGTGTGCTTCCTGAACATTGAACAGCGGTCTGTGTGAATCAGATCCCTGCGCATATAGTGCATATAGGAATTTAACGAGGCTTCGAGGCAGAATTTTTGCCTCGAGGAATTTTTGTAATCGAGTAACTCGATGAATCGTTTCAGCCCTACAATGATGATGTATCTTGTAGATCTATTGTTTTATCCCTTTCATGTTTGGTGTCCTTTTAAAGGTTTCGGTGCGAATGGTAAAATGGTCTCAGTTTCACTTCAGTCACTAGTAGTATTAGAAAGGTTGAAAACTAATGAGAATTCTGTTCTCCTTTTGAGGAGTCTCTTCAAAGATATCTGATCCTCTCCCCCAAAACCAGGTGGTTGTGTTGCAAATATTTACAACCCTTTTGTTCTAGTAGGAGTATTTAAGGGAGGGTAACATAGCTGTCAGGGGGAACATTCTGTAGCCAGAACCCCCATGTGGTGCTGTGTCAGTGTCTTTGAGACACTCATACACACTGCGTGTATTGTGCCAGACATGATGACTCTTTGAAATTATTTTCATATTACTTTGTGATTTTATTTATGTTTTTACGCTGATCAGTTGTGTACCATGGATTCTTGCTTTAAAATTTATTTTGGCCAGACAAGAAAATAATTATCTTGATTTATTCTGTATCTTTCTGAAATCATTATTTTTAGTAGCGTCGAGGGCTGAACGATATGGACAAAATTTCATATCTCGATTTTCATGCCAGATATCTCGATATCGATACAATACGATATGACTACGTGTTCGGTGAAAACCAGAATCTGAATTAAAATGTGTTTGATTTAAGCCTACATTTCAAAAATTTGTGTCAGAAAATGTATTGTTTTTAAGCCTTTGGCACGTACGATCACACGGGTGTAATCAGTCTAGGCTGGTCCCTGGAGCGTATAATCAAGTGCATCACCTGTTCAACAGAGACAGGCGCTCTCAGAGCTGTCATATATCACAACTTTTCAGTGTTTTCAACCACATACTGTTTATTTTAGGTTTCAAACATATAAATTCACATAAGTACTAAAAAAACAATACATTTAGAGTTTGTAAAATACACACTGATGTCTATGGAAGAGGTAATAATAATCGTTTCCATTATAATTCGACACGTTTTATTCATATCAGATAAACATTGTAAGTAACTTCAATGTTTGCTCTATTCTATTCCCAGTTCACCAGCCACTTACTTTTAAGTATTTCGGGAGAAGTGGATGAATTCACGTGTTGAAAACATAGAGGTTGTAAATCCAACAGATCCGATTCTCTGAACTGCGTCTGCGGCACAAACTAATGCTGCCTTCACGTGCTATCGGAAATTTGATGATTCCGACATCTGAAATCGTGATTACGAGCGCATAGCATTCAAGTTTCAAAATGTGAGGGCGTTCATGTGCAATGTTTACCTAGGAAACTCGTATTTACGATAATTCCGAGAGCACGTGAAGGCAGCATTTCACGGCGGCGCCCATCGCGCATGCAGCTCAACTAACGCGATCGTTATAAAGGTGTTTAAACAACAACATACTTCCACTTGCATGTATTTGACAATTGGAATATCAGATATTTCATGCCATAGCTAACACATTTGTGAATATTCTGAATAAAAAAGGAAAAAAATGACAAAAGCAGATCATCATTCATTCAGCTCTGTTGCTGCTGCGGTGTCACGTGACAAGCAATGACGTGTGACCATGGAAACGCCGCCCTCCTCTCGAGTCCCTGTAGTGCGCGCTCGCTGGCTTTAGCGGTGCATTCAAGGGCACTCGTAAAAATTATGTTTGTTGTGACTGCCAGAGTTGTATGCAGGGCGAGCGCGGAGAGGGGAAATCTATGTCGTCTATATCGTTGCTTTTTTCGATAGTAATATCTTGAAAGTTCATATCTAGATATAGATACGATAACGATATATCGTTCAGCCCTAGTAGCGTCGCATAAGTAGTAGTAAGTAGGAGCTACCGCAAATCTCTCTGTTGGGACAGATCAAACTGAGGACTCCATAGCGGGAGCATCGAGCCAAGCATGAGAGAAAATCAGATTTCTGACTGTCGCTGTTATTATAAGTTGCAGCTTTCCGTGGCTATTAATCGAATTACACTTTTTGTTATGAGTAAACATGTGGGACTCACTTAAAGTTAAAATAGTTCACTCTGCAATCCTCTGTAATATCAGAACTGACTAATTTGTGTCGTGAGAGCTAGTGAATCGCGACACTAGCCTCTGTGCGGCTCCGGGGCCCATGGTGGAACGAATATTTGAAAATAAGTGATACTAAGAAAAATCAACGATCTAAATTAAATCGCAACTAATCATAAAATCAGCTGATAAACTCTAAATGTAACACACTTTATGGAGTCACATAAAATTGGAGTCAGATAAAATTATTCATGGAGTCAGATTTGAAATGAGATATCAATAAATGAAGAGAACTTCACCGAAATGCTGAAAAGGCTTACACGCAGAATTCCTTTTGACCAAGCCGTTAGAATCCGTTTTTTGGGCTAATGGATGGAAGTTTACACTGTTATATAAATGAACATGCACCCCAGAAAATTGTGTACAAATATAAGTGCCTTGTAAAGCGTCTCTTGTATGGCATTTCATTTTAAGCATATCGTATGAGCAAACTTTCCATTGCTGCGATATAACATTTAATTGCGAACCTATTATTTATTTTTTAAATAAAGCTTTGTGCTTCACTCGTGTCATAATATTTACGTAAAACAGCATTCACATACAAAATAAAAAGTGTTTTGGCCTACCACCACCGGTGCTACTCAGCCACAGCGGTGGTGCAGTTGTCACATTTACCGGCACAGCCCTACTTGCACGTGTGTGAGACACCACCCCCTCCCCCTCCCCCCGGATTTAAAGGCCCACTGAAATCAAAATAAAGTTTTTTAGTTTTTAATATGATTATCTTAGCCTTAAGGTTATGAATAAGCTGGTGTGTTCCAAAACGATGACAAAATGTGCATATAGGAGATATAAGCATTCAAAACTTATAGTCTCTCACTTCCATTAAAACGAATCACAGATTTTGATGACATCATCGCAGACTTCTCCATCTCATCAAATCTTCTGTCCAATCAAATGCGCTCTAGAATCTGAAGTCCCGCCCCGGCATTATAAATAGACCCTGAACTGTGTCTGAAAACGGTCAGTTGTTCACGCATTTACTATATTCTACATGGTGAACGGCACATAGCGCACTATATATGCAATAGGAAACGATTCAGACAGTGTAAATATGTTTTCAATTGAGGTGAATGAAGTCTGGGTTCACGATAGTTTCACGCGCACCGCAGCAGCGCACACACATAGTCTAGACCAGAGCCGTGGACTACGGACACGAGAGCCCAGCGCGGATCATATGTGCGAGTCGGCGCAGACAACAAAACATATCGCACCCATTTAAATGCTGCACAGAATGCGATTATGATGATAAACGGTTAGATTCGGAGGAAACTGGCTTTAAAAAAACAGAAAGGCTAGTCAAACTGTGGTATTAACAATACGCTATTGGCGGTTTCAAAAAAGGGGAGGAGCTGCTGACAGCTGGAGCCGTTTCAGGGGAAATTATGTCAACACAATGAATAATGCTGTGCGTTCCAAGGCACTTCAGTGGGCCTTTAAAAAAATTAAATGCATTTATATAGCACTTTCAACAGACCCATGGCCATCTAAAGCGCTTTACATATTGCCTCACATTCACCCATTCATACACCAACGGCGGTGTCAGCCATGCAAGGCGCCATCCAGCTCGTCTGGAGTAGCTGGGGTTAGGTGTCTTGCTCATGGACACCTCGACACTTGGTCAGGTGGAACCGGGGATTGAACCACCAACCTTCCGGTTTGTAGACAACCTACATGAACCACTGAGCCACTGCCTCCCCAAAAGGAATAAAGCTGCAAAATAGGTTTCACTTAAATAATTAAAAGATCAACAAAATTTAAAGGGAAAAAACTGTGTAACAAGTTGTATATGCTGAGTTTTGGTTCATTTTTGTGATGCTTTCCAAAAAAGTCCACGGAAAGAAAACCAGAAAGGAATGCCTTGCGTACACACAACATATCAGTTCTAGCATTGCTTGGCATCTTGACATCGCAGCCTGCTTATTATCAAAATAAAATACTAGTCAACCAAACATATAAAAAAAAAAAAAAAATTCACTTCTCAATTTAAATAGTCAATTAACTATATTTATAGTGTTTATAATGTTTGTAGACATTTATCTTTATTTATTGGAGTACATTTTTTCTGAATGTAATAAAATGCGACGTCTATTTTTTCAAATCTCAAAAACCTAATTTTATGCGTGTAGCATATTTTTAACAATGCAAAAAAAATATATATATATATTCTTTAGATATATATATATATATATATATATGTTTTTTTTTTTTTTTTTTTTTTTTTTTTTTACTTGAAAGAAATTAAATTAAATTACTTTTTAAACCTTTTAGCCAATTGTATTATTCGGTCAAAATTACTACTGTCGGTTAACCAGTTAATTATGAGCATCCCTATGGGCTAATCAAATGTAAATAATATATTCCATAAGCAAAAGAGTCCAAAAACAGGGAGAACACAGGTACCCCTTTTCCACCAAGGCAGTGCTAGAGCTAATTCAGAGCCAGAGCTAGTCCCAGTTCATAGTTGGTTCGACTAAGGAGCAACAGAGCCATGTCTTACGTCACTGTATACGTCTCATCTTTCTCAGCAACGCTAGCGAGGCAGCGGCAGTGTTGCCAAGTCTGTGGTTTTGCCGCGGGCTGTTTTTTCATGTCCGCAGGATGAAGCGACCCCAATTATGTGATATTTAGCCCCAGGAATGCGAATTTTAGTAGGCAAACATGCCAAAAAACACATATTTTACCCCCAAATGTGATTTTTACTGGGGAATCCCCCCCTGGAACGCGATTGGGCTTGTTTTGAGAAGCAATTGGGCGGGTTTTGTTGTGAAAACCTGGCAACCCTGGGCAGCGGGAAACACACACACACACCAGGCTTGTTCGAGACGCATCGGCGCTGCGCAGACCGATCCACGTATGAGATATATATATATAATATATATATATATATATATATAATATATATATATATATATATATATATATATATATATATATATATATATATATATATATATATATATATATATATATATATATATATATATATATATATATATATATATATATATATATATATATATATATATATATAAAACGCATGAGTGAATCAAAGCATAAGGAGTCATATGCTCTCGCTGGACTCGTTATCATACGGCGATCGGTCTCTGCACAGCACCGCTGCGAACAAGCCTTCCATCAACAAAGCAAACGTTGCGTTACTATTGATTCACATGGCTTTACGATCCTACATCGGCATCAAAACACAACGAAAACACAGCGAATCCAACGCATTCATGCAGTTCGCCGTAATTTGTATAGACGGAGATTACAAACGAGCAGCAGCTGTTAGCTCCATTAACTGCTATTTCAACAATGGCGGATCTCAAGTTTGTGTTGACCTTGTTGACCCCAGCCCCCAGCGCCTGACGTAATCGGTTCTTACTTCTAGCGCTGGGGCCCGTTCTTCGTACCTCGCTTAATACATCTAAGATGATTTGACAGATCCCAGATCTTTTAATCGTGATAACTGATGTCTGGATAATTTGGTTCTTCAAACGAATTTGCGGATTGGATTTAAATATCTGGATTGAATGATCTAAGATCACTGTGCGTTCTTGTTTTCCCTGAAGAGGTCAGATGCATCGATACTAGAAACCATGATCAGCAATGCAGCGATTGGCTGGCGTCAAGACAGCAACGTAATGACATCATATAATTAAAAAAGCCACCTGGCAAAAAACTTGGCAAATTACACAAAAAAAACCACGAATATCTGGAGCTTTATAAGGAAATGGCTAAACGACCAAACCAACATAAAAGTTATAATAGATCAATGATAAAGGTTTTTTTTGTTACATGATTACCAATTATTCACGATTTTATACAGTATTTGTACACCCTTTACATTTTTATTTCAATGTTGTAATTCAATTTTTAATTGTAATAATTCATCGATTTGAAGCAGATTTGTAACGTGACAGTATTAAAGTTTCTTAAGGGTCAAGATCAAATTCTCTGCATCTCCTGCGCTGCATCAAGCCATCCCATAATATCCGTCATCACTTAAATTAATGCACGGCTCAGATGAACTGTACAACATGTGTGCAAACCTCCAATAAAATTATAAAGTAATTATTCCATCACAAATAAATCACTTAATCAAGTGGCTGTGTCTATAGTATTATACACAACATTATAATA
This sequence comes from Gobio gobio, assembly GCF_949357685.1. NCBI lineage: Eukaryota > Metazoa > Chordata > Actinopteri > Cypriniformes > Gobionidae > Gobio > Gobio gobio. The sequence goes on from NC_137098.1 coordinate 23,814,108, forward strand.
TTATATACATTCTCATATACATATACCATTTAAAATTTGTATATTATTATTATTTAAAATGATTATTATTACCCCTGGTTCAGTAATGAACTCTTGTAATAAAGTAGCGGTGGCTGGGACAGATTTTAAGAATTACCTCAAGATGCAATCTAATCCTGTTTACATGAAATAAGCCTGCTCCCGAGCAGGTTTAAGCTAACGGACCTGTTGCTATGACAGCAAGTCCAGGATGAGCGTCGAAGAACCAAACAATCCAAGATCAAGCCAAATCGTCAACAATCAAATCCGGCTAACTGAGTTAGCGACGTACGAAGAACGGGCCCCTGTTCTAGCCCAGCAATGTTTTGGTGCTACTTAAGAAACACTTTTCCTGGCTCGGAGCTGGGGCTTTGGGTGTGGAAACACAAAGAACCGATTTGAAACTAGGCTCTGGCTCCGATCTACCTCTAGCTCTGCTTTGGTGGAAAAGAGGTAAGGGTGTGAACACAGATAATGCAAGTATTTGACTGGTCATGTGACATATCACATAAAACAGCTTTTTATAAGGCTATTAATATGACTGAAGCTTTTCAAAAGTACTTCTATTTCTTTATGTTCTGTCATTAAAAATATTTTTCACTAATTACTGAGTGCAGCCCATGTAATTCACTCAAATATAAAAAAAACATCTACCTTTCATCTCGCCATCCTCCTTGATTTCCTCTTCTACTTTTCTCATTTTGGATGGCATTTCATCTTGTCCTTCTCCAGTTGATGCCTCAAAACTGCAGGATCTTCGTCTTTTCTTCTCAGCTTTCTTGCTTGCTGTGCTCGTCAGTATTACAGGGTTTTCAGTTTTAGATTCATCTGTCGATTGTTTCTTCGGCTCATCTGTAAGCACAGTCTCGAACGCTCTTTCAATCTTATTTACTGCGATTTCTTCAAAAGCACTGTTCTTAAACTCACTTCGAGACCTTTTTTTCCCCTTCTTTTTCTTGCTATCCTCCTCATCATCTAAAAGTAAAACAAAGTGTGTTAACTGTAATCTTGAGGATTAAATATATTCACTGTACTTAAGGCATATCAATGTACCATGTGTGTCCTGGACAGCATCAAAGGGGATCGTCTTTTTCTTACAAGTCTTAGGGAAGATTCCTGGATTCCTTGGAGCATCTTCTGGAGGATTGTTCAGCATCTGTAATTTTAAGAAACAAACTATTCATTGGAATTGTACTGAATTGTACTGTGTAGCAATTATGGACGCAGACATATAGATGAGTTAATCTTCCAATGATTCGATCAAATGAACATCCCCGTTCACAAAGCACAATTCAGCTCCAGGAAATCATCATCATCATCACGAGGGAGATGGGGGCTTGATTCTGCCCCGGAGCTACTAGTTCTGACTTCCTATGGACTCGCCACCAAACTCAGTTAAAAGAGGACAAAAGGCTCGTGGTTGTCACAAGACAAAGAAACAACCAGACCTCTGTCTTTGCAATGACCGGTAAATGAACTCCACGACACTGCTAAAACTCAGAGTAAGCTCACAGAAACTGTTAGCTTATGGAGTACATCAAATAACTGATTATTGGACTTTCATTCAAATAGCCTTCGACATAACTTGTTAGTGTGTTTACAACTAATACACGTTAGTTAGACTATTAGGCATGTATATTACTCACAATTCATGCAATTATGTAACTATTGAATGAGTGGATGAAAAAGCATTGTGTTTGATACCGGTGTGTTCGTATGGGTATAATCCAACAGATGAGCTGAATGAAATCTTTATAGAATTGATCATGTCCTTATAGTAAGAAATTAGGTCTAAATTTACTCTCTGCTTAAGAGCAGGAAACTAAATTCTATAGATAACCCAATTTTGTGGGAGGGGTGGAGACACAGTCACCCCTGAAGCCTAATTGGCCAGAACCCATCCAGGGGATGGGCAAATGTTTGAGTTTAGTCTCAGAACACGAACGAAAAGTTCAGTTCTGTCTACAGTTCTGTGTACAGTTCTGTGTACAGTTCTGTATACGGTTCTGTCTACAGTTCCGTGCAGTTCTGTACAGTTCAGACCAGAAGCAGTGCAGAGTTCAGCTCAAGTTCGGTTCCAGTTCGGTTCGAGCTGGTTCGCGGCCTGTTCGCAGTTCAGAGATGAGCTCAGTCCTAGCAGTATGACCAGAGAGAGATCTGAACGGAGCTCCCAGGAGACGATCTGACGATCGTGACAGACCAACTTCAGAGAAAATGGGTTAACAACAATTTCATTCAGGCCATCTGCTTTTCTCTCACTTTCCTTTCTTTTACTTAAAGTTTATTTTATTGCCGTAAGTCTCGGGTTCTGTTAAGTTTCGCCGTAAAAGTCTCTCAACAACGAGTTTCTAACAGCGCGCTCCAACTTCAAACAACGCCCACAAGACTTTCATCCAGCCGCCAACACACCACGTGTTCGGCTTCCCCAGACGTCAACCAGACCTTCAGCGAATCAAAGATCCGGGAAAATCCCTGTACAGCCAGGAGAAGGGAATTCCCCCTTGTCAGACGACACGCGAAACCCAAACGCAAGTAACGCCTTTTTGATTCCAAGCTGAACTGGTGCATTAGATCAAATGTAATAACCCTGCCTAAGAAACGATATGAGGTTAAATTACTGATCAATGGTTTCTTCAGGTCATGTTTCATAAATGCATAGATTGCTTAGGATTTCATAATTTCTCTCTCTTAGAACTTATTCTTTCCTCACCTTCTTCCTTTCTGCAACGTGTGAATGTGCGAGCGTGTGTGTTTATGTTAGATATTAGTTTGATGTGTTAGATTAATCAATAAAGTTCCGTTTGTATTCAAAGATAACTGTTCTTGTGTTATGTGCTTATCAATTTAATGTCTTGAACTGCCGATCTAAGTTACCTGGCTGTTAAATAGTGTTTCACTATTGTTCGGATATTAATATCCGCTGCAGAGTTGATATTTACGGCCCGTTCAAATGAACGCTAGAAGAGTCATTTGCTCGGCTGTAAAATAGACTCTCAAAATTCCCTATGAATTAATTAAATTCATTCATTTGAGCTAAATATACATGTTTCCCTTTAACAGAGCCCCCTTTAAGTCCTTACATATCGGCGGACGAATAAGTTAAGGTGTAAACATTAATTCTGAATTATTTATAATACATAGTGTCATTCGAGTCTTTCATTTTAATTCAGTTCCCCGTTGAGTTATTATTTTATCTGACTCATAGTCGCTACAACTGTATTACTAAAACTTCATTTGTTTGTATAATCCCTACAATACTCTCTAACATGTTATTTTGTCTTCACTGGGAGCCCAGTTCCTGGGTTTGTTGGATCTATGCCCAAAACTATCAGCCTCATCTCTGGGTTTTTTGGGTCCTTTCTGTATGTCCAAAACTAAATTGACACTTTCTTGAATATCAAAGTCATATCGTACTGTATGCATTATGAATACTAACAATTTAGTGCAATTATGAAGAGCATCAGTTACCTCAATAGCTTTCTGCGCTTGTTCGTCTGTCTCAAACTCCACAAATGCAAACCCTTTGGGATGTCCAGTGGACTTGTACCTGGGGATACTAACATAAACCACATTTCCACACTTGCTAAACACTCGCTCCAGCCAAACATGAGTGACCATCTTTGGCAACAGCTCCTGAAACAACAATTTCAAATTAAGTGAGTATACACTGAAACTAAAAGGAGCATAAAAGTAAAACAATGTGAAGTTTATTTGCAGTCAATTACCACATAAACTGTACGGCTGTCCACATCTTTTGGACTTTCACCAAGCGGGTACTTTCGTCGTACACGTGTTCCCTCAAGGTTTACCTAAAGACACAGCAGTTACTGTGATTATTAGTGCATAAATCTGAACTAAAATCCCTCCAATAAAGGAAATGAATATACATGATATGCAAATTTTGCCTAATGTATTCTACTATTACCATACCTCTACTATTTGTGAATTTTTAAGAGCTCTGGCTATCAATTTGACATCCGTAGTTAATTTTTTCATTCGATTGAATGACGTCAACACAGATATGTCAATATCTGTAACAAAACAAAATAAAAAGTTAAGTGACTAATATATATATATATATATATATATATATATATATATATATATATATATATATATATATATATATATATATATATATATATATAAAGTGTATCATGAGGTATGAGCATAAACGTGATACATACATCCATCTCGTGACTGTTCGATTATATTTTTCATGAATTTGTCTTTGTGAAGATTCACATCACTAAACCAGAATTCCACCTGCTTCATCACATCAGCCAGCAGCTGTTTCACGCGAGATCTCTTCTTTTTCTCGTTCTCTTTCTTCTTGCTGAGGTTTGCACAGTCGGCATTCCCTCCTGGGGGAATCTTCTCTGTGTCTATCATATTGCTATAGCTGTTAGTTAGAAGTCATAACAAGAGATATGTCAAGTTTCAGAACCAATTATGTCGAGTTGAGTCACAGTTAACACATTTTTACCTTACCTTTACTTATCGCTTCCTTGGTTGACTTAAATAAATAAAAATAATCGCTTTACACTAACGTTACCACGGACACGCTCTCGGACAGTGATTCCCTTAATATTACAGTTTTACTAGCTTAAGACGGCCACGCACAAATCTACAGTGTTGAACCTTTGTTGCATGTTGGATAGTAGCTCATTGTTAAAAATCAGTTCAAACGCACAAACAAAGTTCCTACTTCGTGTCGCATAAAGATGACGTCAATGCGTCGGCCGGTGTTACAATATATTCGGTTCCTGAAATATTTGGTTCCAGTGGGTGGTGTTTACATGAATATTCATAAGTTTCCCGTGCTATGGGCGTGTCCTTGAGACTACGCGCAAATCAATGGAACAGAAAATATTAGTACACACTCCGATTAATTATTATTTCAAAATAGTAAAAAAGTTTAATAAAAAATGTTTAATAATAAACAACAACTGTGCAACAGTTTCAAAACAACTCATAGTTTGATAAATCGTCAGAGCTGTTTTGCCTGATTGATTGCAGACATTCTGATAAGATGAGCGAATAACTGGTGAGTCTAGTTTCTTTTAACTCTTTGATCTGTTTGGCCTTTTTTTTTTTTTTTTTTTTTTAAACGTGTGAGGATTTAAAATTAATTTGAATAGTTTCCTTGTGCTATAGTATAGTTGTCATTCAGTGATACACGACTGAAATTAATCTCCTGTGGCCTAATAATATGAATTTAAACTGTTTTGATTATTCTGTGTCATCCTTAATTTCTTGTTCATTTTGTAGAAAACCTCATCAGTAAGGCTCAAGTGCCCCTTATCAACACCAAACTACAAATGTTTTCCTTTTTTTCTCACATTATACTGCATAAATTATTATCATTAAAGTCACAATAATAAATGCACAATTAACCACAGAAGCTACATACCGAAGAAAAATTTTATTATTCTTTGTAGTCATTATAATAAACATTGCAGTATTATAAAATACACAGGTGTATAAACTTTTTAATTATTTGTTCTGATGACATATTTTTCTTGGACAAAGGTAAGTAACAACTTCAATATTTTTTGGAAAGATGAGGAAATATGTCCTCACCAATGTATCTTCTATGTTTTCATTATCATGCAAAGTCAGATTGTCTGTTTCGGATTGGATGTGAGAGCTGCAGACGCTGGTTCTGAATGTGTGTGATCTGGACACACATGGAGGATGTTCTCATTTGGCAAAGAGTGACCAAGCCCTGTTTTAATAAACAGTTATCTCAGAGACGCATTATTCTTGCATTCCTTCTTTCCACACATTGTTTTGAAATGTTCCTTGTCTTTTCAATGTGAGTTATATTCATGGAGCAACTGCCTCCTTACTTAATTGTTATATAACAATAGTAAAAATAGCAAACATGCAAATGTTTTGTTAAATTGAAATATTAACTTAAAATACCAGGAGATAAATATTTTGGGTCAACCGAGTTTGGCTATAGGCAATCCCTGCCCTACAAGATTATGGTTTACCTTTGTTTATCATTGTATGGTGTATAGAAAAACACCTCTGATAGATTAGAGAATGTTACACAATTAAACACACCTCTATGGATCATATGGATCATGTTGGATGCTTCCACACATCATTATATTAACATGACATTAAGGTTGTTTCAAAATAATTTTCACCACAGTGCAACATATTGTCAAAGAACAGACAACATGTTAGTCTATGTTTTTGTGGACCCATTTTAAAGGGATTGTCACCTACATTAAAATGGTCACCTTCATTGTATTTCAAACCTGTATGACTTTTTCTTCAGTGGAACATATAAGAATATATTTTGAAATTATATGTGAGAAAAGTGTTTTTTTTCCCCATTAGGAATATATTTTGTGCTCCACATAAGAAGTCATACAGGTTTAGATAGGCTACAGTATAGACAAATATTTTGATGTTGCTTTTTTTAAAGCTTTGTGACTTTAATGCTACACAATAACCAGTATAATATGGGAAAATAAACATTTGTAGTTGTTGAAAAGAGGTACTTGAGTCTTATCGATGGGCCTGTGGAGGTTGGGAAACACTGGCTATAAAACTAAGCAAGAAATTAAGGATGACATGAATAATCACACCAGGGTAGCACATGCATTTATTGTATACATTTGTGGAGGTTTATCTCAGTTATTGTTGTCGACACAAACTATTCCAATTAAAGTATCAATCAAGCCCAAACACATCAAAGTCAAAATAAATTGTATTTATTATGCTTTGTACTTGAATGCATCTAATAAATCAATCAGGCACAACAGCTCAGTCAGTATCATAACACACAAACTGTTTTGAAAATGTGAAGAGTTGCGTTGAGTTGTAATCCATTAAACATGTTGCGATTTGAAGAGCGTGCACCAACATTTTCTGTTCCATTTGTTTGCGCGTAGTCTCAAGGACACACCCAGAGCACGGGTAAACTAATCAATATTCATGATTGCACCACCCACTGGAACCAAATATTTCAGGAACCGAATATATTGTAACACCAGCGTTACGAATTTGGTCCCACTGGCTGGGCGTACATGAATATGAGATCCCCTATTGTCAGCGTATCTTTGCTATAACGCGCCACGGCAAGAGCACTCCTCAGGCGAACGCTACCCTGCTGTCAAAACGGGTAACGTTAGTGAAACGCAACAAGCGTCCAGAAATCTTGTAAAAGACAATTTACATGATTACGACAAGATAACTCCTGATTTGTTATGCGAGGAGGAGTTTCCTGCTCTTCCAGACACTCCATGCAAGTCTCCTGCCGCCAAACAACGGAAGACAGAGCGTTCTGACATGGCTGATGTTCTCTCACAACTCGGAGCACTCTCGCAATTAATAAACACTCGGTCTGATTCTCTGGAAAACATGATAGGAGAAAATACGCGCGCGATTACCAGCATGAAGGAGGTAAATGAAAATACCAAACAAATCACAAGTGTCAAGGAGGCTATCGAATTTATGAGTGAGGAAGTTAACAGTCTGAAATTCAAGTATGGAGCGGTGGAGTCCAAGGTGGGCAAAGTGGAGCAGACTACCATTGAGCAAGAGAGAAGACTAGCACATCTGGAGAGCTATTCGCGACGATGGAATTTACGAATCTATGGAATCCCAGAGAAGGACAGAGAAGATGTTCGGGAAAGAGTCATCCAGGTGTGTCAGCAACTCCTGCCAGAGGACAAGGAAAAACTTCCAAGCGCCATTGACACTGTACACCGACTTGGTCGCAAACAACCAAATAAAACCAGAGGAATTATTTTTCAGTTTGCCTCCCGTTTCTACCGCGATGCCGTGTGGCGTGCGGCAAAGGAATCTGCTTTTCTCAGGGAAAATAACCTGAAAATATCCGAGGACCTGTCTCCAGCAGATAAAGAGAGGAGAAACAATGGCCAGCAGTGGAAAAAGCAAGACGAGACAACAAACGTGCTTACTTTATTGGTGGTAGGGCCTTTGTAGAAGGAATTGAAATATTCCCTCCAGTTTGAAACTCTATGGATACGAATCTCGTTTCACTGTGTAGCCTACTGACAGCGTGGGTTGACGAAAAAGAGTGTGTTTAATTGAGATTTTGTTGCCTCTTCACCGGACTAAATTTTTGTTTATTCTATTTTTTTATTTAGCTGATATTTGAGGGGATTATCACATTTAATCCCACCCTAAATTATAATTAAAAATTTTACTATGACAATAAGGTTGCCAAGACGTAGCCTATTGTTTTTGTTTTTGTTTTTTACTTAGTTTTTAAGGCAATCTAATCTCAGGAATCTGTTCTAGAGGGAAAAAAAACTCTTGCTGCTCACGGATAAAGCCAAAACAAGGAAGACCACTTTGAAAGTTCGGTTATTATATTGACTGCATACTAAATAAGGGATTGTTATTATTATCCCTTATATCCTGTCCTAAGGATTGAACTACATTATTTGAGTTTGCATACATAGAGTTTGCTGTTCTCATCGTTCTGTGTGTATATTTGTTATTACACATTTTCTGAGACCTGTTTAATCTACCTTTATATTAGACTTCTTTTCTCGTTGTATGTCTCTCTCTATAATTTCTTTTAACACTAGAGGGTTAAGAAACCTGACTAAAAGGAAAGCAGTTTTTTTGTATCTAAAACAATTTAAATCAGATTTTTGCTTTCTGCAAGAATGTCACTCAACCAAAGAGGATTATAACTTCTGGAGATCTCAGTGGGGATCCGATTTATGGATGGCTCATGGAACAAGTAATTCAGCTGGCGTTTGTATTCTTAGAAACCGATTTAATGGGAAGATTGTTTGTTCTGATTGGGACCCAGGTGGGCATTATATTTGTCTTGTGCTGGAAATTTCAAACGGAACATGTGTTATTGTTAATATTTATGGGTTTAATCAACAAAAAGAAAATGAAAAACTTCTTGATCAAGTGGAAGAGCTTGTGTTGAAATTGTTAACTAGATCACGGAAAAGATGGATTGAGGAAGGTGAGCAAAACTCTTCCTGCTTTTTTAGATTGGAAAGGCAACAATTTAAAAATAATCAGATTGGAAAGCTTATGATTGATGGAACTCTTTGTGAAGACCAGAAAATAATTGACAATTTTTGTGCCAAATTCTATAATAATTTATATACATCTAAATTTAGCAAACAACATGCTCATGATTTTTTTGAATCAATATCTTCTATAAACCAATTAAGTAATTCTGATCAAACTTTTTGTGATGCCCCCATTACTTTAAAAGAAATCGATGATGCAATTAAGTCTTTAAAAACAAACAAATCCCCTGGTACAGATGGCTTGACATCTGAAATTTATCATGTATTTAGTAAAAGCATAACCCCTTTTTTGTTGAATGTTTATAAGGAAAGCATAAATAAATCTTTTCTTCCACCTACTTTATGACAAGGATTGATCACCTTAATCCCCAAACCAAATAAAAACCTGACTTTAATAGATAATTGGCGTCCAATAACGTTATTAAACAATGATTATAAAATTATTGCCTTAGTACTGGCCAAAAGATTAAAAGGAGTATTACACTATATTATTGATGAAACTCAATCTGGCTTTATGCAAAACAGACACATATCTAATAATATAAGATTAATATTAGACATTTTAGATTACTCTGATATGATTCATAATGATAGTTTCATCTTTTTTTGGATTATTATAAAGCCTTTGATACTTTAGAACATAATTTTTTATTTCAAGCACTTAAAAAAATTGGCTTTGGTGATTTCTTTTGTAAAATGGTTAAAATGTTATATGGAAATGGAAATAGTTCAATTAAACTAATCAACGGTACCTCTCCCAGGTTTTCTTTAGATCGTGGAGTTAGACAGGGATGCCCAGTGTCTCCCTATTTGTTTTTAATTGCAGTTCAATTTCTTAATATACATATTAGAATGAGTAATTTAAAAGGCATCACAATTGGAAAAACAGAACTAATTATTAGTCAACTAGCTGACGACACAGCACTATTTTTGGAAGATTCCTCTCAAATTTTAGTAGCCCTGAACACCCTTCAAACATTTTCCAAAGCCTCTGGGCTAAATCTTAAAATTGATAAATGCGAATTACTTCCTATTAAATGTTGTAGTGCTTCATCAATCTGTGGGATAGCTGTTAAAAACATGATTAAATACCTTGGTATAGAAATAACTAAAGATAAAAACAGATGTGCTACTAATTTTAATCCAATTATAGCAAAATCAAAGAAAAAACTGAATTCTTGGCTTCTGAGAGATCTTTCTGTTAAAGGAAGAGTTTTGCTTACTAAAGCTGAGGGGCTATCTCGTCTATCTTATGCTGCCCAATCTCTTTATGTAGATAAGCCTACTGGTAAAATTATTGATAGAGCTCTAACAGATTTTGTCTGGAAAAACAAATGCCATTACATGAAAAGATATGTTATGCTGAACACCTACTATAAAGGTGGCTTAAATTTGATTGATTTCAGTTCTTTAAATTATACTTTTAAAATAAATTGGCTTCATCGGTATTTGAAAAATCAACATTCCATTTGGTATATTTTTCCACAACAAGCTTTTTCATATATTGGAGGTATTACATTTCTGTTGATGTGCAATTACAGCATTTCAAAAATTCCTATCAAACTCTCAAATTTTCACCAACAGGTACTTTTGGCATGGGCTCTAATATATAAACACAATTTTACCCCCCATAAATGTTTTATTTGGAACAATCTAAATATTTATACAAAAATAGAATGTTATTTTTTGATAAGTGGTTCAAAAATGGTTTGCTTTTAGTAAAACAGTTGTTTAATAATCAAGGTTTATTAATGTCCTATACTGAATTTCTTTCAGAATATAACTTGCCAGTTACCCCTAAAGAATTTGCCATAGTTATGGGAGCGATACCATCAGGAATTAGTATGCTTTTAAAAAATAGCAATCGCTCTCCTCCTACGACTATTACTGTTCCTCATCCAACAGAAACTCCTATAGGTAAAATATGTTTTTCTGGAAAAAAAGATAGAAATTATAGAGTTAGATCCCTTTTTCTTGAGAATATCATCTCTGTATCTCCTGCAATTTCTTATTGGAATAATTTATTTATACATTTAAATTGGAAAAATATTTGGTCCTTGCAACAAAAATACTTTCTCACTAATAAAGTAAAAGAAGTATCTTTCAAAATAATAAATACATTTTACCCTGTTAAACATTTCATGAAGAAATTTAAAACTAATATTGATACTAGTTGTTCATTTTGTCAAGTCCACACAGAAACTGTTTATCATTTATTTTGGTCATGTCATTATACTAAACAACTTTGGAGAAATATTGAGGCTTTTATTAATGATAATATCGAGCAAGGCATATCCATAACTCTTAAAGACATTATTTTCGGTCACTATGGTTGTGACTCTACTAAAAGCAATGCTTACTTTGTTAAAAATTTAATATATTTTCTTTGTAAATTTTATATCCACAAATGTAAATTCACCAACAACAAACCAATTTTTTGTGTCTTTTTGAAAGAATTTATGATATTTCTTAACACTATTTCATCCTCTGTAAACAAGAAAGCAAGTAAAACGATGTCAATTTGTAATGACTTTAATCTGTATAAGAGAGAGGATAGAGGGCACAAACCATCAAACTGACAGGTTTATTGCCCTTTAAGCCACGCCCCTTTTGACCGTGGGAATTTTCCCACGCTAGCTCCTCCCCCTTATGGGTGGTGTATGTACACCATGGGAAAATTGGACATGTGTAACGCCCCTTATGTTTTGAACATCTGAAGCGTGGGAATTTTCCCACGCTAGCTCCTCCCCTTATGGATGATGTATGTACACCATGGGAAAATTGGACATGTGTAACGCCCCTTATGGTTTGAACATCTGAAGCGTGGGAAAATTTCCCCAACGCACAGAAGTTCTAAGTGGTGTTAACTTTTTTAAAGAAATGTATAATAAAGACAGAGTCAGAGATGATATCAGTGTTTTTTTTATTTTATTAAAGAAGATGTAATTTCATTACATATGAAATCTTTTATCACTTTTAAAACGTTAAAGCATCGATAAGTTTAAATTGCATTTTTTCTCTATAGTTGTCCAAAAAAGAGTTAGTGTTATTTTAAGATGTCAAGACATTTTAAAGATGTAAAGAAATCAATAATTTACACAAAACCAAATGTGTGCATTCAGATTTGGGAAAAAAAAAACTATTGCATTTACATAAAACACAAAATTAGTTTCAAACTGTTACATCAAACACAAACTACAAACTACAAACAACTTGTTAAAAAGACTAAGGTTTTTTTACATACCGTTTGTTTTAAATATACACAAAAGTGTACTCCTTCACCTCTCATGGAGGAAAGTAAAAACCTGCGTCCAGTCCTGCCAGTCCTGTCGAATGACGTTGTGTGAAGCCTGCAGAGAGACAGACGCAGACTCCTCCCCTACCTCGCCCACACCACGTGACCACCGTGGGAAAAACTAAATTACCTTTAGGCTTGTTCGACTTCACCCAGCGATGCGCAGACCGATCGGCGGCTGACTTGAAGCAGTGCATGCCGGTTAGAAATTTTGTCCGACTTGAGGCAGCGCCGACGCCACGTGACAGTGACGTATGTCAACAAAGTGCCGCGAGAGCGATTCGAGAGCAGCCGGCGATTACAGCCGGTGCAGTTTCTCGAGAGCGACTGCATGGCTGCGTTCGAAACCGCATACTTCCCTACTATATAGTATGTAAAAAGCAGTAGGCGAGCGAAGAGTATGCTCGAATCCTTTGTATTCATAAAAGAGTAGGCGAGAACTACCAGGGTTTTGGAGTATTTCTCGCGAGATTCGGACGTGCGTATACTGATGTTGCGTTCGAATATGCCTACTTACCTACTATATAGTAGGCGAAAACAGTACGTGAAAGGAGAAGTATGTTCGAAACCTCAGTAATCATAAAAGAGTAGGCGAGAAGTTCCCGGATGGCTTACTGATTCCGCCCAGATTGTGAAGTACCCATCGTCGGATACTTTTCTATCCCTGCTTTCCCATGAGGCCACAGGAAAGGAGACGTCAGGCGGAGAAAAGCCAATCAAATGTGAGTATTACAAACCAAAATCACGGTTCCTTGTGTTAAAATTTGTTGGACTACTGTAGAGTAACGTTAAACTGTTGAATTGTTAAAAGTGTAAAGACGACAGACAGTATAGTGTAGTTGTGATTGGGCTGTAAAAACACGTTTTATTATGTATGAGCTCCAGTAACACACACACACACGTCTCCAAAGTGGATTTACATAAACGATATACTTAAAGATAAAGATGTTTGCTAAATGTTTATTTAACATCTGACAGGAACATTTTCGATAAGTATTGCAGATGACATCACAGCATGAAATAGACATCTGATCAGAGTGATGTGTGTGCTATAATGTAGAGTTCCCTGTTGTCATCACTGCTTACTTTACATGAACGTCAGTAATGTTAATAAATCTACATAAAGTATAACTAAACATAAGTTATCTTTTTTTATTTGTCCATTAGTACTGTTGATGAATTGAGGAACATTAACACATCAGCAACTACCTCAACATTTAAGGCTATTGAGCACATAAACTTTTATGCTTTTATCAAGGTGTTGTTTAAGATACAGGTAACATGAAAGTTGTCTGATGTTACAGGAGCAGAAGAGCACGTGTGTGTTTATCTGGTGGAGACTGGAGAGAGGGTGATGAAGGAAGCCTGTTATCAAAGGCTTTGAGTATACTACAGAAATGAATAAAACATACATTTAAATCTTAAGTTGTATTTTATTTTAATTTCAAACAGGGTTATTTCAGCACTTTTCTGATTCTTGATGTCTGTGCATTTGCTGCAGAGCTTCTGTGGTTGAGCCTTGCTCAAGGACACACTGGTGGTGACGGCTGCGGAGATCCAAGCAGAAACCTTCTGCTTATCAGTTCAGTGTTTAGCCCACTACACCACAAAAGTCATAAAGCTACAATACAAGTAGCATGTAATTGTAAAAAATATTAAATCAAATATGGCAAGAAATGGGATGCTGACAACATGAATTGTAAAGCGTTTTAAGTAGTCATGCTGATGGAGACGGATGTTTGGAGTAGACACATCAGCAGTCAGATTGTCCCGCACATGTTCTCACTCTTGCTTCAAGGTTGTGGGGTTCAGAAGGGACAGGAGGGACGGCTGGGACAGGCGAAGGTGTTCACGGTGGTCAACTGCTTCATCAAGCTGTGTTGAGATGGCAGCAGATGTGGGGTTCACCGTCTGTAAATGTGTGATGGTTTGTTAGAACAATACGTTTGAATAAAGCTTTGTTTCATGGTGACTTATTCATTTGTGATGTTTACTTTTATTCATTCTTTTACTCATTAATTCATGTTTCCTATTGTTGTCAGTAAATAAAATATTTTATGAACTCATGCATTTATTCATTGCTTGACTGAAAATTGGTATTCACATCGGCTGCATTTGTTCTAGTGTATTTTCATGCATCGCTATGTCATATGACAACAAGTTTTGCATTTTGCTTGTTTTACTAAAACAATATAATTTTCAGTAAAAAAAAAAGTTATATAATTAAGTATTGGTCAGCATTTGTTATTATTATTATTGTAAGTGTTTTAGTGGGCTAGCAATGCAATTCATTCTGGGGTAATCTTAATTTTGAATAGTAATAACTTACATTTTAAGAGTATAAAATCAACAGTGTTCTCCAAAGGTGAGATCTTCGAGCAGCTGAAAGACGTCCTCGTTGCAAACTCTGAGGGAAACTGCACAGGTCGGGCTTGGGAGTTATTGATGCTTTGAGCTCTCACTGCACCTGTCACTCATAGGCCTATCTTTTATTTTATAATTACATGGTTGTATCTTTAACAATCCTAATAATAAAACAAATATCATGGGTTTGCATACATTATATACAAAGAAAAAACAATAACAAGGTTAGATATCTTTGAATAAGGGATTGAGGGATAAAACAGGAGTTAAATTTAAAAAGGAAAATATAAAGGAGATTTAGGCCAATTTTGCTTGTGGATGACATGCTTTGCATATAAAATAAAGAAATTAACAACATATTTAAGAGATCACGATTGTGGGTTTTGGTAAGGATAAAACTGGGTCAGATTAGTAGGGTTAATATCACAAAATAAATGGGCAGCTGTTTCTTCAACAAGCCCACACAATTAGCAAATTTAATCAATATTAAGATATTTATAGATCGATGAATTAAACCTGTCACTCGTCTTTCAAGTCGTTGCGCTTGATATAACGTTGTAGGTCACATGATAACGTCAACATGGCGCATAAAGTGCGAATCGCATTCATACTTAACGAGATCAGGCAATATAGTACCTACTCTTTTAGAGCTCGTTAAGTAAGTACTTATTGAAAATGAGTACCTACTCAATGAGTATGCGGTTTCGAACGCAGCCATTGAGGCTGCACGGGCTCTGATGACGACACAGCCGTTCCACGTTTGGCCAGATTCACCCATAGACCGTAAAAAAATATGGACGACGCGACTCCATTGACTTCCACTGACCAAAGTTGAAGCTTTCATAGGCCCGCTCACGGCGCTGACATCTTGGGACCGAGTCTGCGCAGTAGCGATCTCGGGACCGGAGTTGCGCAGTAGAGAACAGGAAGTAGAGGCGCGATTATCAAAAGCCCGCCCACACTCTCGCAGATGCAGAACAATTCATTATGTTGGTGTGAAATAAACAGTTATGGAAGTGTAGAAATTAAAGCTAAAGCTCCAATCTCCTCCCAAAAATCCAGAAAAAAGTCCGTTAGTGCCTCAGTGACAAGTTCATTCAGAGAACCCGTCAATCTCAGCTGTCAATCATGACGTCACACCCCTCGTTTTTATAGCATCAAATAACTCACTAAAACTAAACTTATTTAAAAAACGAACACTTGAAATGAAATTATTGTAATAAAAACTGCCTAAAATGACAGAAACCATCTTTAGGAAACAATTATTTGAAGTGTAATTAAATTGTTTAGTGTGTCTCGCGCCCATTCTAATACATGGAGAGGCGGGGTTTAGGAGCTATACTGGGACCGGCCACCGGGGGGCGATCGAGGCGCGAAAGCTTCAATTTCTGACTGAAGCACTACAGGCTTGGATTCACCGCATGACAGCGATCACGTGTTTTCGTGTTTATTCTAAAACCTTCAGCTCCACTAATGCGCACAAATCTGTTTTTTATAACAGTAAAACCTCCTTTCATGTAGTCGCGCTGTTATATTGTCATGTTTATCAAAATATAACTGATTAAAAACATAGACCCCACTTCATTGATAGTGTAGGCTTATATGTTGAACTTTATTCTTGTAAAAACACACGCTGTATTAAGCAGTGCATAAAGTATTACATGACAATAATGTCTCTGAAACATCTGTGTATTGCCAAATATTGCATTTATTTCACTTCAGCTGATAAAGTGTGCAAACACAGCGCGAGCGTCACCGCGGGAAGCAGAAAGTGTCCGACTTCACGTCTGTGTTTGCAGCTCCTCCCCGCCTGCACGCGGCTACTCTCGCCGATCAGTTGATTCCAGCCGCAGCCGATGTCGAACACACCTTTTGGTTCTCCGTGGACAAAAACGCGTCCACTCACTTCAAAGTTTAACTGAGAAATGACCGGTCAAACAGGATACAGCGGCTCAAACAGACCACACCCACTAACACTCCCCTCTCAAAGCTGAGAGGTTAATTCAAATTAAAGGGGTGGGGAAAAATGACGCTGATGATGACATCACTCAGGGGAATTCCCCCTCCCTCCCTCCGTGCGATGTCCCCCATCTCTCCAGCAGGGTTGGATAAAAAGAACGTGTTGAAATAGTAACCTACTTCTGATTATTGTCTAAAGATCGGAGATATAGTTGATCTATATTTAAAACTTTAGACCATATAGTTTTAATCTCATCTCAACTATAACACGAAATCCCCCCCCACACACACACACACACACACAGGCCTTTGTCGTGACTGAGTAAGCCTAGCTCCGGGATAGCGTTCGGTTTTATGTTTTTATTACGATAATTAGTTTTTTATTAAGCTGGTATCTCAACAAACACATGTTTTTACTACTCGTCCCCTCACGATGTTGAATTCACGCTGTGTTAAAGGTGGTTCCTTTTGAAAATGAAGCGGGAAAAATGTGTTTTTTAAACACTTCGTACAAAGGTTTAAAAGAAGGAGAATTCATTCATACCTTTAACACCGAAGGAGTGAGGACAGAATACGCTAACTTAGGCTACTCTCAATCTATCATGTCTTCAAATCATCATGAAGGAGAAGAGGCTTTACCGGAGGAATATTTTGATGCCGATCTAGCGAAAGTTCTGAATGATCTATGTAAGTATTTTTCAACATAAATTATAAATGATACAAATTGAAAAGATATCTTAATAAATGTTTTTTTATTCGTAGATGATGCATCATTTCCCGATGGTATATCCCTCGATGATTTTTTAGATGGTATGGAATATATTTTACAATACCTTCTAATTTTCTTTTTTTCTGAAGAAAACTCAACTCTTATGTATATATTTCAACAGAATTCACAGGCGATATACTACCCCAAGGCATACACCCGCCGGACCAAGCAGTGTCCCCATTGGCTACTGCTCAAACTCCAGCCTACGAAGATGTAACACCATGTCCCACTCCGTACGATCAACCCCAGCAAACATTGGTCCGACGGCAACGTCGTGTCCCTGGCCAAAAATAGTCGCGGTAGGACGGCATAAATCGGTAAAAGTATGTAACACAGAACATTCTTAAAAATGCACTCAGATACATTTGTACCTGTCTACAGTTCTCTCCGGTTGCATGTATAATAGTTACTTTGACTTTTAGCTATGTGTAGTTCAATATATACCCTGTTGTGAATCCGTCGTAAGAGGACGTCACTATGGTGACGTCTTTTACACGTGCATTTATAGTCCATGATGACCCTCTATGAAATCATTGTGAAATATGCAGAAGCTGCTTACACCTTGCATGGTTAATACTGCAATAATTAATTTAAGTGCCCCAAGTAGTTTTTAAGAGGTTGTGAATAGACGTCCACTGACGTCCCGTACACGTCCAGTCAAGACCCATAAAAAAAACCTTTATGAAATACAAGATTTAGCCTATATTTAATTTATTTTGAATATAGGCTAAATATATTTAAAATCACAAAGTGCTCTGTGTGGTTAAGTGATTGTGAACCCACTGCATTTTAGTCATTATTTCAACCCGTTTTATGTATTCGTTGTTATTATTTTTATGGAATGTAGCCTATGCATATGTAAAACAGTAATATATCCTATAACCATTAAGTCTGACTTGAACTGTGCTGCCAAGATGTAGTAACAAAAGATATTAATAAATCTAGCGATATTTCAAAATCCCGCGATATTATAGATTATCTCGCGAGATAGCGTTCCGTTCTCCAGTTCCTGTCTACATTACAACCACGAGGAGAAGAGGACTTGCGGAGAGAGTTTGATATATTATTAAAAATCTACTGTTGGGTAAGTACATTTTGTAGTATTTGATAAATTTACTTGAGTTTTACTTGTTTAACATGAAGGAACCGAAAGAAATGAGGCCCACGTTGTCAACAGAGAATTACTTGAGTTTTGGCTAATTAGCTAGTAGGCTAAACGTTACTTTCAACTTAAACACGTTTAATTATACAGCACAAGTTATTACTGTAACCTATTAATGTAGCCTTTTGAGAGTTTCTTTCAGAAAGTAATGCTTCCATCCCCCACTAACACCCATTTAGAGCAGAACATCTTTTATAGAGTAAAATAAAATGTAATGCATGTTGATTACATTTTTCTTATGTTTAACTCATGATTCATTCATCTTGTTGCATGTTTTTATTTATTTTTTATTGAGCTGTGAGATCATTTTTGCAATACATTTTGAAAATAAGTGCATGTCATTTACCTCAAATTTTTCCTATTATTTTAAAAATAAATATATTCTCTTCCCTCAGATGCTGTGAATAGGTGGACTCTGAGATTGATGCAGCAATAGCAGAACACCTGAATCACTCTCCAGGAAGAGCTGTTGGTGATGGTTACAAAAAATTACAAACAAAATAACTACTTTAATGTGTTTAAGGGATAGTTCCCCCAAAAATGAAAATTGTTGTCATTTACTCACCCTCGTGTTTCAAACCTGTATACCTTTCTATGTTCTGCTGAACAAAAAGATGTCTAACCCTTGTTTAACCCTCTTAATTTGGGAATTAAGAGGGACTCCACAGACCCCAGGCAACAAAATGTAATTTTATAAACTATGTTTATTAATGTTTTTACTCAACATCTGTGCAGTTTTTGGAGAATTTATAATAATTGTTAAATTTATATAAATAAATTAAAACACAAAATCAGTTTATGTAAAATTCACTTTATAAAAGACCCAAAATTCTAACTTTCATTCGTGGGGATAACATGGATAATTTGACATTGTTTAGTGTAAGATTTTTGCCCATCCTTTGGAAAATACAGTTTTATAATAATAATAATAAAAAAAAGACTTTTACCAGTAAATGGCTGCAAAGCTCCACTATTTGCTTACTATGTGACTGACTGAAAGACATTTTTCACAAGTATCTTACAGTTGGATTCATATCTAAATGTTATGAAATCACAATTATAACAATTAAAATTAATTAATTTAGTCAAAGTTTAGTATTTTTTTTGTACTGAATTTTTTTTCAATGTTACATTATGATTAGAATCAAACCAGAGTCTTTAGAATTTATCATTTTATTTCAAACATCTGATTTTCTTATAATTCTACAAATTGAATGTACACTTCAGTTACTAACTGTAACAGAACAAAAATTTACAGAAATTAAGTTATTACATATTGAGTAAACAATACACAACATGAACATCACACTCTCCACCACAGATGTCTGCAAGGCACTGAGCCGGATCAGCGCGCACAAGGCTGCTGGACCAGACAACATCCCTGGACGTGTGCTCAGGGCATGTGCGGAGCAGCTCGCTGGGGTTTTTACAGACATTTTCAACCTGTCTCTCGCCCAAGCAGCTGTACCATCATGCTTTAAACGCACTTCCATTGTGCCAGTGCCGAAACACTCCAGCCCGAGGTGCCCTAATGACTACCGCCCTGTAGCACTCACACCCATCATTATGAAGTGCTTTGAGCGGCTGGTCCTGGAACACCTAAAAGACTCTATACCATCCACATTGGACTCACACCAGTTTGCCTACCGCAGCAATAGGAGCACAGAGGATGCCGTTTCCATGGCACTGCACTCTGTGCTCACCCATCTGGACAGTAAAAACACTTATGCACGCATGCTGTTTGTTGACTTCAGCTCAGCATTCAACACTGTCATCCCATCCAAGTTAATTGCCAAACTTGGAGACCTGGGCATCAACACTTCAATGTGTAACTGGATTTTGGACTTCCTAACTGACAGACCCCAGAATGTTCGATCAGGATCCACCTGCTCCACATCCATCACACTCAACACTGGTGTACCACAGGGCTGTGTGCTAAGTCCATTTCTCTACTCCCTCTTCACCTCCGACTGCAAGCCTGTGTATGGAACTAATTCCATCGTCAAGTTTGCGGACGACACTACGGTGATTGGTCTCATCAGCAACAACGATGAGACTGCCTACAGGGAAGAGATCCAGCACCTGGCCACATGGTGCGCTGATAATAACCTGCTCCTCAACACCACCAAAACGAAGGAGCTCATCGTGGACTTCAGGAAGGAGTCAAGAGGCACACACGACACCATCCACATCAATGGAATGGCTGTTGAGCGTGTCTCCAGTTTCAAGTTCCTGGGGATCCACATCTCGGCGGACATGTCGTGGACGACCAACACCTCCAGCCTGGTCAAGAAGGCTCACCAGCGCCTCTTCTTCCTGAGGACACTGAGGAAGAATCAGCTCTCCTCGGCCATCCTGGTGAACTTCTACCGCTGCGCAATAGAAAGCATCCTGACCAACTGTGTGGCAGTGTGGTATGGGAGCTGCTCTGTTGCGGAGCGCAAGGCACTGCAGCGGGTGGTGAAAACTGCCCAGCGCATCACAGGGACTCCACTGCCTGCCATCGAACACATCCAGAGGAAACGCTGCCTGCATCGAGCTCGCAGCATCCTCAAGGACTCCTCTCACCCAGCCCACAGACTGTTTTCTCTCCTGCCCTCCGGCAGGCGTTTCAGGATCCTCCGGACCAGGACCAGCAGACTAAAGAACAGTTTTTTCCCCAGAGCTGTCTCTTTATTGAACTCAAACCCCCGTTGATCCACTTCCCTCATAAACTGATAACTCTCCTACCTCACATCTGCCTTCACTTTGTTATTTGCACTACTGACTGTTTATTACAGTAACAACTGTTTACTTATGCATTCTGCACCACCATACCGTAACTGGATAATGCTCATCTGCACTGCCGACTGTATTTACAGTAACAATGTTTACATTTGCATTTTGCACCGTACTTCTAACTGGAATATGCAATCACTTTCCACTGCACTTTTACACTTTCTTTCGGATAGCTCTGTCCATAATTTATTGTACTAACTTAATCCACTGCTATATTCCTCATATTAGCCTAACATATTACTGTATACCTCTAACTGTAAAATTCTGTTCAAGTAATAACCGTCTGTATATTTATTCATAGTACATAGTCACCTGTAAATTCTGTTTATAGTAATAGCCATCTGTATATTTATTCATAGTACATATTCACCTGTAAATTCTGTTTATAGTAATAGCCATCTGTATATTTATTCACTGTATATATTCATCTGTAAATTCAGTTCTACTTATAGTAATAACCATCTCTCTACTTATACATATTTATATATATTCAGAACATTTTTATGTCCTGCACTTACGCAACCATTGTATATATCCTGCACTTGCTGCTATTGCACTTCTGGTTAGACCTAAACTGCATTTCGTTGCCTTGTACTTGTACTTGTGTAATGACAATAAAGTTGAATCTAATCTAATCTAATCAAAATGCTATGAACTGAACAGCAATAACAAATTGAACAAATATTCCTGTATGTGTGTGTTTGAGCATGATCATTTTGCATTGTGGATGTTTTATGCATTGTTGGAAGTGTGCCACTTCATTTCTGTATGCATGTTCTGTTGTTTTTGAGGATGAAATTTGTTCTAAGCAGCCTGAGTGTGACTTTTTTTTGTCACACGAACATAAAAACAGATATCAATCCAATTAATTGTTTTTATTTGTAGATTTAGAGAGTGTTGACAACCGTACAAAGTCTCATGCCATTTGCACAAAGGGAACTTTTTATTTGAGCAAACGTCCATTGGGGTCAGAAAAGACCCTTGAAGAATGTTTGTAACCAAGTAGTTCTCACCTCCCATTAACTACCATAATCATTTTTCCCTACAATGGTAGTTAATGGGAGGCGAGACCTGCTTGGTTACAAAAGAATTTTAAAACATCTTTGTGTTCAGCAGAACATAGAAATGTGGAATGTATAGGTTTGAAACGTGAGGGTGAGTAAATTAATTTTAATTTTTGGGTGAACTATCCCTTTATATAATGATAATTCAGTATTTTGTAATTGTTATTTTAGTTTGGTTAATGGATGTTAAACATTAATGAAAGAAGAAAATCTGTGGCTGTTCAAAAAAATAAAATGTTTTGCTAAATCAGAACATGCTTCTTTTTGCTTATGTCCACAAATGTGTTCTTGTTTGTGATGTACACGTGATTAAAACGTTTCATGGACGTTCAGGTCTGACTGGACCGATTTTGAACCTTTTTAGAACCTGTCAAAATGTGAAAACCAAGACATAATTGATTGCATTTTACGATGTTACACAATGGGTGTGTGATTATTTTATATACACACTTAAATTATGCAGCAACACATTTAAACATCCAGAAGACGACACATTTAAACATCCAGAAGACGACGCATTTAGACGTCCAGGGGCGCGCAGAAAAGACGTGGTATTCACGGCCAGATGACGTCGAAGACGTCCGTTCAACTTTCATTTTGGAACTATTTTTCAACCATGACGGGACGTGTCGGAGGGACGTCTTTTCAACGGTCATTAAACGTCATAATGTTTGCTGGGCTGTAACTCTACACCATTAAAACGCGGGCGTGGTGTTATTGTGAAGTCACCTATAACACCCCCGTCAGTCATTAGCGCATCTATCTCCGTACGACTTAACTCCGCGGGTTGCCTTTCACCTCCCTCCATCCCACCTGTTTGTACACTCTCATCTGCATCATTCAGTGCTATCCAATCTTGTTGTTCGGATATAATATTATCCAATCTTTCCGTATTAGACAAATCATCAGTATCTAAAGCTCTCAATTGTTGATGTATCAGGAGCTGCAACCTCTCGTTATTCTCATCAGCAGGTCTTAATCTCGACCGAATTATTTGATCAGACTCTGACTCCACTCTTACTCTTTTAGAAGACATTTTAATTGTATGAAACACAACAGTAAATATAAAACACAATGTTACTAACGTGTATAACAAAATTACATAAAATTAGATAAAACAATAATAGAGAAAATAATAGAGAAAATAACACCCAAACGAATTTAAAAACAAATAATAGAGAAAATAATAGAGAAAATAACACCCAAACGAATTTAAAAACAAATAATAGAGAAAATGAAATAAAAAAAATAATATCCAAAACACTTATGAAGGTCTACTCGCCGACTGTCTCTGGATAATATTTAATCTTTCAGAGACTAGTGCCAGCGCTGTGATCAGCATCGATTGATCGTTTCTCACCTCTGATAACTCTCGTTGAGCTGATGACAGATCATTTCGTAATTGTCTATTTTCTTCGAGGAGACGGGCTTGACCGTTAGATAAGTATTCAACCGCACTTCTTAAGTCGGCGCTGTGCTGAGTCTGTGTATCAATTACTCTGTGTAAAAGTTCCACAGTACCCCTCTGGCCTTCTTCAACAATATCCGCAGTTTGGTGAAAGGTGAGTGGTAGTGTTGCAATTTCCAAAACACGTTGAAAGTTTCTGTTTGCTGCGCGCAAAGTGGCGTAACTCAAACCTTGTAGTTCTCCAACGTTAAACAGAGGTCTGAAGGGATGGTCATTTCGTTCATCTACCTCGCTGCTATCTGACGAATCCCGTTCAGAATTTATAGTATTTAGAACCGAAGCTTGAGATTCTAAAAAATCCTGTAAACCATTTTCGTTTTCGTCTTGGTTGTCTTCTAGAGTAAAAAAAAAACAACAACACAAAAAACATAATTAACTTATTTAATTATTAGATTTTATTTAATATAGATGACATATAGCCTAATGAAACAAGAAATATATCTTACCGTCTTCCGAAGAAATTGGACTCTCATGAGAATATTTCTCGAATCGTTTCTTACAACAAGATGTAGATGTAACAAATGGGCTCTCAGGAGTTTCTTCTAAAAACAATATTATATTATTTTAAAATTCAGTGAATAAAAATATTATGATTAGACAAAATACTTTTTTTACTTACTGTTATCCGGATAGTTTAATTCTTCTCCATAAATTTCCCTCAACCGTTTAACTCCTCGATGTGACCCGTTGTCTGTGGAAGCAGTATCTGTCTGTTCCACCTCCCAGCAAACATTATGACGTTTAATGACCGTTGAAAAGACGTCCCTCCGACACGTCCCGTCATGGTTGAAAAATAGTTCCAAAATGAAAGTTGAACGGACGTCTTCGACGTCATCTGGCCGTGAATACCACGTCTTTTCTGCGCGCCCCTGGACGTCTAAATGCGTCGTCTTCTGGATGTTTAAATGTGTCGTCTTCTGGATGTTTAAATGTGTTGCTGCATAATTTAAGTGTGTATATAAAATAATCACACACCCATTGTGTAACATCGTAAAATGCAATCAATTATGTCTTGGTTTTCACATTTTGACAGGTTCTAAAAAGGTTCAAAATCGGTCCAGTCAGACCTGAACGTCCATGAAACGTTTTAATCACGTGTACATCACAAACAAGAACACATTTGTGGACATAAGCAAAAAGAAGCATGTTCTGATTTAGCAAAACATTTTATTTTTTTGAACAGCCACAGATTTTCTTCTTTCATTAATGTTTAACATCCATTAACCAAACTAAAATAACAATTACAAAATACTGAATTATCATTATATAAAGGGATAGTTCACCCAAAAATTAAAATTAATTTACTCACCCTCACGTTTCAAACCTATACATTCCACATTTCTATGTTCTGCTGAACACAAAGATGTTTTAAAATTCTTTTGTAACCAAGCAGGTCTCGCCTCCCATTAACTACCATTGTAGGGAAAAATGATTATGGTAGTTAATGGGAGGTGAGAACTACTTGGTTACAAACATTCTTCAAGGGTCTTTTCTGACCCCAATGGACGTTTGCTCAAATAAAAAGTTCCCTTTGTGCAAATGGCATGAGACTTTGTACGGTTGTCAACACTCTCTAAATCTACAAATAAAAACAATTAATTGGATTGATATCTGTTTTTATGTTCGTGTGACAAAAAAAAGTCACACTCAGGCTGCTTAGAACAAATTTCATCCTCAAAAACAACAGAACATGCATACAGAAATGAAGTGGCACACTTCCAACAATGCATAAAACATCCACAATGCAAAATGATCATGCTCAAACACACACATACAGGAATATTTGTTCAATTTGTTATTGCTGTTCAGTTCATAGCATTTTGATGTTCATGTTGTGTATTGTTTACTCAATATGTAATAACTTAATTTCTGTAAATTTTTGTTCTGTTACAGTTAGTAACTGAAGTGTACATTCAATTTGTAGAATTATAAGAAAATCAGATGTTTGAAATAAAATGATAAATTCTAAAGACTCTGGTTTGATTCTAATCATAATGTAACATTGAAAAAAAATTCAGTACAAAAAAAATACTAAACTTTGACTAAATTAATTAATTTTAATTGTTATAATTGTGATTTCATAACATTTAGATATGAATCCAACTGTAAGATACTTGTGAAAAATGTCTTTCAGTCAGTCACATAGTAAGCAAATAGTGGAGCTTTGCAGCCATTTACTGGTAAAAGTCTTTTTTTTATTATTATTATTATAAAACTGTATTTTCCAAAGGATGGGCAAAAATCTTACACTAAACAATGTCAAATTATCCATGTTATCCCCACGAATGAAAGTTAGAATTTTGGGTCTTTTATAAAGTGAATTTTACATAAACTGATTTTGTGTTTTAATTTATTTATATAAATTTAACAATTATTATAAATTCTCCAAAAACTGCACAGATGTTGAGTAAAAACATTAATAAACATAGTTTATAAAATTACATTTTGTTGCCTGGGGTCTGTGGAGTCCCTCTTAATTCCCAAATTAAGAGGGTTAAACAAGGGTTAGACATCTTTTTGTTCAGCAGAACATAGAAAGGTATACAGGTTTGAAACACGAGGGTGAGTAAATGACAACAATTTTCATTTTTGGGGGAACTATCCCTTAAACACATTAAAGTAGTTATTTTGTTTGTAATTTTTTGTAACCATCACCAACAGCTCTTCCTGGAGAGTGATTCAGGTGTTCTGCTATTGCTGCATCAATCTCAGAGTCCACCTATTCACAGCATCTGAGGGAAGAGAATATATTTATTTTTAAAATAATAGGAAAAATTTGAGGTAAATGACATGCACTTATTTTCAAAATGTATTGCAAAAATGATCTCACAGCTCAATAAAAAATAAATAAAAACATGCAACAAGATGAATGAATCATGAGTTAAACATAAGAAAAATGTAATCAACATGCATTACATTTTATTTTACTCTATAAAAGATGTTCTGCTCTAAATGGGTGTTAGTGGGGGATGGAAGCATTACTTTCTGAAAGAAACTCTCAAAAGGCTACATTAATAGGTTACAGTAATAACTTGTGCTGTATAATTAAACGTGTTTAAGTTGAAAGTAACGTTTAGCCTACTAGCTAATTAGCCAAAACTCAAGTAATTCTCTGTTGACAACGTGGGCCTCATTTCTTTCGGTTCCTTCATGTTAAACAAGTAAAACTCAAGTAAATTTATCAAATACTACAAAATGTACTTACCCAACAGTAGATTTTTAATAATATATCAAACTCTCTCCGCAAGTCCTCTTCTCCTCGTGGTTGTAATGTAGACAGGAACTGGAGAACGGAACGCTATCTCGCGAGATAATCTATAATATCGCGGGATTTTGAAATATCGCTAGATTTATTAATATCTTTTGTTACTACATCTTGGCAGCACAGTTCAAGTCAGACTTAATGGTTATAGGATATATTACTGTTTTACATATGCATAGGCTACATTCCATAAAAATAATAACAACGAATACATAAAACGGGTTGAAATAATGACTAAAATGCAGTGGGTTCACAATCACTTAACCACACAGAGCACTTTGTGATTTTAAATATATTTAGCCTATATTCAAAATAAATTAAATATAGGCTAAATCTTGTATTTCATAAAGGTTTTTTTTATGGGTCTTGACTGGACGTGTACGGGACGTCAGTGGACGTCTATTCACAACCTCTTAAAAACTACTTGGGGCACTTAAATTAATTATTGCAGTATTAACCATGCAAGGTGTAAGCAGCTTCTGCATATTTCACAATGATTTCATAGAGGGTCATCATGGACTATAAATGCACGTGTAAAAGACGTCACCATAGTGACGTCCTCTTACGACGGATTCACAACAGGGTATATATTGAACTACACATAGCTAAAAGTCAAAGTAACTATTATACATGCAACCGGAGAGAACTGTAGACAGGTACAAATGTATCTGAGTGCATTTTTAAGAATGTTCTGTGTTACATACTTTTACCGATTTATGCCGTCCTACCGCGACTATTTTTGGCCAGGGACACGACGTTGCCGTCGGACCAATGTTTGCTGGGAGAGACCGTTAGATCTCAGTCAAATACAGACCACTGACTTTATAGAATATAATTCACATCTTCATACCATTCTTAACGATACGATTGCCTTTTCACAACAGCTGGCTGGTGAAAGAGGTTTCATAAACATTGCGCTTGCTGGGGAGAGTTTACCGGGGTCTGTAAATGCAGTATTAACTCCCGATAATAACCATGACCCTTCAATATTCATAAATCAGATTGAACAAGCTGCCCAGAGTAATAATGATGTGGCCGGTGATGCAACTTTAACATTACAGATATCGATCGTGCGAGATAAAACAGGGGGCGGACGGAGGAAGATTACTGACATAGCTATCAGCGAGAGTATTACTAGGAATAAAATGCATTTATTTAGTCCGTTTAATATCGATAACGAAATGTGTTTGAGTTACTGTCTAGCATATTTCCTCAATCCCAAATTCACAGATCAAGAATTGCACGCACCTGCGATGGACATTCACACAGGATGTGGGTTCAAGACACACGAGCAGATAGGTCTTCACAATTTATCTGTTTTTGAAGATAAATTAGACATAAAAATTGTAGTTTTTTACAGGGATTCTTCTGGGGCGCTGGTGGTACACAAAAACACAGACGAATTACACGCAAAAACAGCACATCTATTTCTGCACGAGGGACATTTTCATCTCATAAAAAATTTAACCGGATTTATAGGAGCGTCGTACGTCTGCGAGTACTGTTTTAGAGGCCATAAAGATAGAAAAACACACGAGTGTCAGTTCGTTTGTAAAATATGTATGACTTCCGAATGTCGTTCGTATACGACCAGAACAAGACAATGTGCAGAATGCCTGAGATTCTGTAGAAACAGTTTTTGTTACGAATCACATAAAAAACCACAGGCCCGCAATGAAAGATCTCAGTGTAAATCTGTGAAATTTTGTTCAAAATGCCACGTCGTGTATAGACCTTCGCAAAATGATGAGAAAAATAAAAAACCTCATAAATGCTCTCCAGAGTATTGCATACATTGTTGTGAAATTTTGGCGAGTGAAGGGACTCACGAGTGTTACATTCAACCTCTAAAACCTGAACAGTACGATGAAAAATACATTTATTATGATTTTGAAACATTCGTTCAAGATGGAAAACATATAGCAAATTATGTTTGTGCCATCAGTCAGGGGGGAGAGACGTTTGAAGCCGGAGGGCAAGACTGCGTCGCTGCTCTAATTAAGCATTATAGACGCCCGAAATATGAAGGATATACATTTATAGCTCACAATTCATCAGGGTTTGATAACTATTTAATTGTCAATTATCTTGTTGGAGAGGGCTTAACTCCAAAACTCATTCTCCAGGGCTGTAGAATTCTATACATGTATGATACTACGTTTAAACTACGTTTCATCGATTCGTGGCAATTTATCCCCTTTAAACTAGCAAAAATACCAGCAGCCCTTAACTTGGAGGAACGAAGCAAGGGTCACTTTCCTCACCTCTTTAATAAACCGGAAAATGCAGCCTATATCGGCCCCTATCCTCCAAAGGAGTTTTACGGCTACGAGGCCATGAGCCAGAGCGAACGTGTCACTTTTGACACATGGTACGAAGATGTATCCCGTGAGATCTTTGATTTTAAAAAAGAGCTGGCCTTCTACTGTAAAAATGATGTTGTTATACTACGCGACGCATGTGTGAGATACAGAGCTGAATTTATCAATTTCACAAACATTGATCCGTTTAGATCAATTACATTACCCGGCGTGTGTATGAAAACTTTCAAAACAAATTTCCTTTCGCGTGACACGTTAGCGCTTACACATAGTCACGCCTATATTAATCAGTTTAAGACATTTTCAAACGCATCCATCCAATGGCTTGAGTATGTCAGGACGAGTCAAAACGTGGAGGTGCAACACGCATTAAATTATGGCGAGCGGCAGGTTGGGCCATATCATATCGACGGATATTATGAAACTTCTGACGGTATTAAAACAGCTCTGGAGTTTATGGGTTGTTTTTTCCACGGGCATTATTGTCGCTTTAAATCATACGAAATAAATCCGTTATCAAAAGTCTCTTTTGGTGATCTAAGGAGACAGTGTGAGAGCAAACTGGAGAGTCTCCGGAGAGTGTATGGCATGCGCGTCATCACTATGTGGGAGTGTGAATGGGATGAGCTGAAACAAAGAGACCCTGACGTCATACAGTTCACACGTACCTACCAGCCCCCCACCCGGCTCTACCCACGTGACGCGCTTTATGGGGGTAGAACGAATGCGTTCAAACTCTATCACAGAGTAGCTGAAGATGAGAGAATCGATTATTTTGATTTCACTTCTCTCTATCCGTACGTTCAGTCTACTAAAACCTATCCTGTAGGCCACCCCAAAATTCTTTTCAAGGATTTTGAGCCGATAGAGAATTATTTTGGTCTCATAAAAGCGATAGTTCTCCCCCCGCGTGGACTGTACCATCCAGTTTTACCTTACAGGTGCGGAGGGAAGTTGATGTTTCCTCTTTGCAGATCATGTGCCGAGCAGCAGATCCACGACACACAATGCACTCACGGCGATGATCTTCGTGCTATTACGGGGACATGGGTGAGTGTCGAGCTCGAGAAAGCTATTCAACACGGTTATCGCGTGGTGAAAATACACGAGATCTGGCATTTTCCAGAGACATCTGACACATTGTTCAGAGACTATGTCAAAACGTTCCTCAAACTAAAACAGGAAGCCTCGGGCTACCCTGTCAATGTAGTGACGGAGAGCGAAAAACAATCTTACGTATCTGATTATCTCGATAAGGAGGGGATTCAGTTGGATCCTTCTAAAATAAATCATAATTCTGCAAAAAGATCCATAGCGAAACTAATTTTAAATACGCTCTGGGGTAGGTTTTGTCTCAGATCTCACCTACCACACACTGAGCTTCTGACAGACTCACAAGAGTTCAGCAAGCTTTTATTCAGTCGCGCACACGTATTACGTCACTTCTCCTTCGTATCTGAAACGGTGGGATTAATTCAATGGAGTTCTCCTACTCAAGACCCCTGCCCCACACGCGATGTTAACATTTTCATCGGGGCTTTTACCACTGCGTATGCCCGTTTAGCCCTCTACAATCTTTTGGATAAATTAGGGCGACGTGTTCTGTATGTCGATACAGATTCCGTTGTTTTTGTTTCAAAACCCGAGGATTGGATCCCTGAGACGGGTCCGTATTTAGGACAGCTAACGAGCGAGTTAGATTCTGGCGAACATATTATTCAATTCGTTTCGTCCGGTCCGAAATCTTATGCTTTTAAAACAAACAAGGGCCGTTCATGTCTCAAAGCTAAAGGGATCACGTTAACAGCAGAGAACGCTGAAATAGTGACGTTAGACAGTCTCACTGCCCTTGTGCGTGGTTATGTTGAGACAGGTGACAAGTTGCACCTGTCAGCACACACACACAGCATTATTCGGAACAAACGTCACCTCACCTTATCTAACAGATCACATCTGAAAAAAATCTCAGTGGTGTATGACAAGCGTGTGCTTCAATCAGACTTTACAACGCTGCCT
This sequence comes from Gobio gobio, assembly GCF_949357685.1. NCBI lineage: Eukaryota > Metazoa > Chordata > Actinopteri > Cypriniformes > Gobionidae > Gobio > Gobio gobio. Next base: position 23,845,631 of record NC_137098.1, read on the forward strand.
TACGGGTTCTAGTCATATTTTTGAAAATATGTATGAAACAGATGTGTTCGATTCGAGGTTACAACACCCGTTTTCAGCAATTGTCGCCGGGTCTACCAGTAGCGGAAAGACTTTTTTTGTGAAGACTCTGATGTATAATTCAGAAAAAATGTGTTCTGTCAAGTTTGATAATTTTGTGTACGTGTATACATCCTGGCAGCCGATGTATGATGAAATGTTACATAGTTTTGATATTAAATTCATTGAAGGCATACCAAAGACATTGGTCGATGGATCCTTATTTCCTTCTGGTAAAACTTTGCTTCTCGTGTTGGACGACGTTATGACTTTAGCCGCTTCTAACGCTGAGGTGGAAAAGATTTTTACACAATATATACATCATAATAAGATCAGCTGTCTTTTGTTAATACAGAATCTGTTTTTCCAGGGTAAATCTACCAGAACGATAGGTCTCAATACAAATTATTTAATAATATTTAAAAACCCGCGTGATAAACAACAGATTGGTGTTTTAGGGAGGCAGATGTATCCGGGGAATACAAAGTTTTTTATCGAAGCCTATCAGGATTCAACCGAGCGTCCTTACGGCTACTTATTAATAGATTATAAACCACAGACGCCTGAAAAATTTCGCCTCAGAACGGATTTGCTGTCAGACTACCCGGTGGTGTACGTTCAAAAGTAACAATGAGCGGAAGGCTTTCCAGAAACCTCTATCTCTTAAAGTTATTATACAAGAGCTCCCCTAAGCAACGGCGTGTTATTCTTCAGTCTTCCCCGGACGAGCTGATATTAGCTCTATGTGAAGTAGCTCTCAATATTCTTCATGGAAAGATCCCTCTAACTGTGAAACAGCACAGGGTTTTAAAAAGAAGAAGAAATGAAATCAAGTATGTAGCGAATAAAAAGATCAATATTAGCAGGAAGAGACATATGATTAATCAAAAAGGGGGTTTTTTGCTTCCCCTCCTCAGTGTGGCTCTCCCATTCATAACTAGTCTAATAACTAGAAACTGAAGAGGAAAAAATGCAACATACCGAGAAATTATATCTTGTGCCAAAACATCAGCTGGATAAACTAAGAACCACACCGTCTCATGAGAATATCCAATCGACTGTGGAGAATGATCTCGATTCATCAATTAGACAAATATTACAGAGACATGATTTGAACACTTACGAAAAAACCAAACTCTACACTAATGTTCTACAACGATTCTTGAGCGTGCTAAAACACGGGGATATAGAAAGTAACTCTCTAACTCTTAGACTACCGGAACATGAGACACCTGCCACCTCCCACATCCCTGAACTTAAGAATGATGACGTCAGTGATGACGCAATCGTGTCAGAAGTTTTAGCCAATATTCCTCAGAGAAGCTTAAAAAATGTGAAATATATTATGGATAAAATGTCCAAAGCCAAACACTTGTCTTCATGGACAGTTGACGGGGAATTTGTTCACAAAGGCAAAATCATTCCCGGGTCCCATATATTTGATCTGATAAAGAGCATAACATCACCACAGATGATGCATGAGAACCGACGCCCTGTAGGCTGGCATGAGTTTCTGGATGCATTTGGGGCATTAAAGATTCCTTATTCGACTATAACCAATCACAATCTAAGGCGAATGATTGAATCGGTTAAAAGAAAAACCCAGGCGGATGACTCTGGTGCTGCACCTAAGTCTTTGAAAAAACAACACAGGCAGAGACACCCACACGTCCCCGATGAAGATGTATTTAATTCACCCAGGCTAGATGTAAAACAATGGTTGGATTTTTAACAATGATATGTAATGAGATTGTTTTTGTTTACAAAATATTGTCGTGTATGTTATTGTACAACATATTGTATGCAACCTGTATCTGATGTATTGGTTTTATTGTTTTTGATGTTAAATAAAGAAGGAAAAACGAAATTATTCAGTTGTTTATGACTGGTTTATTCATTTCATTTCATATACATATTCTTTATTTATTCATTACACAGGAATTAATAAGACTGGAACATTTTACCAGACTGTACACATTGGATACATTTAAATCTTTTATTATTGCAAACACTGGGTTTCAATGTTTTCACAAAAAGAGAGACCATAGCATCATTTCTTAACAGATTATCGTTATGGTAAAATTCCATTATATTTTCATACTCAACACCTCGTGAAATATGATATAGAAAAAATAAACAATGCTCCCCACAGGTGACTGACGTAAAATCTTGGACTTGTCTGATAGAATGATGAACTTGTGTAGAATTGTTTCTTAGAAAGTCGCTAATGGATGAAGGAAAAAAATCTGAATCCGGAGGATTCCCGAAGCTGTCAAAAAAACAAGCGAGTCCGTTTCGATCTATGTACATAGCTAACCAGTGGTGTCCCGGTTCATCCGATGGATCAGTATTACAAATTAGTAGAGCAGGTACATTTTTCAAAGTTTCTTTGGGGAGATGGTCGGAGGGGAGTACTCCTAAAAAATTTACATTACACGCTATGGCATCCATAATTTCCGTCAGCTCGATCGTATTCATTTCAAGCCCTTTAATAGTGCTCTGCAAGCACCTGTCTCCGATGAGATATTTCCAGGAGAGAATCGTACGTTGCATAAATCAGAATATTTACGGTGTGTTCTAGAGGTTCTCTAAACCGTGCTTCTAATCTAATATTTCCTGATTTAATCAATGACACATGGCCGCCACACTCATCATCCGGGCTGAGGTTAAAGGCGAAAAACGTATACCCGTTCAGAAAATCCTCTCTGTTGATACTCAATGGGATATTTTTCAGATGTCTTCCGGTTGCGGAAATCAATTGATAAAATTCTCTAACGGCATTTGCTAAATTAAATTCCGGCTGAAAGGGACGATTCGGGACGTTAACCCCGTCTGAGCTCAAGGAAAGATATTCTAAATTAAAGTGTTTAAACGCGAAAGGGTTTTTATCGTATGCACCTGTGAAAGCAGAATTATCCGTCATCGCTATAATGATGGATTTCGGCAATGTGCCGAGGAAGATATTTTCATGGTTTGAGACGCGCGCCCCTGTAGGTATGGAGAAGTTCTTCACGCAAACTCTGTCAATAGGATATTTAGCCGTGGCTGACAGTAAGGCTTGAGCGTGCCCCAAGCGGAGGGAGGGGGAAACTGACACTCTCTTGATAAAAAGAGAAGCTGAGATTATTTTTAGTTTATAATCGATCGCGTCCCCCCGCATAAGACAGAACGCGTCTTTCGCTCTAGTTAAACGAATACGAATATCGACAGCGTTCAATAGTAATTTCGGCTGAAAAAATATATCGCTGTGTATTGGACCGAGCAATTCCACGTCATTGCTCCCCTCTGTGAAAGCAGCTCTTTTCGTTAAACCTGCATTACTACCAGCTGGATTTGTCTCATCCATATGACCGGCTGTATCTTTGTAAAACAATCCGCCTGAAAAGTTATTCTCCAGGGTCTCTTTTCCATAATTAGTGAGCATCTCAAGAATACATCTGTACGGATACGTATTGGACGATTGTGACACTAGTCGATCTCCGAGGGAGACATCGACCTGTGAGAATATCGTCGCAGACGGGTAGTTGATCAAACCCACCGGGGCTCCTTGGGGTATGTCAGTTCCATCCGGTAGAGTTATTTTGACACGTGTATATAACAATGTGTTATTCAAATCTGTGTAATCTTCGCCAGTCCCCGCGATGAAAAATTCAATCGGCGAAGAATCATTAATAGCTGCCACAGGCGGGATTTCCACATAAGTGTATTTTTCAATAGATGTCTGCGTTAAAGGAAGGGTAAAAATGTCCAATTCTGATTTGATGCACTCGTCCGACATACTATGAATCAGCGACATGATTTAGAAAATAGTATTGGCTCGTCTTTTCAAACTTGTAGATCTTTTCACAGTCTTCTTGCGACTTCGTCTGAATTTTGCAACTGAGGATTTCTTGGCGTTGCGTCTAGTCTTCTTTATGGCGTGACCACGCCCTCTCCTCATACGGGTCCCTGGTGGTTTCAAGCCTTTTCGCTGCATGACCATGAACCCGTGACCGCTCTGTCCTTCGGTGTTATCTTTATTATTATATGACCTTGATAGCGCGCTCGTAACCACATCGCTTACTATGTTTTTTGCTGCAGCTTTTATGTGGGGTTTTGCTATACTAAAACCCCTCCTTAGAAATGGAACTGCCATACGGTATAATCCACGGAACAAACCGCCGATTCCTGATCCGAAACCAGAACCATACATGACCCCCGTTCCGCTAAAACCTTGGATGGACCCACCACTTTGTGCTTGGTAATATGATATGTAGCGGTGAGGGTCTTCTTGGTACGGTGTGAGATAAGCCATTTTTTAAAACAAATGTTTTCTCACCGGTCTAAAGTGTAGTTTCGTCACAACTTTTCCGTAGGTGAATCGGACGTCTTTATTTTGATCGTCTTTAATCTCAATTTCAATATCTGATATATAGTTTTTATTAAGACGCACGTAATGAGATTTGTCGTATCTGACGCTGACTGATTTGCTAGTGCTAGGTTCAATATGTACCGCCTCTAATAAGGGAACATATGCGTCCCCCACCGACTGATATTCTATAATATCTATATATAAAAATAATGTATAAAACCCTCCACTTATATCTGTTTGGAATGGTGCGTATATGATGCTCCTCACACCCTGGTGTTCATCCGAAGTGTTTGTATTTTCTATAGAAACACCGGGTTTTAATCCTAGAATGACGGCTAGCTTTCCGTGAAATGTTAGAGATGCTTTCTGAGATGTTTTCAGAAACACCTTATTTTTTATATGATCGTAGCCTAGATGTACCCGTGATAGAAGAGTTGCGTTTATTTCCTTAAGTAATGCTGAAATATCCTCAAAATAACCGTATTTTATATTATTATGGTCCGTAGATATTTTTAGGGCTTTCCGGAAAGTTTGGATATTAACATCACCCCGCGGTTTACGCTCATCCTCTTTCAAACATTCCTCGCATTCAAAAGTAAAACCAGCGTCTTCCTCGTTGAAAGTGTACCAGGTTTTAGGGTAGTGAAACTCAACCAGGGCCACTTCCCATAATCCTTTTAAATGTATGGCTTTTGCCAGTCTAGTTCTGTAATTAGATATGGTGTTCAGGGCCGTGCAGAGAGTTCTGCAGGGGCAGGGGCTCAAATGTAAAAAAGGGGCAATATATATATATATCCTTATGCTCATCAAGCCTGCATTTATTTAATAAAAAATACAGAAAATAAATATTCTGAAATATTATTACATTATGTTCTTTTTTACTTTTTATTATCAAAGAATCTTGCAAAGAGTATCACAGTTTCAATCATTGACATTAAATCCTCATATTAGAATGATTTCTGAATGATCATGTGACACTGAAGAGTGGAGTAATGATGCTGAAAATCCAGCTGTGATCACAGGAACAAAATATATTTAAAATTATTTTAAAATAGAAAACCATTATTTTAATAATATTTCACAATATTGCTGTTTTTTATCAAAAAAATGCAGGCTTGATGAACATAAGAGACTTCTTTCATAATGCTGCATAATATTAAAAAATGGTAATATAATTAAGTCCTTTCACGTCACCATTTCGCCAGCACTTCACATAATAGTCCTGTAGGTGCCGGTGGCACTTGGGTTTTGTTAACTTTGATAGTTTCATGAAGTAGTAAACGGTGTATCAATATACATAAATACAAGTGAATTTAACACTACTTACCATTAATGCGACTTTTGCTGCTTAATGGTTTTGTGCAGATTTGTTTGTTGTCAGTTAAAATCCATTTTGTCAGTGATGCAATTTATAAAATGAGACAAACCGCAGGAAATCGTTCCACAAACGTTAGTTCGTCTGTCCATGTAATTTTCAACCGATTTATGAATAATGCTGCCTTCACGTGCTATCGGAAATTTGATTATTCCGACTTCTGAAGTCGTGATTACGAGCGCATTGCATTCAAGATGCAAAATGTGAGGGCGTTCATGTGCAATGTTTACCTAGGAAACTCGTATTTACGATAATTCCGAGAGCACGTGAAGGCAGCATAAGAACAGCTTTGCCAGATCACGATTGGTTGGTGTATAGTATACATGACGGGCATTGGTGAATTGTGTAATACCTTAAAATATATAATATACATATTTGTAATTAAATCAACACATTAGCTCTGATTATGGATGGGAAAAAAAATATTGGTTTACTTTTTTCCCGTGAGGCCACACGCTCTCTGAAAGGACCATATTTGGCTCGAGAGCCGTTTCCGAACAGTGGAAAATCAGCTGTCAATCAAAACGCACGCAACCCATAGCAACGCGTTATGGCAACGCCTCAACAGAAATTGTCCGACTTTTGAGCCGTTCGTTACTATTGTATACATTGTCATGTTATAATAATCACATTTATTTAGTTTTATTGACCACGATATTATCATTGATTTTGTCTGAGAGGGGCACTTTTGATTCATTTTGAAAAAGGGCAGGGGCTCGAGCACCCAAAGCCCCCCCCTCTGCACGTGCCTGATGGTGTTCTCGGGGTAAACATCCCCGGATGCATTGCAGGGGAGCGTGACGTAGAACCCCTCCTCTGACATCATGGATACTTTGCATAAATGACAGCGTCTGTCTCTCACGCTACCCCTTTAAGGGAGCTTGTAGATCAATCACGTGTTTTTCACGAATCCAACTGTTGAATTTTGACGGCCACCCAAACCATTTCACCAAAACGTATGAGACTTTTCCACGGTGTTTTTTATCGAGAATTTTCTCGACCTTAAACGATTTATCATCACTCACAATAATTTTTTGGAGTTCTTTTTCGTAAAAAAAACCCTGTATTATCTCCCCATCATAGTCCTGTAATTTATACATTGCTACTTCCCTGGGTATACAAGAAGCTATAGTAAAGTATTCCTCGGTATAGTTCTGCTCATATCCTTTGGTAAATATATTCCGCACTTTAGATATTCTCACCACGTCACCGACTGAGAATTTAAAGGCCGGCGTCTCTTTACGTATTTTCCCGTATAAATTGTTGAACACAACGGGTTCGTTTTCTTTATTCACGTCCAAGGGTCGCATTTTTATGGACTTGTGATAACTGGAATTATACCCCTCTGTCAAATCTTGCAAAATATCACAGTAACGTTTGGAATTTATCGATGTAAGATATCTCCACATTCGTCCCTTTAAAGTTCTATTAAACCTTTCGACCACACTCGCTTTTAATTCAGAAGCGGTTGCAAAATGTGTTATATTATATTTTTTCATCATCTGTTGAAAAGGTTTATTGAAAAACTCTGTCCCCTTATCGGTCTGTAGCTTGATAGGTATTCGTCCCTCTTTCAAAACAGACAAAAATGCTTTTGTCACTTCAGAAGCAGATTTATTTCGTAACAGCCTTGTCCAGGCATATTTTGAGAAAATATCAATGATAGTTAAAATATATTTAATATTATCATTCTCTTTAGCGTACGCAGACATATCGACTAGATCGGCCTGAAATTGTTGGTCTTTCCCATAAACCATCACACGGTTGTGCTTATATTTTATTGGTGCAGTTCGATGGAGAGTGTATGTATCTTGACTACAAAGCCACCTGGACACTTCATTATCAGATAACCTTACACCGTGTTGTTCTAATACAGCTTGTTTTAATCTGTTTTTACCTCCCAAAGCTCCAGAATTGGCAGGATCGTAGTATATTTTCTTCATTAGTTCTGCCATGTTAACGGTGCGAGTCTCAGTCAATAATGAGTCAAGTTACAAATTTGTTCAGTATTAAAAGATTTTTTTAATTTCACAATATAAAGTCACAACATTTTTATTTTCCAAACAAAGATTTTTTATTTTTCACACATTTTTTTAATTTTCACAATATAAAGTCACAACATTTTTTAATTTTCACAGAATAAAGTCACAACATTTTTTTAATTTTCACAGAATAAAGTCACAACATTTTTTTAATTTTCACAATATAAAGTCACAACATTTTTTTTTAATTTTCCAAACAACAAAGATTTTTATTTTCACAATATAAAGTCACAAACATGTGTAATATTAATTATATCCCGTAAAACAAACAAAAAAATTTCACAGACATTTCAAAATTCTTCTCCAAAATGTATTCGACTAAAAAATCAATAATATTACATACATCCGGATCTTCATTAGTTAAAAAACTACAAACATCAGTTACATATGTACAAATACAAAGTATATCTCCTATTCTAAGAGTGTTCTGGTTTTCAGACATTTGATTGAGAACGTTTTTGATAATGGCATAGGTTGTGTTGTCACAGTTTACAGAGATGTTTACCATGTCATTCCAGCCATTCGATAATCCCCGCACGTCGTCCATTAATTCCATTAGTCGTTTTTCATCAGGGCTTGTGTTGGTATTTGTAATCCAATTATTCCGGATAATCCTATGGAGTAGGTTAGATATTCCATATTTAACACGTGATTTAAAGAAATATTTTGTAATCCGAGCGGTACAACACAAGTTCCCCATTTTCAGTTGTTTTCAGTGGATTCAGGTTTTTAGTAGATTTTAGTGGTCTTCAGTGGTGTTCAGCTGATTCAGGCTTTTTCAGGGTTTTCCGCAACGGCACGTTTCCAGTTATCCACAGCTGTGTAAATGATCTCCTCGCATGATTCATCAATCAATTTCTCACGGATGGAAGATAATTGCTCCACGATGTACATCTCATCTCTTAGGTCGAATAAAATTACCTCAACAGCACCTAGGATCCTCTGTAGATCGGGCCTGGCTCCATAATTACGTAAAGCTCCAGCCAAAATGTTTTTCAGGTCAGGCGTGAGGATTTTCAGTCTTATTTCTTCAAAACATCCGAAGAAATAATAAGCAGAGGGTTCAAACAAGCAACTATGTCTCGTTTGTGAAGGGTGGTCCACAGTACATCCGTCACAGTCTTTCTTCATCCGTTTGTCGATCAAATTTTCCAGAATGACAGCCAAAATAGCCTTGATAATCCGGTGACCTGTCTCCCCGAGACAGCCGTCCATAACGTCGCAGGTTGTGTCTGGTGCGTCGTAATCCACCACAGGTGTTACAAATCCATGTTTTGTAAGGAAAGTCAAATTATGATATCCAAGTTCAGTGCAGAATTTATTTATCCATTCAATGGTTTTCTGCGGTAATCCATTTACTCCAGGCAATAATCAATTTTTTTGTAAATCCACCAGAATTTCCCCAAACAGTTGAGATGAAGAAGAGGAGGCGGCATCACTTTGTTGAGACATCGCTGGGGTTTGAATGAGGGAGAGTCTTTGGGGAGAGGGCTTTTGAATGCTTGTATTGAGTAGGTGGAGTTAAGTAGACACCCCTCCTACTAGGTGTGTCCCACTCAGGGTGGAACAATTTTGTTTTTATGCTGTTATAGCGGTCGTACGCATCGGTCCATTTGAAGAGTTGATTGATTTTTGAAAAAATTTCCTCCATCACAGATAAATCTTTCCACTGAAACATGAATTTTAAATCATAAAATTGCAGGTGTTCATCCTCCGAAATTGGCCAGCGGGCTTCAGGTGCGTTTTTTCCAAAATCACTGGAAAGAATATAGATGTAATCCTCGGGATATTTATTAATCTGGTCCGCCAGAATTCGGTATCTAGTCCCGGTACATGTTTCAGTTCCAGCCCACTCCGCGATGAACAGTGGGACGTCCGCTCCGTCCTTCAAGTCTGGCCAGACCTTCGAGTAAAATAAAATCCAATCCGTTTCGCCAAATATCAGATCAGGATCCGATCTTGAATTTGTAGTGAATCTCTCATCATCATCCACGTTAGCCAGTCTGATATCTCTGTGGTGTTTCTCATAAGCATACGTACACGCGCGTCCTCCAGATAAGTGAAAGGTATATTCCACGCGATCCTTCACCTCGTGAAGAAATCGTGTTAAACACGGTCCGCGTGATCCTCCCTTTTTTCGTGGAGCTAAAGTCAAATCCTTCATAGCCTCTGTAATCCTTCTTTCGGGAGTTTTTAAGGGTGATGCCATAGCCATTGTAGATTATCTGGTTTCCAATAACCACAACTACTATTTGATCACCTGCTTTTTTTTAATTTTATGTGCACCTGCTTCAGGGAGGGGGAATTCCCCTGAGTGATGTCATCATCAGCGTCATTTTTCCCCACCCCTTTAATTTGAATTAACCTCTCAGCTTTGAGAGGGGAGTGTTAGTGGGTGTGGTCTCTTTGAGCCGCTGTATCCTGTTTGAACGGTCATTTCTCAGTTAAACTTTGAAGTGACTGGACGCGTTTTTGTCCACGGAGAACCAAAGGTAATTTAGTTTTTCCCACGGTGGTCACGTGGTGTGGGCGAGGTAGGGGAGGAGTCTGCGTCTGTCTCTCTGCAGGCTTCACACAACGTCATTCGATTCACAACTCCGGCAGGACTGGACGCAGGTTTTTACTTTCCTCCATGAGAGGTGAAGGAGTACACTTTTGTGTATATTTAAAACAAACGGTATGTAAAAAAACCTTAGTCTTTTTAACAAGTTGTTTGTAGTTTGTAGTTTGTAATCAAAGATTGCCTAAATGTCTTGACCCCGTGGAAGATAAAATTCGCTCGTCAGACCTTTTACAACAAGTGTTGCTTTGCAACATCAGTAGAGCATGAAGATGAAGATATTCGAGAAGGTGTCTATCCAGCTTGTGTCCCGCATTCCTCTCAAAGCGCAGAGCGGTATATGACGCATCTTTGCGGGGAAAAAGTATGAATCAAATATTTTTCTAACTAATTAATTTTCTTATACTCTTGAGGTTACCATTATTTACTGAAAATCGTTTAAATGTTTTATAGGCTGTGTTGTTTCACTGACGGAAGTGCTTAAATAAACACGCATGCTTATGGATGTTTCAGCCTCAAATAATTTCAAAATGTAGGCTATATATATCTGGCATAGACTACAGTATTTAAAATAGCATATATGCATTAGTTACATTCTCAATTTAATTTACAGAGCAATCCCTGCTAAATGTTTAGTTTAACTAATACTATAGAAGAGGATTTGTGTGTGTCGCACTCACAACAGACTCCCAACTGGGGCGTGGCATCACGATGGTGGCGCTCCATCGTGATGTCGGTCAGCCATCACGATGGACGATGATATCGTCCATCGGCACAACCCTAGTACATAATAGAAGTTGCAAAATAATAGCCTATTAAGGCGGCGTGTACAAACAGGTGTTCTCGCCTCGCCCGGGCCGGGTATGTTTTCAATTGTTTCCAATGGATGCGCCGCACTTTTCAATAGTGCCAACAGCTGGCAGGTTTTGTCCATTTTTACGCGTTGAGCGCGTTGAACTTTGGGTGAACATCAATGTCCAAATCACAGTGGAGAAGAGGCGGGACAAATGCCACAACCACCAACCGGCGCTTCGAACGACTGATGTTTGACATCACAACACCGCGAGAGCGCTCTCGGTGTGATGTCACACGCGGAAAAATCTGCCCATGAGATGACCAATCAAAGCAGTCGGAGTTACAAGTCACAGAAGCTGCAGAGCGCGAAGCTTCATGGTGCGTTCACACCGGACGCGATTCGCGCGAGTGATTTACATGTCAATAGGCTTGTTTGAGATGAGCAAAATCTGCGCAGAACCGATCACCGGTGATCAGCGCGAGATGCATGCCGGTTAGAAATGTGTCCGAGGGCGGTCCGCCTTGCTCTGATGTCATGCCGACGTATGTCAAAAAACTCTCGCGAGCGAAAGGCGTATGTGTCGGATTCTGCAGTCGAGCGCAGCTGCTCTCCACCGACTGCGCGGAGTAAAAGCATGATGGGAAACTACTTGCTGACGACACAGCTTAATGCTTATTGGTTTAAACAACCATGATGTATGGTTCTTTTTAAACATGTTTGATTTTAAAACTCTGATATCATGTTTTTATCTGTGAATATTCCCAAACTCTCTAACAAAGGCGATCTCTCTGTGGGTTATGTGATTGTTGTCATATTTATAAAAAAATATATATATACAAACATGTATGTAGGCCTAATTAAAGTAAAAATGATTGATAAACACGTCTTTCGAATGGAAATAAATAACAAAAACTTAGGGTGTCTTGTTCATAATATTTATTTTCATATAAAAGTAACAGAACTTAAATTACATCCAGTTTATCAGCAACAAAGCGCACAAGTGTGTATCCCGCGATATCCGCCTGTGATCTCGCAGGTGTCAGATCCACTACGAGAAGAGAGAACTGTCCGGCTTGCTTCACTTTTTTCCCTCCTCCCCTCACTGCAGCCGCCTAGTCTCGGCTGAACTGCAGGTGAGGCGAGGCGCATCTCAAACAAGCCTAATGCAGAGACGCGAAATGGCATTCTGCGGCGCGGTTCGCGCGATTGAGGCGGCGAGATTCGCGCGATTCGCGTGATTGAGGCGGCGCGAAGGACGTGAATCGCAGCGAGAAAATCTGTATATTAATATCTGGTTCAGACAATGTGATTATCACTGTGATAACATTAAATGACATGAAACACAACCTTTATGCTGTGTTTATGCAAGTTTATGTATGATCAATAATACAAAAGTATAAGTAATGTATACATGAAATAAAGCAAACAATGCAGTCAAACATTCAAAGTCAGTGCTAGTAGGCTAACGTTACAACTGCAACGTACAGTTATAGCCTAAAAATATTAAGTAATGAAACTTATCTTTGCCCTCAGCCTAAACGATTTGCCAGGGAACAAATTATAGATCCATAAGACCAAAGATCGGCCGTTACAAGACGAATTATAGCTCGAGACACACCACAGAGACATCAGAGCCAGCGGGAGACGGCAGAAGGACTGGCCGAGGAAAGGTTGCCCTCGCCGGCTTTGACGAGCGCTGAGCGCCGCTGTCTGCTGGAGCTCACAACTCCGAACACGGCAGATAAAATGTTCAAATAGGCACTGTTTATATAAATAAACCACAGATTTGAGCTTTAAACAACTACATTATCGACTGAAAAAGTCTTAAAACTACGTTTTGTCACACATTAACAGTAGATATTAACAAAAAAAAGATATGTAAACACAGCCCATGTCAGCCATTTCTCAATGAGACGAGCTGCTGGCGGAAGCCCCGCCCATGACGCGACTTTGCGATTGTTGTGCAGTGAATGTCGAATTATTAGCGCGAATCGCGTCCCGTGTGAACGCCACATCAGACAGTTATGTGGCGTTCATATCGAAAGCCAAATGGGTCAGAATTCGCATGCTTTTCACCGCCGTATTAATTTTAAAACGCCGTTTTCATAACGCCGCCAAGCGTTCAATAAGCGCCGTCAGGCGTTAAGTTAACGTCACACGCCGCCACGCGTTAAAATAACGCCACTCTATCGAAAGCCAAATGGGTCAGAATTCGCATGCTTTTCACCGCTGTATTAATATTAAAACGCCATTTTCGTAACGCCGCCAAGCGTAAAGGTTCACAAAACGCCATTAACCAAATGCCTGGTGCCCAGAAAACGCCGTTATTTGCGGCGTTTTGGTCGAAACAACGGCGCAAAATACGGCGTTATGTTGTACAAGCGCCGTAAATGACGGCGTTATGTTGTAAGAGCGCCGTAAATGACGGCGTTTTCACCGCAGAACCGCCGTTAATATCGGCGTTTTTTTATGGAACGCCAAAAGGTTCACAAAACGCCGTTAACCAAATGCCTGGTGCCCAGAAAACGCCGTTATTTGCGGCGTTTTGGACGAAACAACGGCGCAAAATACGGCGTTATGTTGTACAAGCGCCGTAAATGACGTCGTTATGTTGTAAGAGCGCCGTAAATGACGGCGTTTTCACCGCAGAACCGCCGTTAATATCGGAGTTTTTTGATATGACCCAAAACGCCGTTCATTTCGCCGTTTGGCCTTCCATATTACGCCGTCATTGACGGCGCTTAAGTCTGACAAAGACGGCGTAAAAAGCGGCGTTTTCTATAATATTCAAAACAGCCCCTCCTTTTACTACACAGCCCAGCCCCATCAAAAGGCGGTAAGACCTGTGTAGTAGAATGTCGATCCACCTCAGAGTCCTGTCTTTTAACGCTATTGTGACTGATATTTAGACTTTCATCGTGTGAGGCTATTTGTATTTTTTCTTTGGGCATGTGTATGCGCCTTTTCCTTAATCATATATGCATAAGTAAAACTATTTAATAATATTTTGTGTGTATTGTTTGAAAACCATAGAGCTATATCGCGAGTCAGTATAGCCACTCTTTATTTCCTGACAGGAGTTCAAGTCCGAGGTCCCCTCTCTCTCTCTCTCTCTCTCTCTCTCTCGCTCTCTTTTAGAGATGATGCTTATTAACAGGCGACCTGGCGTTATGCTTTAATAGCAACAGCTAAACATAGGCTTCTTATTGTTGTGTACAATAGCTTTGGGTCGGGTTTATTGTTGATTTAAAAAAATAAAAATCCTACACAAACAAGTGTATTTTTGCCCTCTTGATGCAAACCTTGAGCATAATATACCTAGGCTATAGGTTTCTGACGAACAAAACGGTAATGTATAGGCTACATTTACATTTCCTTGCTTTATTCGTAAACTGATGAATTAATTTCTCTCTTACATCGAGCAATGCTGCTGCATAAATAAATATAAACACATATGTTGCGGTTACAGCAAATACACAAGCATTGTCTCCGTCCTTAAGCATATATTTCCGGACATAGAGCTGCTCTGTTCTTTATTTCTAGCAGCGCGGTGAGTATTTTTCAGTTCAATCATAAGAATAATCCATAGGCCTACTGTCAAACTTCCAATAGACAATTCCTAAACCTACAGACAGTTCTGTAATAACTACTGGCACTATATCTTTTTTTACCAGTAGCCTATATCTTCTTCTTTTTTATTGGTTCATGCACTTTAATAAATTAAATTAAAAAAATAAAAACTTTAAAAAACAAACAAAAAAACCCTGTTAATTATGTAAAGTGAACTACACGAGTAAGAAGACAGAAAGATGGAAATATGTCGGGAGGCATGGAGTGGGTCACACAAGATTGTGAAAAATGACATTTTAGTATTGATCAACGTTTCATCAAATAATTTCCTGGATTTGATAGCCTAAATAAGATGCAAATATAGCAGACAATTCTCCAGTGAAAATTTCTAATGTAATATATAGCCTAGTTGTATATGTAGGCCTATATAGGCCTACTATAGCCTATATATATATATATATATATATATATATATATATATATATATATATATATATATATATATATATATATATATATATATATATATATATATATATATATATATATATATATAGCTATTCTGAGTATCACCGAGCGGACCGAGCGAGAATCTTCAGAGAGGCGCTCTCACTATGGAGGAAATATTACCGCTCCGCTCACATGCTCTGAGCTGGAACATCATCGGCTAGCTACTAAGACTGTATACTATTCACATATACAAATTATTATTATTTATTATCACGCATTGTCTCAATTTAATGGATCCTTGCTGAATAAATGATGTAGGCTATTCATTTATTTAAGTTCTTTCTCAAAAAAAAATTTAAAAAAAATTCTCTTCATCAAATCGTAAAAGTACATTGATAATAATCATCAATGCTTCTTGAGCAGTGAATCCTTATATGAGAATGATTAGTGAAGGATCATGTGACACTGAAGACTGGAGTAATGATGATACATTCAGCGTTGATCACAGGAATAAATTAGCTACACTTTACTATATATTCACATAGAGAACAGTTATTTTACATTTGAATAATATTTCACAATATTACAGCTTTTTGTATTTTAACAGCATAAATGCAGCCTTGGTGAGAAGAAGAGACTTCTTTAAAAACATTTTATTACACAGCTCTGTGGAATACTTGATTCTGATTGGTCAATCGCGCATTCCAGCAGTAGGTTATTCCCAGATAACAACCACCTAAAATGAATAACATACCGCTCATCCGGGTACTACGAGTTATCTTGACCGGTACTACTTATATGCTGTCAAAAAATAATTAATAAATAAATAAATAAATAAAGTAAAAAAAGTAAAAGTAAAAAAAAATATAACCGCCATACAATGGAAGACTTCAAGGGTTTACTCTATAAAGTTTTAAATATGGTTATTTTTCTTACAGGCATCGATTCGATGGTTAAAAATAGTTTGAACGCTAATGAATGGCATAATTTATGTTTTTTTTTTTTTTTTACATTTATATTTTTCAGTCTTGTTGTGAATTTCGTTACATTTCGTGAATTAGGATTTGTTGTGGAAGCAGACTAAAATAGCTACATGTTGATAATGTTTGTAAACATTTCGTTTTTACCAGTATATTTAATAAAATGGGAATGACACACCAGTGCGATTTACCTGGGTTTATTTCTTAAGTCTTACCCAGTGCATATACTCGGGTGCAATACTCTGTGTTACAAAGGCACATAGGCTTAATCAATTCTCTAATGTGGATAAAGGCATATGTTGTAGCTACACGTCACTATACAACACGTCCTTATTAGTAGAAAATATATAACATAAGATCTCGTTATTACGAAAAAAATATGTCATTTTTATGACATAGAGAAAAGATGTGAGAAAAAAAGAGTGGAAAAAAAAGAATATGTAGCCTATGTGGCAGCAATGCTTAGTCTTTGTCCATTTTTGCTTCATTCTTTTAAACGTTACCAATTAAAAAGTTTTTAGTAGGCTGTGTTGACCATGAGAGCTCACTGGTTTGGACGTCCTGCTTCAAAATATATCCATTTAAAAAAAAAGTTTAAAAGTTTTTTTTTTTTTTTTTTTTAGTTTGATGGAAAAAAGTAAAAAAAAAATTATTTTTTTTTACACAATAGGCTACAATTATTTTGTGTAAAACAAAACATTTTTTTAAACTTTTTTCCATCAAACTAAAAAAAAAAAAAAACGCACACACATTTGCATTCATTTTCTCAATCGTTCTCAGCTGTCTCTCATCACTAGCCTGGTTAAAACCAGACCATTCTCAGTAGTAACTGAGTTATGGTCTGGCAAAGCTTCATAGACAAATCATTTCCAAAGGGGCGTCACCAACGAGCGTCGCTCAAATGCCTCTCGGCGCAATTGGATAGTATGAGGCGCCACGTAGGATTTAAATCAAACTTCGCTTATCAATACATACATAACACACGTGCATATACACCTATAAATTACTCGCATATACATGTATACTATTGGATGTTCAAAATACATATATGAAATACACATGCACACTAATATGAAATCCACACTAATACATATTATGTTAGTAATGAATGCATACACACTCGTGAATAACTTGCATATACATATAAACTTGACGCACGCATAGACCTATAAATACTCGCATATACATATAAACTTCCATGCATATACACCTATAAACACTCGCACATACATATACACTCACTGCACGCAGACACACTTATACACACTCGCACATACATATAAACTTCCATGCATATACACCTATAAACACTCGCACATACATATAAACTCGATGCGCGCATACACATCCATAAAACACTCGCGCACACATACAAAATAAAACGTGGATGCATGCTTTAGTTGTGTATATATGTATATGCAAGTGATTTCATATGTAGATGTGCGTGAACTTTTCAGTGCAAACGGAAGGCATTTCAGTTTAAAAGGAAGTCATTAATGGGGTCTTCCTCATGCAGATCGACATGAATTTCAGAGTAACCTTAATAGCAGTTACGAAGTGTTTTATTTGCTTGTTCAAGGTGCAATGAAGACGATATCAGGCCTCTTAAGTTTTGAACTCAGAGTTCAGAGTGAGATTTTGGCGACGGCAGCAGGGGATTGGGTGGGGACGAGGTTCTGATCTGAAAAATGACACTAATTTGTATAAATAAATAAATAAATAAATAAATAAATAATTATATTTTTTTTAATTTAATTTAACATTTCTGTGTGTGTGTGTGTGTGTGTGTGTGTGTGTGTGTGTGTGTGTGTGTGTGTGTGTGTGTGTGTGTGTGTGTGTGTGTGTGTGTGTGTGTGTGTGTGTGTGTGCATAGTATTAATTCTTGCATTTATCTATTTCCAAGAAATATGTCAGGGAAGAGGCAAATTAATAATCCATAATAATTTGGAATATTTCTTTTCAGAATTTACTGTGTTGTAAATATAATTTATTCTGAAGCAATAGTCTCACCAGTGTTCAATCAGCTTTGAGATATTTAAATCTGCATATCTTTGATATGTTTACCTTTTATGAAGTGCATTTTCCCATAATTTTATATAGCCTATGATTCAGCTTTCATTTTTATATTCTTAAATTTGATCTATAAATAAGACACTGTAGGGCTGTTGCCAATCAAATTAAATCATTAACACTGAAAAATGTTATGAGATTGTTTTAAATATTTTTGAATATACAATTAAGAATATTTTTGAATATACAATTAAGAAATGTTGGAAAGAAAACACTAAACTAAACCACCAGTAGGTGGCAGAATGTAAACGTTGTTGTTGCGGGAATATCTAAATCTTACCCGGATACAGCAATGCTATTTTCTGATTGGCTGTTCGGTAGCTGTATTTTCTATTTGATTGGCTGGTGCGTGGCAGGGACTTCTGAACTCTATGTGGAACTCACTTGATTCCTCTCTAATAGCAGCGCAATTTGGTGGGCATTATCCTGGAAATTTCTCTGCGTGAGAAATACAAGGAGTGGCGTGTGAGCGGGTTGAAATGCGTGTGTGAGACTTGAGAGCCCTGCGATATATACGGCAGATGATGTTGGCCTGTTATTGATGCTTTGTACAGCAGGCGCCGATGGCCGAAACAAAGTGCGCAATTCAGTTTCTGATTCTGACTGCAGTTGAGCAGAAGGCGACACATTCGATTCAACTGAATTAGCAATTGATAATAATAGTGGGCGAAGCAAGCACATTTCGCAAAATGCCAATTGCTTCAGTTGTAGCACGATCCCTCTCCATGATTGCAAAGTTGCAAATGCGGTAAATAGGCAGGTTGCAAATGACTTCCTTTTACACTGAAATGACTTCCTTTTACACTGAAATGACTTCCTTTTACACTGAAATGCCTTCCGTTTGCACTGAAAAGTTCATGCACATCTACATATGAAATCACTTGCATATACATATATACACAACTAAAGCATGCATCCACGTTTTATTCTGTATGTGTGCGCGATTGTTTTATGGATGTGTATGCGCGCATCGAGTTTATATGTATGTGCGAGTGTTTATAGGTGTATATGCATGGAAGTTTATGTGCGAGTGTGTATAGGTGTGTCTGCGTGCAGTGAGTGTATATGTATGTGCGAGTGTTTATAGGTGTATATGCATGGAAGTTTATATGTATATGCGAGTATTTATAGGTCTATGCGTGCGTCAAGTTTATATGTATATGCAAGTTATTCACGAGTGTGTATGCATTCATTACTAACATAATATGTATTGGTGTGGATTTCATATTAGTGTGCACGTGTATTTCATATATGTATTTTGAACATCCAATAGTATACATGTATATGCGAGTAATTTATAGGTGTATATGCACGTGTGTTATGTATGTATTGATAAGCGAAGTTTGATTTAAATCCTACGTGGCGCCTCATAGGATAGACCTAAAACCAATCAGAGCGATGAGGGAGATGACGTATGCAGAGCGACGGAGAAACATCTGAGACTCTGGCCGTTTCTCAATATGCGTTCTTGTCTGTACTTGTGTTCTCAAATAGGAAATGTCCCCGGTTTCCATTTCAGAAATCTGGTCACTTTACCTAAACCACATATTAATGTTTAATATATTATTTTTAAAATGTAAATGAAAAGAGGCGTGGTGTTTTATACTTCGTTTTATTATAAATATATAAGATAATCAATGTAGGCCTAGCTATGCGTTGCCTTAACCACATTAGTGTGGCTATTATTATGTTTAATTATTTTAATTTTTTTTTATGAAATGAGGCAGTGGTGTTTTTTATGACATATTTCGTGAGCGAACTTCTGACTTGCTTCCGTGACTTACCAAGTTTGACTCGGGGAATGAACTCCCGAGGACGGGAGGACACTAGTCCGCCTAGTCTGCTAATGGACAAGCAGCGTTCTTGACAGTATTACTCAGTATATATTTGTATATGTAGTGCAGGCAATGCATATTATCTTCAATGCATGTTTATAACAAAACGAAATATAAAAAACCCCGCCTCTTTTCGTTTACATTTAAAAACACACACACACACACACACACACACACACACACACACACACATAATATAGGCTATGATTATCACTGTAATAAATTAAATATGACACAAAACACAACCCAGTCTCTTTTTGTTAAATGTCAGTTTATGTGTGATCATCAATAGCAATCATAAAAGTATAAGTAAAAGGTATAAGAAGCTATACAATAATAAATAAAGCAATTCAGTCAAAGTCAGCGCTAGGAGACTACAACGGTAAAGTTTAATATCTTAAAAATATAAAGTTATGAAACTTCACTTTGCCCTCAGACAAAACGTTTTGTTAACGATCTGTCTAGGAACAAATTATAGATTAATGAGAGCAAAATTCAGCCGTTAGATCTACACAAGACGAGACGGTTTAACCACTACAGAGACATCAGAGCCAGCGGCAGACGGCAGAAGGACTGGCCGAGGAAAGGCGCCTCCTGGCGGGCTCAATGATCAATTGAGCGCCGCTGAACCACTGGAACTCACAACTCCGAAAACGGCAGATAAAATTTAAAAAAAGGCGCTCTCTTTATAAATAAACCACATATTTGAGCTTTAAACAACTACATTCACGCCTGAAAAGGACTTAAAACTATATTTTGTAAAACATTAACACTACCAGAGGGCTCTCGCTAAGACCCATTCGTTTAGCCACCAAAGGGCCAAGCTGGTATCAGACTTTTGCCGAATCCAGTCGGTAAGACAGCGATAACATCTTTTTTAGATATGAAGGCTTAGAGTGTTGCTCTTTGCTCGGGTTTTAACGAAAAGGAAAAGTTTAAATCGCTTAAAACAGACGCGATAGCTGATTCGAACGAGTGATGCTCCACAGTAGCGGCAAATCTGCTTCAATGTCGCTGCGCTGTCGTCATCGTCTAAAGCCCGCCCCAACGTTTCTAATTGGTGCCGCGATTTCTGGGGTTTAGAAATGGGTTTGAATGGGGTCTTTGCCAGACTACTTGCAGAGCAAATCTAAATTTGCCGGAAGTTGTCTGGGTTTTCCCAGGCTATCTCATCACCTCATTCCTTACGTACTCACATTCTTTTTCATTAGGCTTGTTTGAGATGAGCGAAATCTGCGCAGAACCGATCACCGGTGATCAGCGCGAGATGCATTCCGGTTAGAAAAGTGTCCGAGGGCGGTCCGCCTTGCTCTGATGTCATGCCGACGTATGTCAAAAAACTCTCGCGAGCGAAAGGCGGATGTGTCGGATTCTGCAGTTGAGCGCAGCTGCTCTCCACCGACTGCGCTGAGCAAAAGCATGATGGGAAATGTAGTATACTTGAATAACATGAGGAAACGTTTGTCAGCTCGTGAATCTTTACTGAACAAGGCAACATCAACGTACATCTAGCTCAGTCAACACCAGTGAACATGCTGGCCAAAAACCATATATCCCCCCAACAGCCACGCCCTCCCCAGGCTCTTAGCCTCTTAAAGGAACCTCACTATTTCCATAGTCAGTCAATACATTACACCCCTTTTCCCCAGTCCACAAAGTCTGAAAATCTTCTTGGAGGGTGATGCTCTCTTACAGGGTACCTCCGAGAATGAGGGGAAGCAGACATGCCCTCAATTCCAGCTCCAGTAATGTCAACATCAGGGTTTCCCACATCTAACGCAGGCGGCGGTAACTCAAGCATTTCAGCCCCTGGGGACTCAGGTGGCTGGACAGTATAGCTATCCGGCTCAGGCCTTGATTGGTCGGACAAGGGTGCCGTCCTGTCCAGCAGCTGATCAACATGTCGTCTGTGCATTTGCCCATCACCCGCTCTGACCTTGTATGACAGGGGACCTGTGACATCCACAATGATTCCAGGCATCCACTTAGAATCTCTGGAGTAGCTTCTCATGTACACCAAATCCTTAGGTTTAAACTCTCTGACTGTGCCAGGGCATTTTTCAGCATTCAGCTCCTGTCTGCGAAGCATATCACCATCATGATCAGGGTGCAGACGATCCAGTGCAGTGGTGAGTCGCCGATTCATGAGCAACTCAGCAGGACTTTTCCCAGTTGATGAATTGGGTGTGACGTGCTGTGACAACAAGAAACGAGCGAGTCTGGTCTGCCACTCGCCCTTGGTCATGCGAGACAGGGCCTCCTTGGTTGTCTGCACCATGCGTTCAGCTTGACCATTTGAGCTTGGGTGATAAGGTGCTGTAGTGACATGTCGAATGCCGTTGCGCTCGGCAAATTCTTGGAATTCTGCAGAGGTGAACGAAGCACCATTGTCTGACACTATAACGTCGGGCAACCCATGTGTGGCAAAAAGCAGTCTCAGTGTGTTGATGACGGTCGATGATGACATGGAACTCATCAGAGACACCTCCAGCCACTTGCTATGTGCATCAACCACTATGAGGAATATTTTGCCCTGAAAAGGGCCTGCGAAGTCAATATGCAGCCGGGACCATCTTTTTGTTGTCCACTCCCAAGGGTGAACTTTTGCCTTAGGAGGTGCATGTCGTGACATCTGACAGGTTTCACATGCTTTAACAGTCTCCTCAATGTCTCGGTCCATGCCCGGCCACCACACATAACTCCTTGCGAGTCCCTTCATGTGTACAATGCCCGGGTGCGCGTCATGCAACATAGCCAGTATTTCTCTCCTCGCCAAGCAGGGAACAACCACACGGCTTCCCCATAGCAAACAGTTCTTATGTGCAGAGAGTTCATGGCGGCGCAAAAGGAATGGTTTGAACCGGCTATCCATTACATCAGCCGGCCACCCATGCAGCACCCAGCGCATTACTCGTGCCATGACAGAGTCCTTTAGTGTAAGGTTAGCAATTCGCTCAGCATGCATGGGTGCTTCTGGCACCATTTCAAGTAGCAACACTTCCAATGGTGGTGGTGTAACAGCACCAGATGCAGGCAAGGGTAAGCGACTCAGGGCGTCAGCATTGCCCATTTGTTTGCCCGGTCGGTAGCACAGCTCATAGTCGTAAGATCCAATGATCAAACTCCAACGCAGCATCCGTGGTGAAAGGATGGCAGGCATTGGCTTGGAATGGTGCAGGAGTCCCAGCAGGGGTTTGTGGTCTGTAAAAATCACAAAATGGCGGCCTGCGAGATATTGGTGGAACTTTCTGACTGCAAAAACAACTGCCAATGCTTCCTTATCAATTTGGGCATAATTCCGCTCAGTGGTGGTCATTGTTCTGGAAGCAAAGCAAATGGGTCTCTCCTGGCCGTCACATTCTATGTGGAATAATAAAGCACCAAGCCCATAGGGTGAGGCGTCGCAAACTACTGCCAAGGGTTTCTTTTCATCATAGTGCACCAGCACTTTATCCGTTTGCAGCAACTCTTTTGCCTGAGCATAGGCCATCTTGTGCTTCGTTCCCCACTGCCACGTAGCAGACTGGTCTAGAAGGCGGTGCAGGGGTTCCAGGACGGTGGCCTTATTGGGAAGAAAACAGCTGTAAAAGTTAAGCAGCCCCAAGAATGCCTGAAGTTCTGTTTTGTTCTGTGGGGGCGGAGCATTTTGGATAGCTTCCACTTTCTCACGGGTTGGCTTGATGCCATCTTTATCCACTCTAAACCCCAAGAACTCCACTTGAGTAGCAGCAAACATGCTTTTCTCTTTTTTTAGTCGCAGCCCAGCTTCAGCGAGGCACTTCAGTACGGCTTGTAGCCGTGCGTTGTGTTCTTCCATGGTTTTGCCCGAAATCAGGATGTCATCCAGGTATGGCTGGACTCCTGGAATTCCTGCGAGCAAATTGTCCATAAATCTTTGAAATATTGAAACGGCTGTTGACACCCCAAATTGCAACCGTCGAGCCCGGAAAAGCCCACGGTGAGTGCTAATAGTCAGTAAGTCGGCTGCGTCATCATCCACTGGAAGCTGCTGATAAGCTTGTTTCAAATCAAGTTTAGTGAAAACTACTCCTCCAGCTAGCTTCGAGAACAGCTCAGATGCTGTGGGTATAGGGTACACGTCAGGCTTAACAGCTGTATTCACAGTACAGCGGTAATCACCGCAAATCCTCAAACCCCCATCTTTTTTTGCTACAGCCACTATAGGTGTGGCCCACTTTGCATGGCGAACAGGTTCAAAGATTCCTTGAGCCACCAGTTTGTCCAACTCCTCGTCCAGCTGGGGCCGTAAAGCAAAAGGAACTGGGCGGGCCTTAAAGAAACGTGGAGTAATTGTGGAATCAATGTCAATAGAGATCGGGGGGGTCCGGCAAACCCCAATGTCCTGAAAAACCTCTGAATATTCAGTCAGTATTTTCTCTATGGACTGCAGCTGTACA
The DNA here is from genome assembly GCF_949357685.1 of Gobio gobio. Taxonomy (NCBI): domain Eukaryota; kingdom Metazoa; phylum Chordata; class Actinopteri; order Cypriniformes; family Gobionidae; genus Gobio; species Gobio gobio. Next base: position 23,870,135 of record NC_137098.1, read on the forward strand.
CTGTGTACTCCTTCCACTGATATTCCCAGGGCATCAAACCAGTCCCGTCCCAACAGACTAGTGCCCTGGCCCTGGATGACGAACAAAGGCAGTGTGTTTCGTGTTCCTTTGTACGTTACCTCCACAAATATTTTTCCCTTCACTTCCAAGGTTGCCTGTGACCACTGCTTAAGTATTCCATTGTTTGCATGTATTTCAGGGGGTTGGAAAGGCCACAATGAATGATAGGTATGCTCACTAATCAAGGAACAGGCCGCTCCTGAATCCACTTCCATTGTGTGTGCTTGTTTGTTCAATATAACAGTGGCCAGATATGGCTTCTGCCCCCCTCTTTCTGCTTTAGTAGTGGTGCTGTAAACAGAGTATTCATTATTTTCCTTGCGTGTTATAATGTTGGTGTAACGTTCTTCTGAGCTGGTTGCATCTTTGTCAGTACCATGTTTAGTCTTTGTTAAACATACACGAGATATGTGCCCTCTTTTTTTACAGTAATGGCACACAGCAGTGGAAAACCTACAGCTTTGTGGGGTGTGCTGACCACCACATCGGAAGCATGGCTTGTCACGTGTAGGATTTCCATTCGAAACTGCTGTCTTATGTACTGATGCATGCGCATGGGTTGCATAATGAACATCGTCCTCCAGCCGTGATTCGTTTTGATGTTGACGAAGTAGGCGAGCATTTAACAATGCTGTTTCAGCAGCTAGTGCCTTGTCTTCTGCCTCTTTAAATGTTAGTGTAGTTTCAGCCAGCAGGCGTCGCTGTAGCGCTTCATCCATAACGCCGCACACGATTCTATCACGCAGCATTGCTTCTAACTGATCCCCAAAAGCACAGTGCACAGACAAACGTCGAAGCTCAGCAATGTAGTTTGAAATGCTTTGATTAGGTTTTTGTTTACAATTGTGAAAGTGAAAACGTTGAACAATCTCTGATGGCGCTGGGCTGTAATGGCGTTTTAAGGCAGCAACAATGTTTGCATAAGACACAGTAGAGGGTTGCGTTGGGGCAAGCACTGAACGTAACGTGGAATACGTTTTTGCACCACACACACTGAGCAGCACGGAGCGTTTTTTTGCATCATCCTCAATATCATTTGCATGAAAAAAACATTCCAGTCGTTCTGTGTATTCTTCAAAAGAGTTACTCGAGCATTCGTCAAACTCTTCAATACGGCCGAGTGTAGTCATGTTCGCTTCCAGGTGGCAATTTATTTCACTCACTTGAAAAGTCGCACCATATGAACTTATCTGCACACAGTCGGTCCGAATCCGCTCGTCGCCAATGTAGTATACTTGAATAACATGAGGAAACGTTTGTCAGCTCGTGAATCTTTACTGAACAAGGCAACATCAACGTACATCTAGCTCAGTCAACACCAGTGAACATGCTGGCCAAAAACCATATATCCCCCCAACAGCCACGCCCTCCCCAGGCTCTTAGCCTCTTAAAGGAACCTCACTATTTCCATAGTCAGTCAATACATTACAGGAAACGACTTCCTGACGACACAGCTTAATGCTTATTGGTTTAAACAACCGTGATGTATGGTTCTTTTTAAAAATGTTTGATTTTAAAACTCTGATATCATGTTTTTAGGTGTGAATATTCCCAAACTCTCTAAAAAAGGCGATCTCTCTGTGGGTTATGTGATTGTTGTCATATATATATATATATATACAAACATGTATGTAGGCCTAATTAAAGTAAAAATGATTGATAAACACGTCTTTCGAATGGAAATAAATAACAAAAACTTTGGGTGTCTTGTTCATAATATTTATTTTCATATAAAAGTAACAGAAATTAAATTACATCCAGTTTATCAGCAACAAAGCGCACGAGTGTGAATCCCGCGATATCCGCCTTTGATCTCGCAGGTGTCGGATCCACTACGAGAAGAGAGAACTGTCCGGCTTGCCTGCACTTTTTTCACTCCTCCCCTCACTGCAGCCGCCTAGTCTCGGCTGAACTGCAGGCAGAGATGTATAGTAACGAAGTAGAACTACTTCACTACTGTACTTAAGTACTAAAAGGCAGTATCTGTACTTTACTAGAGTATTATTTTTTTCTCCTACTTCCACTTTTACTTCAGTACATATTTTCGATGAGTTTAATACTTTTACTCCGATATTTTTGTCATGTGCTGCATCGTTACTCGTTACAATTATAAAAATGTTATGAATCATTCCAAACCAAACCCACATTACCGCGCATGAGAGAGAGAGAGCGCGCGAGAGTGCGAGAGAGAGAGAGAGCGCGCGAGAGAGCCCCGCGAGCGCGCATTCACTGTCTTTAAAACAACACGAGCGTCTTGCGCTCAAATTGCTCTCTATTTGTTTACATAGTTAATGTGCACTGTGAAGTAACATATACAAACAATGAACAGCTGTATTTTTATTAACTAAGATTAACAAAGATTAATAAATACAGTAACAAATGTATTGATCATGGTTAGTTCATGTTAGTTATTAGTCTAATACATTAACTAATGTAATGTTAACAAATCAAACCATATTGTAAAGTGTTACAAACAAATCATTTACTCAGAACACCTCTTGAAATGAGAATATAAGTGTGCTTACCCCATTTTTTTTTAGTAAGAGTGGTTATAGTAAGATTTAATCTTAATGAACTACAGTATTTTCAGGTTATTTATATGACAAAGGTAGAAAAATTACCTACCAACATTGTGATTGTCCTTTAGCTTAATCATTTGAAATAATAAAAACAATATAATGTTCAAACTTTTGACTACTTTCTTTAATAACTACATAACACAATACTTGTACTTTTACTTTCAGTACTTGAGTAGTACATTTTAAAATAAACTACTTGCAATACTTAAGTACAAAAAATGTTGAATACTTTAGTACTTCTACTTAAGTGTGGTGCTTAAAGAGCACTTCAACTTCTACTCAAGTCACTTTTTTGATAAGGAACTTGTACTTTTACTCAAGTATGTGTCTCTAGTACTTTATACATCTCTGAGCGAGGCGAGGCGCATCTCAAACAAGCCTATTATCTCTATCGTTCTCATCTGTTGCCCACTTTCTCTGATTGGTTTCTCTATTTCTTGTCCTTCCTTTCTCTGGTTCTTCATCAGATTATTGCCTAAATGTTACGTACCTGTTTTTCGATTCGAGTCCTGACTGATTTGTTGTCACCTCGTATCTGCTCTATTCAAAGTCTCCAGCTACGTGAGTGGTCAACGGTTTGGCGTTCCTTGCTCCTTTTGGACCCAGCCTATCTCTCTACCTCCGGGGTTTTCCCATTGCCGTTCCTGACCGGACAGTTCTGTTCCCTTATGTTTGATGAACTTTCTGTTTGACAACGACATTCTTTTTGCTGAGGCTTAACGCCAGAGATTCTGTTGAATTTAAATGCCTTGTGGCCACCTGAGTTATTTTGCTCTGAACTGAATTAAAACTTTGTCAAAATCACCTTCTGCTTTTGGGTCCTCATCTCCGGTGTCCTGACATTTCATCCTACCCGTCAGATTGTCCTACCAAGGCTTACTGCATGCCCACATCAACATTTTTTTTATTTATTTTTTTTATTTACATTTTAAGGATAGGTTTAGGGTAGGGATAGGGGTAGGTATGGATATTAATGGATATTAATAAAGCAAATCACATTAATATGATTCTGGTAGCACAATCTGATAGGTAGCATTTTACATCCATATTTAATACTTATTTATTTAAAATATTTACATAGTTTTAAGGGTAGGTTCAGGGTAGGAGTAGGTATGGATATTAATAAAGCCTCAAATCAGATGAATATGATGCTGGTAGCACAATCTGATAGGCAGCATTTTTTGCTGTCGAATCGTGCTACCTACTGTTTTAATGGGAGGTAGCAAAATCTGACAAGGTAGGACAAATCGACAGAACACCGGTACGTGACAAAAATAGCCTACACATTTTAAAGAAAAAAAAAATATTGCAAAATTCTATATGTAGTTATAGGCATTATGGAAATACAGACTTATTATTATAGGCCTATAGCCTATATAATAATAGTATAGCTAGGCTAAATATTACATTATAAATTTTTAACAGTTAACACGAAGTCATCCCGCCAGCGTAGGCTATTTGCATCTAATTTTACAGCGGATGCTATATTTGCATATTAAATCCAGGCAATTAGTTGATGAAACATTGATCAATATTAAGATATCATTTTTCCAAAACGAAAGAAAGGGTTTGTTTTTTTTAAGTTGTAATTGTTTTTAATTGAATGAATCTATTTTAATTGAATTAATCTATGAATCAGTGCATATAGGCCAATAAAAAAAGAAGAAGATATAGGCTGTAAAAAAAATATAGGGTAGAGTGGGGGAAAACGCCCCCCTTAAGGAAAATGTGACATTACAGTGAAACAAAACATAAATGTGACTTGAATTGCCATCCCGGTTTTGAGTGACTATGGCAGGAGTTATTCACCAAATATTAAAATTGAACAGCCTTCATAATTAATTAGTATTTTGACTGAAAATATTTTTGTACAAAGGGGGCGTTTTGCCCCAGTGGTGGGGTAAAACGCCCCCCAAGGTGGGGTAAAATGCCCCCTTTCTTCCCAACCAGTTTGCTTCATAGATCAACAGCAAAATGAGCAGACTATAGTTTTTAATCTCTCAAAGTAAAAGGCAAGTAATGTATCAACATGTATATATATTAATATTTATTTGAGGAATGTCCAAAATATCCAAATTTTTACCATTTATATTTATATATAAGCCATGCAAACAAATATGTTGTAATAAATAAATAAACATTAATTCATTAGCCATTCACAGCCATTTTAACATTTATATTTATACATATAACTAAGCCATGCAAACAAATATGTTGTAATAATAAATAAACAAATAAATAAATATATACATAAATAAACATTAATTCATTAGCCATTCGCAGCAATTTTACCATTTATATTTATATAACTAAGCCATGCAAACAAATGTGTTGTAATAAATAAATACATAAATAAACAAATAAATACTAAATAAACAAATAAATAAATACATACATAAATAAACTTTAATTCAGTAGCCATTCACATAATCTAATATGTTATTATAGTAATTATGATAGAGAAAAACTATGCCCTTTGGGGGGCGTTTTACCCCTCAGCGTAGGGGGCGTTTTACCCCACAAGCTATGACTTTTTAAAAAAATGTTTAATTTTTAAGATATAATTATATTCCTTATAAATAACATTTCCTCTCAAACTACAGACTTCACTATTCATCTATCATACATCACTGTGATATCCTGCAGAACAATATTCTCTTAAACACTTGTTTACTAATATCTGAAAATTATAGAACTTAGCATGTAATCCTCTTCTCTTCAAATACGTCGCTGGTGTCAGCTTCTCCAAGGAGATTTGTTTATCCCCGTTGTCAACGAAGTGCATAGCAACAGTGAAAATATATCTTGACTCCCTCTAGTGGTTATTTGGGGAAAAACAGGTGGGGGGCGTTTTACCCCAGGGGGGCGTTTTCCCCCACTCTACCCTAAAGTGCCAGTAGTTATTACAGAACTGTCTGTAGGTTTAGGAATTGTCTATTGGAAGTTTGACAGTAGGCCTATGGATTATTCTTATGATTGAACTGAAAAATACTCACCGCGCTGCTAGAAATAAAGAACAGAGCAGCTCTATGTCCGGAAATATATGCTTAAGGACGGAGACAATGCTTGTGTATTTGCTGGAACCGCAACATATGTGTTTATATTTATTTATGCAGCAGCATTGCTCGATGTAAGAGAGTAATTAACTCATTAGTTTACGAATAAAGCAAGGAAATGTAAATATAGCCTATACATTACCGTTTTGTTCGTCAGAAACCTATAGCCTAGGTATATTATGCTCAAGGTTTGCATCAAGAGGGCAAAAATAGCCTACACTTGTTTGAGTAGGATTTTTATTTTTTTAAATCAACAATAAACCCGACCCAAAGCTATTGTACACAACAATAAGAAGCCTATGTTTAGCTGTTGCTATTAAAGCATAACGCCAGGTCGCCTGTTAATAAGCATCATCTCTAAAAGAGAGCGAGAGAGAGAGAGAGAGAGAGAGAGGGGGGGGGGGGGGGGGGGAGACCTCGGACTTGAACTCCTGTCAGGAAATAAAGAGTGGCTACTGACTCGCGATAGCTCTATGGTATTCAAACAATACACACAAAATATTATTAAATAGTTTTACTTAGCTGAAACACTGCTGGGTGTGCTAGGACTGAAGACTGTTAGGTGTGAAGAAGACCTTTCATATGTTAATGACTGACTAGGAGCTGGCTGTTCTCAGAGGGAGGGGGGGCAGGGGAGGACTTCAGGATTGAGAATTAAGGCCCATTTATACTTCTGCGTCGAGTCTACGCCGTAGTGTACGCCGTAGGCTACGCGCGTAGCCGACGCCGTCGTGAGCATTTATACTTCTGCGCTGTTGACTGCGTCAATGTGCAATTCCACATGCAGACACTAGAAGGCAGTGTCCTCGGGCATGTTGGTGTAATCAAGACAACAGCCGAAGAAGAAGCAGCTTGATGTGTAGAATCTGTACATTCATGTCGGAATATCAGCAGCAGTGAGAGAGCGGCTTTTCTTGCAGCTTGAGTTGTTGTATCTAATACAAATTAAGCATCTCTAGTTGATTAGTAAAGTTAAATAAGGCGATCTGGCGCTGGAATGCATTTGTGAAACCATGCGGAGCTCGTGGCCGCTGTTTTCAGCAGCGGTGGCTCAGCAAGCGATTGTTGTTGCGGAGACTTCATTCACGAAATATACCCTAATGTGTCCCTGTTCTTGATATACAATTACTGATTAACATCTTTGGTTTTAATGAGAAAAAAAATAAACTATATTCAGCGGATCTATGTATTTATTTACTACCATAAAGAATCGCTGGACTGCAAAATAGTGTGTTATAGCAGACGTAAGGAACTATCATCCAATTTCTGGACACACAAACACACACACACACACACACTCCTATCGCAGATTTTTTATTTATTTATTGACCTGAGGGAAGGGTTCTGGCAGACCAATCACAGCGCTTGCGGTCCGCGTAGAATTGACGCGTTGTTACATTTTTGGAGAGGTGCGCGTCAGGCTACGGCGTAGGGTACGGCGTATCCAACGCGTCTATGCGTAGGGTACGCCGTAAGGCCAATTTATACTTCTGCGTCGAGTGTACGCCGTAGTGTACGCCGTAGCCGACGCCGTCGTGAGCATTTATACTTCTGCGCTGTTGTCTGCGTCAATGTGCAATTCCACATGCAGACGCTAGAAGGCAGTGTCCTCGGGCATGTTGGTGTAATCAAGAGAACAGCCGAAGAGGAAGCAGCTTGTTGTGTAGAATCTGTACATTCATGTCGGAATATCAGCAGCAGTGAGAGAGCGGCTTTTCTTGCAGCTTGAGTTGTTGTATCTAATACAAATTAAGCATCTCTAGTTGATTAGTAAAGTTAAATAAGGCGATCTGGCGCTGGAATGTGTTTGTGAAATCATGCGGAGCTCGTGGCCGCTGTTTTCACTAGCGGTGGCTCGAGCAATCGATTGCTGTTGCGGAGACTCCATTCACGAAAATGTACCCTAATGTGTCCCTGTTCTTGATATACAATTACTGATTGTGTCCCTGTTCTTGATATACAATTACTGATTAACATCTTTGGTTTTAATGAGAAAATAAATAAACTATACTCAGCGGATCTATTTATTTACTACCATAAAGAATCGCTGGACTGCAAAATATTGTGTTATAGCAGACGTAAGGAACTATTATCCAATTTCTGGACACACACACACACTCCTATCGCAGATTTTTTATTTATTTATTGACCTGAGGGAAGGGTTCTGGCAGACCAATCACAGCGCTTGCGGTCTGCGTAGAATTGACGCGTTGTTACATTTTTGGAGAGGTGCGCGTCAGGGTACGGCGTAGGGTACGGCGTAACCAACGCGTCTATGCGTAGGGTACGCCGTACCCTCTGCGTGCACTCGACGCAGAAGTATAAATTGGCCTTTAGTCATTGCTAGTTCGGTTTAGTGTTTCAGGGCCTTAAGAATTTATTTTTCTGTACAAAAAGCTTGTTTGCTGTAGCCTACAGTAGACCAGAGATAAAGGCCAATTTATACTTCTGCGTCGAGTGCACGCAGAGGGTACAGGCCAATTTATACTTCTGCGTCGAGTGCACGCAGAGGGTACGGCGTACCCTACGCATAGACGCGTTGGATACGCCGTACCCTACGCCGTAGCCTGACGCGCACCTCTCCAAAAATGTAACAACGCGTCAATTCTGCGCGGACCGCAAGCGCTGTGATTGGTCTGCCAGAACCCTTCCCTCAGGTCAATAAATAAATAAAAAATCTGCGATAGGAGTGTGTGTGTGTCCAGAAATTGGATGATAGTTCCTTACGTCTGCTATAACACACTATTTTGCAGTCCAGCGATTCTTTATGGTAGTAAATAAATACATAGATCCGCTGAATATAGTTTATTTATTTTCTCATTAAAACCAAAGATGTTAATCAGTAATTGTATATCAAGAACAGGGACACATTAGGGTATATTTCGTGAATGAAGTCTCCGCAACAACAATCGCTTGCTGAGCCACCGCTGCTGAAAACAGCGGCCACGAGCTCCGCATAGTTTCACAAATGCATTCCAGCGCCAGATCGCCTTTTTTTAACTTTACTAATCAACTAGAGATGCTAAATTTGTATTAGATACAACAACTCAAGCTGCAAGAAAAGCCGCTCTCTCACTGCTGCTGATATTCCGACATGAATATACAGATTCTACACATCAAGCTGCTTCTTCTTCGGCTGTTGTCTTGATTACACCAACATGCCCGAGGACACTGCCTCCTAGCGTCTGCATGTGGAATTGCACATTGACGCAGACAACAGCGCAGAAGTATAAATTCTCACGACGGCGTCGGCTACACGCGTAGCCTACGGCGTACACTACGGCGTACACTCGACGCAGAAGTATAAATGGGCCTTTAACGTTACTTCAAATGGCGTCACACACATTTAAGTGTCAACGAAAATATGTAATTAACTGGCCGTGAAAAGACGGAAACCATTGTTCGCGTAAATACAACATTTGGTACATAATGTACAATGCAGGTAACAGTTAGTCAATTGTATGCAAATTTAATGGGTAATGAAAGCGGTTCTTGAGGAAAACGAACAGTTCCCCGAGACTGTCATAATAGTAGGCTAATAGCAATTCGATATTATTATTTACTTTCTTCATATATGTAGCTATATTTAATTGATACTTTTAAAACAAACGTAAACCAATATCCAAGACATTTGTGACAAATTTGTCAAGTAAAAACGTCTTACCTCAGGTAAACTCGCAGCCGGTGTCTGGCGATCCGATCCATAGGCAGGGACGTCCGTTATGCGCGCACTCGACACAAACCTCATTTGCGCGGGCTTGGCACGCGAGTAAACAATTTAAATTGTGTGAGGTGTAAGCAAAGTTTATAAATATATTTTTTAAACATTTAAAAATTACATTTATATCACCACACTTGTACTGTTATTACTCTGGCATTAAAATAATAATAAATAAAATAAAATGACGGATCATGAGATATAAAATGCTAACGTTAGGTGTGTGTGTGTGTGTGTGTGTGTGTGTGTGTGTGTGTGTGTGTGTGTGTGTGTGTGTGTGTGTGTGTGTGTGTGTGTGTGTGTGTGTGTGTGTGTGTGTGTAGCCTACCGTTAGCATTTTATATCTCATGATCCGTCATTTTATTTTGCAACGTACAGTTATAGCCAAAAAATAAACAAGTAATGAAACTTCCCTTTGCCCTCAGCCTAAACGATTTGCCAGGGAACAAATTATAGATCCATGAGAGCAAATATGGGCCGTTAAATCTCCACAAGACTAATTATAGCTGGAGACGCCACAGAGACATCAGAGCCAGCGGTAGACGTCAGAAGGACTAGCCGAGGAAAGTCTACTCTCGCCGGGTAAACAAGCACGGAGCGCCGCTGACTCACTGGAGCTCACAACTCCGAAAACACCAGATAAAATGTTAAAATTAGGGGTGCTCCGATCGATCGGCAACCGATCTCGATCGGTCGATAATCGCTTTGGGATGGTTGATCGGCGGTCTCCAAAAAGGCCGATCTCATGAACCGATCGCAGCTGACGACACATAAAACCCGCACCTGCCGTGAGAGCTAGGGCATGATATGCAGCGACACCGTCTCATTCCCTTTCCAGCGCGGGTAAAATAATTATAATGCTGAAGGTGAGGTACAATTCATATTTCTATATTAAATAACTTACGCAGTCATTTGAAAACTTTCTGTGGGATGTAAGTTCACAAACAGCGCAGGTGAAATCACCGCGTGAGCGCGCGCTCTCTCTCTCCCTTTGCAAATGCTCAAATGGCTTCACATCAGCGCATCGCATCTGCAATAAAATCAAGCTGCACAGTTGACAGGATTTGCCACTTTGCACAATCGAGGCAGTATCGCATGGTCACTAAAGTTTATCATTTGCATTTATTTTTAAGTCTTGCCAGTGTTAAAAAAAAAACGTTAACTCAGCACGCGCGCGCACGGTCTGGAGAGTCACGGTCACACACACACACACACACACACACACACACACACACACACACACACACACACACACACACACACACACACACAGGCCATCTCACAAAAAGCTTGCGAGTACAAATTGCGTTGAAATGGTCAGATACACACAAATGTATGTACTCCTTGTTCGCTCTTAAAGTGACAGCTGTCGAATAAACTGCTGCTGTCTCTGAGTTTCTCTTTGTCTTGTGTTGAACCTTTATGACACTCACTGCTCTTGAATGACTAACTTTTGCAACCTTAAGTGTAAGGATTAAACTAATTTAATTTATTCAGGGAAGACCAATATTAATTTACATTTGATTTCTTATTAAATGTCTTTGGTATTTCTTATCTTAATACTAATGTTAGACCTACCTGAAAAATAGTTTTTTAAAACAAAAGTGCACTGCATGATCAAATATTTAAGTGAGATAATTATATACATTTAATATATACATTTATTTGGGAAAGATGGCCTAAGTAGCCTTAAGTTCTCATTTTCTAAAATAAACACTTGTTGGTTCTTCAAGATCTTGACTCAGTTAGAGTTAGTTATGATGCAAACTCTGCGAGATTATAGATAAAAGTTTGCCATTCTCCTGCCATTCTGTGATCGGCAGTGATCGGCAATCGGCAGATCATGATCTTGATGATCGGTAATCGGTGATCGGCCCCAAAAATGCTGATCGGAGCATCTCTAGTTAAAATAGGCACTCTTCTTATATATAAACCACAGATTTGAGCTTTAAACAACTACATTATCGACTGAAAAAGTCTTAAAACTACGTTTTGTCACACATTAACAGTAGATTTTAACACAAAAAGACGTGTAAACACAGCCCATGTCAGTCATTTTCAACGAGAAGAGCCGCTGGTAGAAGCTCCTCCTATGAGGCGAATTCGAAATACATTTATAACACTAATACTTTACTCTATTTATTCTATACTCTATTTTTTCCCTCTTTTTGAAAGTTGTGAAATCACTATTGTGGAGTTTTTCTTTTGCTATTTGAGCAAATGGGCACACAAAAAAATATATAATTAATGTATTCTCTCATTCACTGCTATAAAATTTAACCCAACTATGACGACTTCCGCTCTGAGAAACCCGAAAATGTGAAAAGGGTAGGAGAAAATACTAAATATAAAAATTACTTCTTTGTCTCCCACAAAGAACTAATTTTACATACTTCCATCCACATGTTTTTATTTAACTTTTAAACATCCAGTGTGTCTGTGTGTGTGTGTGTATTCTTCGTTTACAGTAGCACTACTGCTTTTACGTAAACAGTAAAATACTGCAAATTCCCATATACAGTAAGTTACTGTAAATTTCATTAAAAATACCCACAATGCAGTGCATATTACAGTAGCTAACCGTAAATAATATAAATGGTATTTTACTGGGCTTTTTGCGGTAAGTAACTGTAAAATTGCGGTAAAGTCTAACAGTGTAGGCAAGATTTTACTTTAACACTACATGTTAACAGTCTAAGTTGTGGAAACACTGCTACTGTTTTATTTTTGTAATGCATTGATGTTTTTTTTATAGTTGTTTTATATGATGTCCAGTCCTTTCTACCCCGTCATTATGTTCATGATATTATTATTATTTATTTTTTTAAAGGCTGATGATAGTTAAACTATACAAAAATAGCACCTACAGCCTAAACACTAATAGCAAGAGTGCATCTGGCATTCATGCACAAACTATTCATTGAGAACTAGCAAAAGTTTCTTCCACTAAACTATGCACATTCATGTTTTCACCATGAATTAAACTGAGAAATTTAGATATTTAATGTGAAATTTACATAAAATTATGCTAAATAAACCTGTATATAAATATCATTACTAATTTCGGCAAATACATTTTAAAATTGCCATATGTCTCCTTAAAACTGCACAACTGTAGAATAAAAACATTAGGCTATTAAAAAAGTGATATTACATGCGTTTAAAAAAACAGATATGATTTTTTTTTACAAAATCACACTGTCTGTGGCCTCTGGAGAACCCAGAACGGCTGCTTGCATATAGTTTAAGGAATTAATCAGAGAACATTAGTATTTTACTTCTATGCAGGTAAATAAACTGTTCATTCATTAGCCTACGTCACTTTACCTCTGTCTTTACACTGCAAAAAATGCTCTTCTTATTTAGTATTTTTCTTCTTGTTTCCAGTCCAAACATCTAAAAATTCTTAAATCAAGATGCATTTACTAGATAAGTAAAATGACATAAGATATATTTTCCTTGTTTTCTGGGGGGAAAAAAAATCTAAATGAAGTGAGTTTTTGCTTAAAACAAGCTAAATTATCTGCCAAATGGGGTGAGAAAAAATATCTTATTTCTGTTTGGGACAGAAACACGATTTCAATCAGAAACTAGATTATTTTTCTCACCCCATTGGCAGATCATTTAGCTTGTTTTAAGCATAAACTCACTTAAGAAAAAATATAATTTTACTTATCTAGCAAATGCATCTTGATGTAAGAATTTTTAAATATTTAGACTAGAAAGACAAAAATACTAAATAAGAAGAGCAGTGTATCCCTTATCTTCCCTGCATCAGAGTCTACACCTTGAGCGAGCGACCAAGCGCCCTAAAAAATGAAAGTAATCCTGTCTACATTAGATGCGGCGAGAGGCGACGCGACACAACAAATCTCCCCAACGTTAAACTGATAGCGCGTTATATTTCTGACGCCCTTCAAGTAGCTCGGCGGGGGAGATTGATGAGGTGGACCGGGAAGAGGCGGGGGACTTGGTTAAGTTTTTTGCGCTTTATTTGGTAATATTACAAATTAATATGAATAAAATAGTATCAGTAGCCTAATACATTTTGGCGCCCCTATAGATGAGTGGCGCCCCTAGCATTTGCCTATTCCGCCTATGCCACGGGCCGGCCCTGTCTAGTGGTCACTTGCATGTGTTGATCTGAAATACCTTGATAATAATCCATGTACAAAAAAAAACTGTAGCCTCCTCATTGTGAATAACTATAGTTTTTTTTGTGGTCATGAAAAATGAACATTAATAAAAGAAATAAAGCCACGTGTCACATTTGTTACATAACATTTTTATTCAAAAATATTATTTGCTCTGCTGTTGAAGGAGTTAGCTGACTTCTTTTTTTTACATATAACTTCTCCAGCCTTTGAAAAAATCCTCTCACATGGGACACTTGTTGTCCTCTGCACCCTCCAGAATGCCAGGATGAGCTCCTCAAATGGTGCATCAAGGCTAGCTGCCTATCACAATACACACATCTCACTTTATTTGGTGTTTCCAAATGGAAATGCTCCCACACCACAGATGTACGGCATCTCTTGTAATGGACATTAACAAAGATAACTTCCTGATTAACAACATCCTCATGCTGGGAAAATGTTATATACACAAATGCAAGTTCTTAAAGGTGAAACTACGATTTTATTACGAGTTTAACTCTTATACAAAAGCCCTCAAAGTTATGAAAATGCAATGTCTTTTTTCCATTATAGAAGAATATGATATTCAAACAAAACCCTAGCCCCTTTAATGTTTTTTGTGTCTTTTATTATGATTTGCCTGATATATATTTCTCAGGCACGTGCAGAGGGGGGGGGGGGGGGGGGGGGGGCTTTGGGTGCTCGAACCCCTGCCCTTTTTCAAAATGAATCAAAAGTGCCCCTCTCAGACAAATATCAATGATAATATCGTGGTCAATAAAACTAAATAAATGTGATTATTATAACATGACAATGTATACAATAGTAACGAACGGCTCAAAAGTCAGACAATTTCTGTTGAGGCGTTGTCATAACGCGTTGCTATGGGTTGCGTGCGTTTTGATTGACTGCTGATTTTCCACTGTTCGGAAACGGCTCTCGAGCCAAATATGGTCCTTTCAGAGAGTTTGTGGCCTCGCGGGAAAAAAGTAAACCAATTTTTTTTTTCATCCATAATCAGAGCTAATGTGTTGATTTAATTACAAATCTATATATTATATAATTTAAAGTATTACACAATTCACCAATGCCCTTTTGTCATGTATATACACAACCAATCGTGATCTGGCAAAGCAAGTTCAAATCCCATTGGGCGTTGTAAAGCGGTAATTTTCTGTTCTTATTCATAAATCGGTTGAAAATTACATGGACAGACGAACTAACGTTTGTGGAACGATTTCCTTCGGTTTGTCTCATTTTATAAATTGCATCACTGACAAAATGGATTTTAACTGACAACAAACAAAACCATGCAGCAGCAAAAGTCGCATTAATGGTAAGTGTTAAATGGTTACGTGAAAGGACTTTATTAGCTATATTACCATTTTTGAATATTATGCAGCATTATGAAAGAACTCTCTTATGTTCATCAAGCCTGCATTGATAAAAAACAGCAATATTGTGAAATATTATTAAAATAATGGTTTTCTATTTTAAAATAATTTAAAATATAATTTATTCCTGTGATCACAGCTGGATTTTCAGCATCATTACTCTTCAGTGTCACATGATCTTTCAGAAATCATTCTAATATGAGGATTTAATGTCAATGATGGAAACTGTGATACTCTTTTCAAGATTCTTTGATTAATAAAAAGTTAAAAAGAATATAATGTAATAATATTTCACAATATTAGGCTACTGTTTTTTCTGTATTTTTGATTAAATAAATGCAGGCTTGATGAGCATATATATATCTTTGTTTTGTTTTTTTGCCCCTTTTTTTGCCCCTTTTTTACATTTGAGCCCCTGCCCATGAAGAACTCTCTGCACGGCCCTGTATTTCTACTGTACTTTCAAGCACCTGATCTGTTTTCTGTAATACAAAAATGTTCTGTTATTGCCATGCTGTTTGTAAATGATTATTTGTTCAGCAATAAAAAAATGTACGGCATCTCTCATGTGGAGCCTCCATTTTTATCTATTCTATTAATATATCTATCTATCAATATATCACCTATGAATATAATTCTATATCTCTAACTTATGCTGTGCTATCTGTCACTATCGATATACCTATCAGTCAATATATCTCATTTCAATCTAGCCTAAATATAGTAACTAACCAAAGCGCACTATAAATCTCACTTATATCACAAAATCACTGCTATCACAGAATCTCTCTCCTCTCACAAAAACCCACGAGGTGAAGATGGATTTACCTCACTTTTAAACTGTGGTGAATTAGCTTCATACAGATGTGTGACTGTGTGATTTGTTCCCGCCCCCTTTAATCAGGCGCCACCTGATGAAACACTTTGAAGCTTAATTTAGCCATAGTCACGTGACATGGGTGTTTCGAATCACAGTTCGGAGCAGTGTTTCGAAACATCTGCGCTTCGGGATCTCGGCAAAGCCCCGAAACGTCTGTTTCGCGTCAGCCATCCCTATTCGTCGGTCCATTAATGGCATTGCATGGATCATTTTACATCTGAAAACACATCTGTTTACATCATTTTGATTGTGGGATGTCAACTGAGAACGAAGAAACATGAATACGAACAAACGAAGTTACCAATGGCGGGCAACAGACGGCAGAAGGTAACGTAAATCCCTTTATATTTTTTCTACTGCTCATCAAGATATAGTTAGTGCATTATAGTCATCTGCTAATCGCGATTATCTTACATATTCTGTGTTTTGTTGTGTTGTAATACTGTTAAGATAGGGCTGGGTGTTAATGACGATCATAGTTATGACTTTGTTAGCGATTTTGCTGTAAACGTTAAAATTACCTTTTTATATCGCGGAATGTGAATATGAATATAGTGTATATAACGCAGCACTGACTGTACTAAAAGTTTTTGACATTTTGACAAGGAAACATGAATGAATGTAGAATAATGAGTGGGACATGCATGTGTTAAAATAAGCCTCTCAGACAGCATGCGATCCCGAAATCAATTATCTATCTGTAAAATGCACACACTTATCTCAGAAACCTTGTCATGTGAGGTATTCACTTGATTTAAACAGTCAGTTATGTCTTAAGTAAGTTAAACAGTTCAAGTTAACGTGGGGAATCCCGGATGCGTGCCATTCTGTGCATCCGTTCTTAAAGGGGCTGCAGCTTTGTCATAATTTTAATCAAACAACAAAAGAATAGAGAAGACCTTCTGCTTCTTTAAGAATCATGTGATATTAATTAATTGAATATCATACAGTGAAGACTTTTAAAGCAGTATTATTCTGTAGCATTTTAATAAAATATCCATCAAAACAAATATATTGTGATATCGTTATTGTAAAATAAAATTTCTCATGTAGGCCTATGTAGAATAACATGGTCATAATGCCCATCCCTACTGTCAGCTAGTTTTAAGATTAAGCTTGTCATAAAATGTAAAGGAGCTTTAGAATGAATAATCTGAGATCATGTACTCATTCAGCAGAGAGGACAGGAAACCACCATCCTTGGACTCTGAAGAATTACAGGAAAACCAGGATTTTGTCTCTACTGTGGAGTTTTTGTATGAGCCTGGTGAGTACGTTTTGCAAGTCCATGTCAGTAAGTTGATAATTAATATTAATGTTTTATCAAACAAATTAATATTCATTTGTGTGTGTGCATGTTTATTCCCCCCTCATGATCCATGATCCAAGTTTTGGGATCCATGATCCTGAAGAACTTTTACAGATGTTGACCCTGAAAGTGTAAAAGGTAATCTTAAAAATGTTGTAATTATTTGAATGTTCTGTTTTTTTCTGTAATGTAGACGCATGCATTTTCTGTGAAGTTGCTTTGAAACAATATGTATTGTGAAAAGCGCTATACAAATAAATTTGAATTGAATTGAATTTAATTGTTTTACTTACTTTTATTGGCATTACATATATTATTCATTTTATTTGGCAGGTTGCAAGATGTATTTTATTTTGTGAGACTTTGCTGAGGAAGTATAGGGCTGCGTCCCAATTCGCCTACTTATACTACGTCCTAAAAGTATGTACTCTTTTTGTGAAGAAAAAGTACATACTTTTGAGTGTGTAGCAGAAGAGTATGCAAGCTTTGGGACATACTGCTTCGTCACTCTTACGTGAGTCCCGTCACCGTTTAAACTGCCCTGTCAATCATCGTCACAGTTCAAATCCCCCACTTTCAATTTAATTTCCTACCGTATCGGAGAGAAATGTAGTCGCTCGTTGATCTGCCTTTCGTGGGTCTTTAGACTCCTCTCATGTGTTTGCAAAGTTAATGGCCAAACGTATCATTACAAAAGTTCTCAATGCTGCTGAAGGAGAAATATAATGTGGATAATATTGAATAAATATCTTTTCGTTCGGTTAAATACTGATAATTGCTCACTCAAACCACTTTATCTAATCCTCTCCACTTAACCGCCAGACTCGCGTAACCGTCATGTTTGTAGTTTTTTAAACACTTTTTATCCGCGTTTGTAGTTCTAATCGAATCCTCGTCCATCTCGCAATGGGTTGTGGGCAATATCAGCCGTTAGAGTGCGCATCGATCTGCACTTCGGATTCTGACCGGAAATAGTAAACCATCCGGGAATCTTTGGAATACTTTTTTCAACATACTAAGATTTGGGACATACTAATTCTTTTTTCGAATACTATTTAGTACGGATAGTATGCGAATTGGGACGCCTGAAAAGGCCCAGAAAAGAAACACTATGAAGAACATCACACAGAACCGTCAGAGAAAGAGACGGTTAAGTTAAGAAAGTGGTTAAGCAGTTTTCCCCCCAGAATGTTACTATACTCCTCTCTGAGTTTTAGTGGTTAATTTACTGTCATGTTTTGCAGTTGCTGGAGACCAGGTCCAGGGTTGCACAAACCAACACAGAACCTGTGGAAGACCGCAACTATAGACCTGATGAAGATGAAGATGATGCTGTTGTTGATGAAAGGCCAGTGTGGATGGTTAGGCTAGCTACTACAAACCAGACTAGGCTGACCCACGCTACGCATCACATCACCAGCCCATCACGGCAGTTTGAAAAAATGTTCAAAACTCAAACAACATTGTGTTAGAGTTGGTCACAATTCTTTTATAATTTTAATATTCAATTGTTCCATTTTATATTTTCTTTATTCCTATGTTTATATACTTATACTTGTATTGGTTCCCATATATAGAGTATTTACATATATTTTATATACACTATTTAATTTATAGGTTTCTTTGTCTCGTTTTATATTGTATACTTTGTATGTTTGTTCCCTTTTAGATGTCCATGTTGCTTTTGATCTCCACGTTTTGTATTGTTGTTCCTCTTACGTCGCCTTCCTTTAGATACATTTTGTTCACTTATCTTTTTCACCATTTACTTTAATGTATGTTTATAATGCTCTTTGTTCTTTTTACTTGGTTATATTGTTTACTTGGAATATTTGTGTATTTTATATACACTTTTTTTTGTCTTATAAATTTATTGTTCTCATTTTATATTGTTTAATTTGTATATTTATTATTTTCCTTTTTATGTACACTGTATTTTATTCATTTACATCTCTGTCCTTTAAATGCATTTTGTTCACTTTTTTTTCCTTTTTGTTTCTTTACCAATTCATTTTAACGTATGTTTATGTTCTTTGGACTGTTTATATTTTTACATTTGTTCCTTTACATTTTCATCCCTTTTAAATACATTTAGTTCACTTGTTTTTTGTTTCACCATTGTTTTAATGTTCGTTTATAATGCTGTTAAGAATTTTTTTATATATATATACCTTTTTAATAAATATTTCAGACTTTCTCAAATTGTTTTGTGTGTATTTTTCTTTTGGGAGGGAGAGTGGATTATATATATTATATATATATATATATATATATATTAATGAGCAAAATCTGCATAGCTGGCCTATAACCAATCAAGTCCCTATGCTACAAAACCTAGCCCACCCTTAGCCTTAGAAGTAACCAATAAAGTCACTTGACTGGGTTTTCAATGCATCCTGTCCTCCAATAGCAGTCTGGGTTTTGGGAGTGGTTTTAAAAAAACAACCAATCCAGTTTGAGATGAAGGACCAATAGGGGGTGGAAGGCAAAGCTGTTTAGAGGTGTGAAAATGTCTCCTTGGAAAAACTTGATGGGATTATTTGCCATGGCAACAAATGGCTGTAGCATGGGAGTACTATACGGCCATAGGCGTCGATTTCGGGGGGGACGGGGGGGACACGTACCCACCAGATTTCGTCATGAGTCCTTTTGTACCCACCACTTTTTTTTTTTTTTTTTTAAACCTTGAGTTCAATTTTGCGGTGAAGCATTGCTGACACACACACATTATTTTTTCCACTCAATTCATAGCTGTCAACCCTCCCATTTTTTCCGGGTTTCTCACGTATTTTAGCTCTTTTCCCGCTGTCTTCCCGTTTTAGTATTTTCCCGTAAAATATCCCGTATTTTTACGTTCTGATTGTGTTAACTCAGAACACGCAACTATCTGTTTTAGTGCCAGAAGACGCGAATGAGAAGTCGCGCGCACTGTGAGAAAATTTGTCTGTGCACTTATCCTAGAGCTCGCACACGTCTCTCAGCGCGCAAATATTGAGTTCTCTTTCAAGTCTTGCTCTTGAACGGACAAACTCACGCAAAAAGTATGTCAACATGTCCATATTGATGAGTATTCTAGCAGACATAGTCTGTTTATGGCTTAAGTAAACTTTATACAGTCCAGAAAAGACGACGCATATCCAAGGTCTTAAAGGGGCAGGAGCCTTTACAGCTGTCTGTTTAATGTCAAACAAAAGACAAGGGCATCACTCACTGCTCTTGATTGAATAGCTTTTGTAAGTTTAATAGCATTAATCTTTAATTTATACAGTCAAATATGCTATGTTATTTTACATTTGATCAATTTCTGTACCTGAAAACTAATGTTAGACGTACCTGAAAAACCTGAAAGCAGTTTATTTTATTAGTATCTTTGCTCGATAGTATTTATTTGTGCTGCTGCTTGTATATAAATGATTTGTTCTTATTATTTTCTTTTTTTTTATTTGACAGTAGTCCTTTTTTCCCTGAACATAGCAAATACTGAACCGTACGGAAACGGTGAACCTAAAACCGTGATACAAACCGAACCGTGAGCAATCTGTACCGTTATACCCCTAGCGTAGCGTATGATAAAATGACTGAAAAAAGTTGGGAAACACTGGCTTAGGCTACTATCGAAGAAGAAGAAGACGTGGGCGGGAGGAAGAGGGAAAAAGTAGCGGGAAGTAAACTTCAAGGAGATTAGGTAGATGAGTGTGATGTGCAATGATGGATCAGGACGCTGACGGCCAAAATCAAAATATTTTGTGTAGTTGTAAACTCTTTAGACTCTTTTTTTTAAGTTTGTGGGTAAGAATCGTGTAAAAAAAAATCCCTTATTTTGTGGATGGATTCCGGGAAATCTCCCTTATTTTCAATGTTCAATGTTGACAGCTATGCTCAATTGTGTCGTAATAATGATATCTTATGTCGTTTTAACTACATCTTTTCTCATAATAACGAGATCTTATGTCGTTTTAACGACATCTTTTGTTGTAAAAACGTTTGAAAAGCAGAAGCAAGCTCCGTAAAATAGACTCTTCCGCTGCCTGTATCAGTGGCAGTGCCCATAACACGAAATTGTTGTAATGGATTGATGTACAGTTCTTAACAGCCATGGGTAGCAGGTGCCATGGACCGCTTATGATTTAGCGTAATGACGGACCCCGGTGCAGCCACAAATATCATAATTATCTATAGGCTAGGCCTACTGTAATTGAGACATTCAAGAAATGTATTAAAAAGAAAGACGCTTTCAGCCTTACTCAAAGTAGAGCCCTACATTTCTGCCCGAGCCCGACGGGCCCCGACTTTTTTACGCCCTAGGGCCGGGCTTCGGGCCAATTTTCCAGTCATAGCCTACCTCAGACGCAGGCCGGGCTTCGGGATTTTTTAGGCTATAGGACGGCGCTATGCAACACACATCGCCGCAAATGAGTAAAGCAAGCCAACACGCAAACTGCCACAAGTGAAACTGAAAATAAGCTAAGTTTTAGATGCTCAAAAGCACAATCATCTTCATTAAAATTAATGAGACTAAATGCTCTTACCAGTGTTTAGGTCGCTCGTTCTCATAATGCGGTCTTTGATGTTGAAAAGAGCTGATGAATAAAACACTCATATCGGTTGATTTCGTTGACATGAACTCCGTTAAATGTGCATATAGCACGGGAATTGAAGATCGGATATATATTCATTTCGCGGAGAGGTGTAGCCTAAGGTAAGACAACCTGCATGTTTTTTATTTTTAATTATTTGTTTAGATTGT
Organism: Gobio gobio; assembly: GCF_949357685.1. NCBI lineage: Eukaryota > Metazoa > Chordata > Actinopteri > Cypriniformes > Gobionidae > Gobio > Gobio gobio. Next base: position 23,892,014 of record NC_137098.1, read on the forward strand.
GTAGCCCGTTTTGTTTGCGCGCGCCGTTGCGATCTGCCTGCCTCATCTTGTCAAAAATGCCTTTTTACTGTGATGGTGGTGATAATAGGCTAAACGTTTAAACGATGCTTTAAGTGTTTTTTATGGATTTAATAAGCAAGACAAGTCAAGTGTTGATTTCAGAGGCTAAAGTGTTGGGTTAACTCAATGTCGGCCGCTGGCCGCTTGGTCGTCACTTTAAAAAGCAAAAACTTTAGTTTAACAAACATTAAATGCTTTAAACATTTTTCTAAATTAACTTAATAAAGAAACAAAACGAAATATATCTACTTTGACATTAAAAACAAAACTGAACTATTTTAATGGCTGTAACTAATGTGTAATAGGGAGGATAAAAAAAACACGGGCTCCAGTGGGACTCTGATAATGAAGTGGTAAAAAAAATTGCAAAAATGAAAAATATTAAAGAATTCGCGGGGCGCTTTCGTCGGCATGAGTAAGATAGGCTATAAGACCCGCAATATGTCTCTCATCTGACATTTTTATTTATTTACATTAGTAAGCTGCAGGACATAGTCTTTCAAAACATGACCTGCGCGAAAGAGAAAAAAAAATGTACCCAGCACTTCTGAAAATGCACTTCTGAATGCGTCTCTGTCCCCAGCACCATTTGGTACCATTTCGGATGAATACGGACATATACGGATCCATGGAATTTGACCTATCCGGCCAGTATACTCCTGGATTCTTCCGAATTTCAGCAGTGTATACAGGAGTATACTGGTCCGGATACACCTTTTTTCATGCAGTGTACTGTAATGAATATGAACGTAACTTTTTAATCAGCTGGGGAAATTCCTGACAGGACATTTGTGTTGTAATAATGTACAGGGAGACTTCAGATATAAAAACGGTGTCTCCTTAGGCAATGTTTTCTCAGTAATATCATATAATGTCCTGTTCATTCAATAGAATGCGTGAGCTGACTAGGGAATACCAACATGGCAGCGCGGCGGCTTCACTTTTTATGACGTCATGAGCAATCCAGTCATTAGGCTTGTTTGAGATGCGCCTCGCCTCGCCTGAAATTCAGCCGAGACTAGGCGGCTGCAGTGAGGGGAGGAGTGAAAAAAGTGCAGGCAAGCCGGACAGTTCTCTCTTCTCGTAGTGGATCCGACACCTGCGAGATCAAAGGCGGATATCGCGGGATTCACACTCGTGCGCTTTGTTGCTGATAAACTGGATGTAATTTAAGTTCTGTTACTTTTATATGAAAATAAATATTATGAACAAGACACCCACAGTTTTTGTTATTTATTTCCATTCGAAAGACGTGTTTATCAATAATTTTTACTTTAATTAGGCCTACATAGCCTACATGTTTTTATATATATTTTTTTATAAATATGACAACAATCACATAACCCACAGAGAGATCGCCTTTGTTATAGAGTTTGGGAATATTCACACATAAAAACATGATCTCAGAGTTTTAAAATCAAACATTTAAAAAAAAAGAACCATACCCAGATAGCAAAATACACTCGGGCCAGTTCCGGTTTGATTCTCGACTGCCGGAGACTTACCCGTCGGCCCGCTTCCGTCTGCCGCACTCGGGCCGTATGCATGTTTACTCACTGCCCGATTCCGGCCCGAATCAATCGGACCAGATGCGGCAGCCGTTAACTTGCCGACGCTGCCGCAATCAAGCCGGAATCGGGCCGTCACTAATGCGTACTGCCCGCCAAAGCTGGCCCGATTAATTCTTGCCATGTTATTATGAAATGTCTACCTTTATTAATGTTAATTGAATAACCTTTATACCACTTTTGTGTTGATATGACAGCAAATGGATAATGTGATACAAAACATTTAGGCTATAATAAAACTTTTGAAGAAAATGAAAACATAACTTAAAACATATTTTTAATCCGAATATTGTCGCAAATGATATAAAAACAAAGGACAGACATATGAAGAAACTATATTTATTTAGAAAATTGCACATTTATCAAGAAACAACTTTAAACACAACCAAAAAAAAAAATTAAAGTGCACAAGTATAAGTTCAAAGAAACTTGAATACAAAAGTTTTGTAAAAAGGCACACATTTTAAATTAAAAAAAAATGGATATATATATTTAAAATTATACAAGTATGAAGAAACATCTTAAAACACCTATTGTAAATAAATAAATACTTAAACTAGATTATATTGAAAAAATAAAAAAAAGGTATATGTGTTATATGGTAATGGTAAACTAAAATGGTATCAAGAACTATCTTTAAAGGTCCCATTCCGCATGATCCCATTGTTCAAACTTTAGTTAGTGTGTAATGTTGGTGTTAGAGCATAATTAATACCTGTAAAATTATAAAGCTCAAAGTTCAATGACAAGCGAGATATTTTATTTAACAGAAGTTCCCTTTCAAAGCCTACAGCGAACGGCTGGCTTGGACTACATCCTGGTACTTCCTTCTTTAATTACGTCAGTAGAGCAGTAGAACAGACTAACCTCCGCCCACAAAGAAACGCGAAAAAGGGGGCGCGGTCTTGTTGCTGTCCCACGTGGAGAAGCGGACGTGTCGCGTGGAGAAAAGGAACTGTTGCGTTGAGTGTGTTTATCGCCATGTCATCGAGACGCTTTTATTTTCATCCAGGAGTCAAATCACCTTTGTTTGGCTTTCCCAGGGACGCTGTAGAGATTATTGAACGCATACATCTCTCCGTTAAGAGGCGTGACCTTTCCAACGTGCGCTAAGCTGCTGTCGAATCATAACACAGGAACCGCTTTCACGTGCGCTAAGCTGTGGTCGAATTACAACACGGTAAGCGCTTGCACAATCAGAACTCGTTACGTATTTCTGAAGGAGGGACTTCATAGAAAGAGGAAATCACCAGCTGTTTTTAGGACAGTGGAAACAGCGGTACACAGATAAGTACATTGTGTGAAAAATACTGTGTTTTTTTACACGCGAAACATGAACACATGTTATATTGCGCACTGTAAACACAATCAAAGCTTCAAAAAAACACGAAGAACGGGACCTTTAAACACCTATTTGTCAAGAAAATGTAATCTAAAAAAAAACCCCACAATAATACTAATTTATTAATTAATTAGCTGATTCTTCAGAATGATGGCAAGTTGTTGCTTGATGACCTCTTGTGCTTTTAAAACTTCAGTCAGCAGGGCTGCAAAAAAAAAAAAAAAAACATAAATAAGCGTACATGCACTTGAAGCTTGTTTTTTGTATATTTTTTGTATAGTGTTTTGGTAGGTAGTCAGTTAAATCTTAAATCCCTTGTTGAATTAGGCCTTTAAAATGAAGTTCATACTTACAAACACATGATGAACTGCAACATGTTCTGTCTCCATCTCCAGCTGCACTGGTACATAGACGTAAATTATTCCTAGAGGTGGTAGGACTTGCAATACCATCTGTGTGTCTGGATGGAGTTCTCAGAGGTTCTGCCATAGTCCGTGGTGGTGACGGTATTTGAGGTGCTGCAAAAACTTCTGAACGATCCTCTATTCTGACAGTTTTTTCCAGTCTCTTGCTTGCAAAGTAATTATCGTCATCATCCTCACTAGAGTGGTTTCTTTTATTTCCCCTGATCGTGTACATGAGGAAAAAACAACAACGTTAAAATAGTGCCGTAGCAAAACTTGCAGATTATAATGTATCAATGCAATATATGTACAATTTACATATAAGAAAGTTAACCCAAAATGAAAGTTCTGCAATCATATATTCCTTCATTCTGTTGTCGCTAACAGACTTTTCATTTTGGGGTTAACTACACCGTTTATATGAAAAACACCTGTGGTAAAAATACATGCTTAAAATACAAACAAACCTGTTCTTTCTTTTTGTGTATGCTGGACGATCATCATCATCATCTTCTGTCTGCAAATCAGACATCAGAGTTGCTTGCGGAAGTTTGAGCCGAGCTTCCTGATACGTGTCTATAAAACATACATGGTGGTTAACCTCCCCAAAAATGTAACAATCATGAAATATTGTCACAGTTTTCTTAATATGTTAGTACCTGTGGTGTGAATAATTCGCACCCTGAAGGCAGACCAAGTACGATTAGGAGATTCATGGAGTGTTACAGCCTTCTGGATCTTAGCCACAGATTTGTAAGTCGGCCAAGCACAGGTACCATTCTGCACCCATGAAGATGGCACAACTTCCACTTCAGATGACTCGATGAACTCCACAATATGGAACATTTTCCCAAAAAATCTTCAAAAAACAAAACAAAAAAAAGAGCAATTTGTTGCATTTTACACAATTTTTATTCACATTACACAATAATTTACACAATAATAATCAAGTCAAGTTGAGCTGTCATTCCGCTTATTATTGCACAATAATCCTTCTATTTTCAAAAATACTGTTATGTTACACTCCACAAGCCTGTACCTGAATGTGAGATTTTGGTGAATTATGTTTAAATATATCTATGCTACATTAAAAAACCTAAGACCAACACACAGTTGAACTGCTGTTGTTGTCAATTTAAATGCAGTAAAGGTAGACAGTAGGGGTGTAACGATTCGTTTTAACAACGATTCGATTCGTATCACGATTTGAGGTTGTCGATACGATTCAAGGACGATATTGGTTCATTTAGAACGATACGATCCGAAACGATTCAGTGACTTGAAATCGATTCAGTAACTTTTTAGCCAAAACTTGTGTGACTGAAATAAATATCTGGATACTGCTCAATGCAGGTGAAGTTTCCTAGATTCCTGTTGTTTCTTGTAAGGGAATCAGGTATCAATTAATTATGGATATAAACAAACAAGTAAACAACAATTAATGGCAAATGCATTCAAATTTTATTTGAATAAAGTGCAACCAACAGTTTAGGTTGAATTAAAAGGAAGTTAACCTTTTCTGCTCTCATTTTCAATTTTCAATACATTTTCAATAAAAGCACAGTAAGTGCAACCAACATTTCAACAGTAGGTTAACCTGCTACTTCTGCTTTTGTTTTCCAACATAAAAATATTACAATATTAGTATAAAAAATAAAGTGCAACTAACTACTCTTCAGGTTTAATTAATAGTAGGTTTACCTGCTATTTTTGCTGTTGTTTTACAACATTAAAATAATACAAATACAATATTAATATCAAAAATAAAGTGCAACCAACATTTCTTCAGGTTGAATAAACTGGCTGAACCTGCTACTACTCTCAGTTTAATAAACAAACAATATTTAACAAAGATAAAATGTAACCAACTACTCTTCAATGACTCAACAGATTTCTTTTTCAAAAATATCAACATGATCTGACAGCAGAACACTTCTCTGTGCGTTCACTATGTCGCCAGCTGTACTACAAACTCGCTCTGCTGGCACACTGGTGCCAGGAATTCACAGGTAACATTTAGCAAGGGTTGAAAGTACAGGTAAAACGTTACTAACTTAGCTCTTTCTCCTGGTGGCTTGATAATTTCTCGCACGTTGGCTTCTCTGTCATCCGCCATGCTATGTTTTGTTTTCTTAGCGCTGCTGCTGGTGCGTGCGTTGCGATGATGTCACAGATAGGCAGACTTAATCGAGTAACGTTTAACGGCTTTATCATTAAAATTGCTAAGAAAAAATATCCATATAAAGTCTGACGTGCTTAAATCCAATGCGTTATTTCCCATGATCGATACAATCGATTGATTACCTTTTAAAACGATGTTAGATCGATATATGTCGTCCGGAAGGCCATCTTGCAGAGCACAGATCGATGTAGTTAGATCATAGGAAAATAAATCGATACATCGATGTAGTAGATGAATCGTTACACCCCTAGTAGACAGGCAAACTTGGTTTGAAAAGGAAGTATGACATATTTTTTAAGCGTCTCATCAATTTTGGCACATTTAAATTCTTTAGAAAGATCAGATACGAGATAAGCTCCAAGCCTGCAAGAATCAATTGGGTAGTCATAAAATCTACGAACAGACTCAAACTCAGCATATACGATGTAAGCATCATTGTTCTGAATATAGATGTTCTGTACCAACACAATATTGGAACCAATTCTGACACAGTTATCGCCTTTTGAAATTTTTAGACAAAAATCAGGGAAATATATTTCTTTATACTGTCTCACTTCTCCATTAACAAACTGCAAAATAGGACCATCACAATGCTCTTTTCGCACATAACTTTTGGAAGGGTCGATCTTAGAACCACCACTAGATATTTCAGATATCCTGCGTACAATCTGGGCAACAGGATGACATGGACGTCGGACCAATCTTTTTAACTGCCCTAAATAATTCTCGAATGGAAATGCAGAAATGTGGTCAAGTGGACCATGGCATTTCACATCATCAGCTAAGTGAACAAGGCCATGCACATTATACACCACATATTCCTTGCCATACAGCTTCACAAAGTGCTCCACAAAAGCCACTAGTAATACCTTTGCATATTCACACATTACAGAACACAGGGTTGGATCAATAAGAATTGAAATCGCAACTGAGAGAAGCATAAAGTTATTGTAAACAGGAGTGCATACAACATCATGAAGAACTACTGATCCTGTGTAGAGTAAAAACTGTCTTAGTTCAGTTGCCTTCCACCTGTTTTTTTCTTCAATCGACCTTGGTTTACGAGCAAATTCTGATGGGACATAATTTTTAATGGAGAGTAAGTTCTGAGATAATTTGACTACTTTCTGTGATGGCAAACGAGTCTTGAGAGGACCACTTGTCCATAGATCTAATAACCTTCGCATCACACCAAGACAGACTAAATGCATATAATCATGAGGGAAACATGATACCATGTTTATATCAAGTTCAGTAAATGGAGATCTAGTTATGTGGTGGTCTTCATCACACATGCTTCTGAACGTTTCATTCGTTCTTAGGGCAGCATTAGTCTCAGGGAAAGTCATGCGCTTTTGTATGTACACACCAGACTGTACACATTTACCACATGACGAATAACCTGTATGAGATTGAACTCCCTTAACATATGCACGAGCAGGTGCATCACAAACTACAGAACTAATTTTTAGGAGTAGTTCCTTTCCTCTGAAAATAAGGCCTGACTGCAGGACCTTAACTTCGTCAATTAAGCTTTTTAAATACTCTGCCAGTATTTTTGGTTTTGAAATGCCACCAAATATTGCTATTAGAAAAGGCTTTTTGGCTATGCCTTGTAATATGCCTAAAATAGGCCACAGTTGCATATTTGAACTCTTGTGCAACGGAATGCCATCAAAATTCAACTGCAATTTCAGTGTGTGTCTGTTTGGTAACTGGGGCAATATTTTTTCAAGCATTCCAGACAGGCTACAAGGCTATGCCTTGTAATATGCCTAAAATAGGCCACAGTTGCATATTTGAACTCTTGTGCAACGGAATGCCATCAAAATTCAACTGCAATCTCAGTGTGTGTCTGTTTGGTAACTGGGGCAATATTTTTTCAAGCATTCCAGACAATGCATTAAGAATACCAAAATAATAGAAAGAGCCTCCTGCTACTTGTTCTATCCTATATATTGTGTTAGTCTTAAGCAGTGTTCGAGCATCTTTTGGAAGGCTGGGATGCATACTACGCAAGACTGACAGAAGAGCTGTTAATGCAACCATTGTGATTCTGAAGTCTATAGCCCAGTCAGTTAGAGCGTTTCTAAAAGCTTCATCAGGACTTTCCTCAAAATAGTCATCACTATTCTCAGAATCACTTACAGAGTCTTCCGACATCACTGCATCATAATCATCTAAATTAACAGAGTCTTCTGACACCACCACATCAATATGGTCAAAGTCATTATCTTCAGAGGATTCATTTTTACTAGTGTACATCTGTTGATTATGAGGAGTGTCATCACTAGCCTTAGAGTTAGGAGTTTGCAAAGACTTTAGAATCTGAGCAACACTTGCCCTCGCCTTTTTTTGAATGTTAGAATTTACAGTATAAAACTCATAGTTTTCAGACATGACTTACACAGGATGGCCTCTTCTGTGCTGAGCTTGGCAACTTCACTGATCTTGTTGTGGTCTGTCAAAAAAAGCAAAAAGCACACAAACAATGTTTAATTTTGTTAAAATCAATATACTGCATAGATACATTTATAGAGATCAGAAAACACCAGAAATCAACTAAATTACATCTTTACATACATTACAGACTTACACTTTTTACACTTAAAGAGCCAGAAGAAAGAAAGATCAGTACCAGCAGTTCATGGCTTGCAATAGCCCATTAACACCTCAGACAATATCATTCCTATTCACATGTTCATTATAAAACACTGACATTACTCTTTTGTCTTTGTGCAGATCAACTGATGTGCTGTAAATTGCCCAAAATGTGTACTTTTGTTTTCTTTATACCTACATTTGCATCTTTTTATACGTAAACCAGGATCTGTTCTACAGATATTTTCAGGACTGTTAACAGAGGCCAATAAACCAACCAATTGACACCAACGTAAAACTATAACTAAATGAAAATGGATAAGTGTTTGGAACCCATTTAAAACAGTCTGTACAACATACAATGAAAATTACAATGTTACTGTTTAACATTATGACTTACTATTTTAAAACCTTATTCACAGAGTCAAAATTCTACTGTATACTAATAATGAACTGCACTTGTACAGCATTTATTAATCTTAGTTAATATAATAATTTCAACATTTACTAAAGCATTATTCAAAACAAAAGTTTTGTTAATATCAGTTAATGCAATGTGAAGTAACATGAACAAATAATGAACAGCTGTATTTTGTATTAACTAACGTTAGCAAAGATTAACAAATGTATTGCTCATTGTTAGTTAATATATTAAGTAATGTTAACAAATGAACCTTATTGTAAAGTGTTACCAAATAACGACCTAAAAATACTTTTAAGTTAAACACAGTTACAATTTAACAGTGTGAATAATGTTTTAAAATAGCAAGAATCATAGTGTCAACACTCTACCGTATTTCCTTTAAGTTAGCTCAGAAATACAACATTTACGGCTTTTACTAGTGTTGTTAACAGAGCCATATAGTATATGGACTATTTTATTACCCCAAATAATTTGTTCAGCATGGTTTCTTAAAATAATATATACTTGACCTAAACTAAACTAAATTTAGCATTCACAATGTTTTAAAATAGCAAGTCAGTATCAACAGCATATCAAGTAGCAAAAACCTTACCTTTGCGATTGAAATCCAACGTCGAAATGTTGTCAAACTGTTGTGAAACCGAATCTCTTAGCATCACCTTTTATTGTCCATTCAATGACCGTCATCCAATCAGCTACGGCTACGGAAATGCGTCATTGTTACGCAAGATTTGAATTTGCCGAAGCTCAGCTAAATGCTGTAGGCCTATAACTTGAATAAATATTTATATTAAATAAATGGGTAATAACACAAGCTGTTAGAATATAATATGGCACTTACCGAGTTCGTTTTAAAGCCGTCATTGAGAGAAAACAACAACAACAACAAATCGCTGAATGGCAACCGTTTTATCTGCATATGGCCCATCGTAACAATTTTCAAAACAAATTTTAAAAGAACTTTTTTAATTAATGAGCACTGCTATCACTTTTTAGGTTGATTTAGGTCGTGGTCATCGAATTCCCATGCAAGAAAGTCGTGCTAGCAGCTGCAACAGTTATGGGGTTAGCTGCAGTCCCACGCGTGCTGTTAACGTCTGTAACATTAGTCCTTTTCAGCGTGTCTGCTTCATAGAATACTTGGAAATAAAAGCGCATCAATGTTTTAAAATTTTTTCTTACCATATTCGTATTTTGTGGTATTTAATCCATTGTTTTGTTTTCGTCCAAACACAACCACAATCGCCACAGTTGAGACCCCTCCCACTAATGTAAGTGACGATGAACGAGTCACCTGAGATCACGTGCATAATTTAGCACGTTTTAAAAGCATTACACCGTAAAGAATGACCTGCATGCTTTATTACAACTAAACAGATTTGATCCTTCTTTGCAAAACGATCACTGTTATTATCATTTTGATTAAGTTTTACCTTAGATATTTTGATTTGTACAAATTCATGACATTAAATGAGTAGCTAACACATTATCAGATCCTGTCAGGAAATTAAGTAAATTTTAAAACAATTTTATGTTAATTATTGCTTCATTATGTAACCATCAGTGATTGAACATAAGCCGAGTCATTGACAGAATCGGGCCAGTTACAGTGAACAGCAATCGGGCCAGTGCTTTACAGCCGTAACAAAACTGCATGTGCCAGAGCGAGCTGCGGGCCAGAATCGGCCCGGTAAACACACGCCGATGCCGAGTCAGAGCCGCAGGCGCCGCGGGGCAGCCGAGCTCGGGCCGATTACTACATGCTATCTGGGATACATCACGGTTGTTTAAACCAATAAGCATTAAGCTGTGTTGTCAGCAAGTCGTTTCCCATCATGCTTTTGCTCCGCGCAGTCGGTGGAGAGCAAATGCGCTCGACTGCAAAATCCGACACATCCGCCTTTCGTTCGCGAGATTTTTTTGACATACGTCAGCATGACATCAGAGCAAGGCGGACCGCCCTCGGACACTTTTCTAACCGGAATGCATCTCGCGCTGATCACCGGTGATCGGTTCTGCGCAGATTTCGCTCATCTCAAACAAGCCTATTATAGATCAGTGATAGCGGCCCATAGAAACAGTCGCTAATGAGGCATCTACTTATATATATCTATGGACATATATATCTATTTTCACTAAGTATATAAACAAATTGAAACAACATCAGTAAAATAGTGGGGAAATGTGTACTTGCTCTTTCTGATTTTTGATTGTGTTGCTGCATGCCCTCCTAGTGCATAAGGCTAGTTGCTGAAGGCGAGAGCGATGCAGCTACATTCCTTTCGAAAAAGGTGAAAACTATTATTATCATATATTTTACAGAGTACTATACCAGCACATGCATAACTGATTGGTATTAGCATGCTGATAACACAAATAAAACATATATGTAACATTACCAACCACTAAAAGCCTACTAATATCGCTCAGCCACACCCACAAATAAATAAATAAATAGTAAAGTCATATTGTAGGCTCATATTGTACTCACTAATTATATAAACACAATTAAACTGACATAACAAATAGAGGGTAAATGTGCACTTACTCGTTGTAATTGTTTGCTGCGTGCCCTCCTAGTGCGAGTTGCGGGTGAAGGCGAGAGTGATGCAGCTGCATTCCTTTCAAAAAAAGTTGAAAACTATTATTACATATATATTAGAGTATAATATCAGACGCCTATATGCATAATTGATGGGAAATTAATGGGTAGGCCTATAGAAATATGGAGATAGATTTGTGTCTTTATTACATGCGATAAAATAAATGATCCGAGAGAAAAAAAAAGTTTGAGAGAAAAAGTTATCACAATGATAGCAAAAAAGCATTTCATGAGAGAAAAAAAAATATTTGAGAGAAAAGGTTTTCATACCAATAGCAAAAAATAATAATATTTGAGACAAAAAAAAGTTTTGAAAGAAAGTATTTTCTCATAGAACATTAAAAAAAATACATTTGAAATGTTTTTAATTATTTCTGAGAAAAAAAAATCTCTCTCAAAATACTTTGAAAAAAACTCTCAAATATACATTTTTGCTATCAGTGTGAAAACATTTTCTCTAAAAAAAAAAGCTTTTCTCTCGAAACGCTTTTCTTTGCTCTCGATGCAATTTCTTGCTCTCGTGTCAGATTTTGATTTCACTGTGAGAATTGTGTCATGGGCGGGGCCACGTTCCTATTGGCCAGTCGGGTGAGCATCGTCTTGTCTTGGGAGTCGAACTGAATCATTACACCATTGTTCGGTTCACCTGCATGATACCGCCTCCGCCTTATGGCTAGCAGTGTTGAGCACGGACACTCCAATGTTTGGGTAAGATCATGACACACAGCTGACAAAAAATAGCACTCATATTCAGGAATGATTGTGTATTATATTGTAGCCATCATGCTAGGTAAACTTGCAAACTCACCTGGTTTATATACTATTTTTAAATCAAATGCCAAATGAATGTTTTGATTTAGATAGTTTCACTGTAAGTTAAGTTTTCACTAGTTTCGTAACGTTAGTTCACTGACAACCGGGGCAATTTCCCCTTCATTATCACAGACGTATAGCCTGCGATAATTAGGCTTAATGCGATATGGCTCAGCCAAGTTCAAGTTGACATGAAGGCTATGCATATGTGAAATATATGCTATAAATATAGCAGCATAAATTGAACCTCTTAATGTTGCTCTCAGAGTGCACCAGAATGATGCATTTGATTTAAACGTACAAATTTCCGGCCGGGGTGCATACCCCAGGACCCTCGTTGCGTTCCCCTGAACTGAGGTCCAACCATCGTCTCTAAAAGTTCTGAGGGAAACACTGCTTACATAGTTACATTATAATTATAACGATACTCGGTTACTTAACGTAACCTCGGTTCTCTCTAGAAGAGGGAACGAGTATTGCGTAAGTTCCTTACGCTACGGGAAAGTATTCTTTCTTCGAGATTTCTGAAAAACCCAAAATTATCCTTAATTTTGTAACATTGTCAACGCAGTGCGGCAGCCTGGCAGACCATAGCAGGCTATTCCAGCGTGCTATTGGCTGCTCTGCTGGCAACTGCAGCAGCCTATCGGTGAGCCCGCGTGACGTGGCGACCAATGAGGGCGCTTCGCGCCCACCTGGCTTCATTTGCCTACAGGTGGGGTGTGGCCACGTGTATATAAGCAGGGCTCACGGGCTGCATATTCGGTTTTCGTAGTTCTGAAGCGTAAAAGCCCGCGGGGCGCACGGCAAGGAACGCAATACTCGTTCCCTCTTCTAGAGAGAACCGAGGTTACGTTAAGTAACCGAGTATCGTTCTCTTACGAGAGGTTCTCTCGTATTGCGTAAGTTCCTTACGCTACGGGAACATATTGTCAACGCCGTGCGCGCCTCGCATACAGCATATGTATCCCAGGGAACCGGGGAAAAAACACTGCTCGGGCAGGGTGGCCGGTAAAGGAAACGGGCCACCACATATACGGACACTTCATTTGAACTGACGGGTGGTTACAACAGGTGGTTACAACACCCTGTCCCATGAATGAGGGAACGGCACCTGCCGGTCTCCTTCAAATTCACCACACCTTGTCTCATGAATGAGGGAACGGCAACGCTGGTCGCCTTCAAATTCACAATATCTTGTTATATGAGTGAGGTAACGGCACCGCCGGTCACCTTCAAACTCACAACAGCTCGTCTCGTAAATGAGGGAACGGCACCGCCGGTCTCCTTCAAATTCACATGAGCCTAGTACCGAACTTACTACCAGTATGTGAGCTATGTCTGCGCAGAATCACTGGGCAGAACCAACAGCCCTATTGAACTGATAACACTTTCGCCTGTAAGGCAGGAACTTCCAGATTGTAAAATCTCACGAACGTAGACGGGGAGGCCCAGTCTGCCGCCATACAGATATCGTGGATGGAAATCCCTCTGGCCCAAGCCCACGAAGAGGCCATGCCTCTGGTGGAGTGTGCTCTGACACCTAGCGGGCACTGCAGGTGTTTGGAAGCGTATGCAGTTGCAATCGCGTCCACTATCCACCTGGACAGGGTCTGTTTCGAGGAGGCAAGACCTTTAGCGCGCCCTCCAAACGAAACAAATAGCTGCTCAGAACGCCTGAAGGCGGCAGAGCGTGTGACATAAACCCTCAATGCCCTGACAGGGCAGAGGATATTGCCACCGTCCCCCTCGTCGGATGCTGGCAGAGCCGAGAGGGAGATAATCTGCGCCCTGAAAGGAGTGCCGATCGCTTTGGGGACATAACCATGCCTCGGTCTGAGAATGACCTTAGAGTCATTAGGACCGAACTCCATACACGTCGGGCTCACTGAGAGCGCGTGTAGATCCCCCACGCGTTTCACTGAAGCCAGAGCTATCAGAAACGCGGTTTTTAGCGAAAGGAACCTTGGTTCCACAGTCTCGAGCGGTTCAAAGGGATGAGCCTTCAGGGCCTCTAGGACCAAGGCCAGATCCCATATAGGAACCGACGGGGGCCGCGGGGATTCATCCGTCTGGCTCCTCTGAGGAAACGGATGATGAGCTCGTTCCTTCCTAGCGTGCTACCTAGCGTCGTCTGAGCGAACGCTGCTATAGCCGCGACATACACTTTGAGCGTGGAAGGGGACCTGCCCAATTCCAAAAGCTCTTGGAGGAAGGAGAGCACCCGCTGGACCCCACATTGCTGTGGGTCCAATCCCTTGGAAACACACCACTCAGTGAACACCGACCACTTAGAACTATATAACCGCCTCGTCGAGGGGGCTCTAGAGTGTGAAATCGTGTTCATAACCCCTTCGGGCAGGTCAACGGGTATCCGTTGGTCACCCATACATGCAGAGACCATCGCTCTGGATGGGGATGCCAAACTGACCCTCCTGCTTGAGAGAGAAGGTCTGCTCTCAGCGGAACTGGCCAGGGGGGTGAGTGCGACAGCTTCACCAGCTCTGGGTACCAAATCTGGTTCTCCCAGCGCGGTGCTATAAGGAGCACCGGGCGGCGCGTTTCCCTGATTTTCGCTATGACCTGGGGCAATAGGGAAATCGGCGGGAAAGCATACAGCGGGAGGCTGGGCCAAGTTTGGGACAGCGCATCCTCGCTTTTGGACAGAAACGTCGGGCAGCGGGCGTTCTCTTTTGTTGCAAAGAGGTCGAGCTCCGCTCTGCCGAACAGGCGCCATACCAGCTGGACTGTCTGGGGGTGCAGGGACCATTCTCCTGGGAGAATGAGGCCCCTGGACAGCTTGTCCGGGCCCACATTGAGGTGGCCCGGCACGTGCGCAGCTCTCAGCGAGCGCAGCGAGCTGTGTGCCCACACGAGCAGGCGTTCTGTCAGATTGCCCAGACATCTGGACCTGACACCGCCCTGCCGGTTCACGTAGGACACCACTGTGGTATTGTCCGACCGGACTAACACGTGGTGTCCTCGTATAAGCGGGAGAAACTGCCTGAGCGCGTTCTCTACCGGTATCATCTCCAAACAGTTTATGTGTAGGAGTTTTTCCTCGCTCGACCAAAGGCCCGAGGCTGATCTGCCCTCAAAAACGGCGCCCCAACCCGTGGTGGAGGCGTCCGTCGAGATGACCTTGCGGTGTGAGATGGCTCCCATCGTCACTCCCCTCTGGTACCAGTCGGCTACTAACCAGGGCTCTAGGGCTGACACGCAGCCCTGAGTCACTCTGATCCTGAAGCCTCCGGACGCCCAGGCTCTGTGAGGCACTCGGGCGTTTAACCAGCATTGCAGCGGGCGCATGCGCATTAAGCCCAGCTGGAGCACAGCATCCTCTGAAAAAGCTTGAGAGGTGCGATTTTGCCCGGCCGGAAGTACGCAGCCATGCGCCGAACTTGGCGCGCGCGTTGGGGTGACAGGCGGGCTGACATTGCCACAGTGTCCAGATTCAAACCCAGAAATGAGGTTGATTGCGTGGGCACTAATGAGCTCTTGGTCCAATTGACCGTGAGCCTTAGGCTGTCCAGATGGCTGAGCAGCATTGCCCTGTGGGCGAGGAGCTCGGCCTCCGACTGCGCCAGGATGAGCCAATCGTCCAGATAGTTCAATACTCGCATCCCTCGATTTCTCAGAGGAGCGAGGGCCGCGTCCATGCACTTCGTAAATGTACGGGGTGCTAGTGACAGGCCGAACGGAAGGACGGTGTATTGATAAGCCTGGCCGTCGAAGGCGAATCGTAAGAATGGCCTGTGACGCGGCGTTATCTTGATTTGAAAATATGCATCTTTCAAATCTAGGGAGATTAGCCAGTGTCTCGGGCGAATATGCGCGAGGATCTGCTTGGTCGTGAGCATCTTGAACGATCTTTTCATAAGAGCTTTGTTCAGACGCCTCAGATCCAGAATCGGTCTGAGCGACCCATCCCTTTTTGGCACGAGAAAATACCGGCTGTAAAAGCCTGACTCGCTCATAGAATGGGGAACCGGTTCTATAGCCCCTTTGCACAGCAGCGTGGCTATTTCTGCTCGAAGTAGATGTGCTACTTCCTCGCTCACTCTCGTCTCTGTACGCGCACAGAAGCGCGGAGGGCGGCGAGCGAACTGCAGAGTGTAGCCGTGCTTCACTGTTTTCAGCACCCATTCTGATACACCTGGAATGGCTTCCCACGCTCTTGCGTGCGCCACACGGGATAGAACGGCCTCCGGGCTCGAAACGCCGCGCTTCGCGGGTTTGACGGCCTGTATAGGAGGGGCGGGCGCAGTGCGCGCGCTCTCTGTGCTGTGGGCCAGCAGATCGCTCGCGATGGCTGGCCGCCCTACACACTGCATCTCTGCCGCTTCGAGCGGGGAGTGGCTTGTGTGCGGCCCTACACTCATCGCTCCGGCCACCCTGGGCGGAAAACAAATGGTGTGTGGCGCGGCGCGTGGCGCCTGAGGCATAATGTTCGCGAAAATGTGTGAGCGCGTTTGAGCGGGCACAACTCTTACGCGTGGAACATGACCGGTTAAGAGTGGCTGTGTGACAGCGCGTGTGGTGGTTAGTCGTGGACACAAACAAGCGGACACGTGACCTAACTCTAGCACTCGAGCGGCCGGTGGCCGCTTTATGTGAGTGGGGGACACGGGGTTTATAGTGCTTGTGTGCAGGGGTGAACACAGAAAAGTGGGCACATTTACTGCATTTGAAACACATACGGCGTGAGCCGTGCAACCAGAAATAATGCAACTTTTGTGATTTCTCTGGTTCGCCGTAAAAACGGCGGTTATTGACAGGCGAGAAGGCGTTTTTGCCGGCTCGTTGGCTGCGTGAAATCCATCTGCAGCAGCCACAGTGGTGGGGGCTGACAGGAAAGAGAGTTTTGACGGTGGTCCGGCCGCGGCGGGACTTAACCGTCGTTTCTTGCCTCTGGCTAGGAGGACTTTGGAGGCTCGGGCTTCAGCGCGATCCTAGGCCGGGGGCCCCGAGGTGGAGGCGGCTTACCACGGCTGGAAGAGCGCGATCTGGGGCGGCCGCTCGGTCTTCGCTGAGGCGAAGGGGGCCGCGCTGGGCGCTGCGCGGAGCTCGTTGCTGGCTGGTCACGAGGACGGCGAGCAACGGAGCTATTGCTAGCGCCGGGGCGTCGAGGCAGGAAAAGGTTCATGGCCTGCGTCGTTTTCTGCACTTCGGAGAAACGGTCGACGATCCCCTTGACCGCTGGTCCGAAGAGCCCTGACGGAGAGAGCGGGGCATTTAGGAAGGCCGCGCGCTCTGTTTCTCACATGTCCGCGAGCGTGAGCCAGAGGTGGCGCTCAGCTACCGTGAGGGAGGCCATAGAGCGTCCGAGGGCCTGTGCTGCGGTCTTGGTGGCGCGAAGGGAGATATCCGTCGCGCTTCGCAAATCCGTGATTAACTCAGCGTCACAGCTTTTCTCGTCCAGGTCGCGGAGGAGATTAGCTTGGAGGATTTGCAGCACGGCCATAGAGTGCAGAGCAGACGCAGCTTGACCGGAGGCAGCGAAAGCGCGGCCGATCAGCGATGACGTCACTCTGCAGGCCTTAGACGGGAGGGCAGCCTTTGAGCGCCAACCGGAAGGCGGGCAAAGGTGCGCTGCGACCGCCTCTTCCACCGGAGGGATAGCGTTGTAGCCTTTCTCAGCCGCGCCGTTAACTTGTGAGAGCATCGAAGAAGCCTGAGACGAGACCCTCGCGGAGAATGGCGCGTTCCAGGACTTTGCGAGCTCCTCGTGAAGCTCTGGCAGAAAGGGTGCAGTCCTGGAGGTGGGCGTCCGTCAAGTCGGTTCGGCGCTGCCACCTTGGGCGGGGCCCATTCGAGGCCTAGCTGCTCGACAGCCCGGGTGAGAAGGCGCAAAAGTTCGGCGTCCTCACCCGCTCGAGAGCGTCCGGAGCCCCGGACTGAAGAGGTCGCGGAAGACCAGTCCTCGCTGTCGGAAGCCATGATGGAGCAGCTGTCGGCGCGTTCCGCGGCCGCATCCGCCTCATCCCCGGAGGCGGCAACAGAAATGGCGGCCTGGGGTGGGGGCGGGGAAGGCGAGAGTGAAGCGGGCGGGAAAGGTTCCGGCGAGCTTCTCTCGGCGAACTCCGGAGTCCGCTGCGAGCGGCGCTTCTTTCTGCGCGGCGTAGCAGGGACTGGAGGGATATCATCGTCGAACAGGACGAGTCGAGCCCGCAGGGTCGACATCGTCAGTTCTTCGCACTCCTGGCATCCGCCGGCGAGAAGTGCGGCGGCGGCGTGATCACGGCCCAGGCAGAGAGCGCAGATCACATGGCGGTCCCCGGAGCTGAGCTGCGCGTGACACGAGCCGCAGGTGGAACGAGACATTTTGCATCAAACGCTCGGCTCTTTTTGTGAAAAGTGTGACGCAGCGGCGACAACACTTGAGCGTAAAGGATATGGGCTGCCGGATAGCAGAGCAGGCACGGATGGCTGAAGGTGGCGCGATGCTGCCGGCTTCCTCAGGCGCTGTCCTCTGCTTGCTTGTCTGCGCGGTCACGGCGGCGGGTTCCAGATCCAGCGATGCGAAGGGCTTCGCTGAAGAAAAGAAAATCGAATATGCAGCCCGTGAGCCCTGCTTATATACACGTGGCCACGCCCCACCTGTAGGCAAATGAAGCCAGGTGGGCGCGAAGCGCCCTCATTGGTCGCCACGTCACGCGGGCTCACCGATAGGCTGCTGCAGTTGCCAGCAGAGCAGCCAATAGCACGCTGGAATAGCCTGCTATGGTCTGCCAGGCTGCCGCACTGCGTTGACAATGTTACAAAATTAAGGATAATTTTGGGTTTTTCAGAAATCTCGAAGAAAGAATACTTCCCCGTAGCGTAAGGAACTTACGCAATACGAGAGAACCTCTCGTAAGAGAACAAAACATTAATTACACCAGCCCAAATCCTGTATCCACAGTACTGGTGCAGGCAAGTAGTTCTTGTTTGAATGCTTTGAAGTTATGATAATGCGATGGAAGCCGCAGGTTTTCAAAGCATGTGGATGCTTTGGGGAGGTTGCATTGGGTTACCTCCAGTTTGAGGGAAGTAGTGGGAACCTCCCAACCAACCCAGAACTTGAGGAGGGCTTTCAGCTCAGGAATGGATGCTGTGAAAAAGTAGATGAGTCAAAACATACATAAAATATAAAAGTGTGTGTGTGTGTGTGTGTGTGTGTGTGTGTGTGTGTGTGTGTGTATATTACACACATGTGTTGTGTTGTGTGTGTGTGTGTGTGTGTACACACACACACACACACACACACACACAATATATATAATGACAATTTAAAATAAAATTGATATCCAGTAAAATACTGCAGTACTGAGAAATAATACACTTTAAATTAACTTTACAATTTACATTAAATAAAAGCTTAATTGTTTTAAAATGTAATTTATGTTGAAGCTGAATTGATCATCATTACAACAGTCTTCAGTGTCACATGATCCTTCACTAATCCTAAGATCATTTCTTATTAATGTTGAAAACATTTATCTGCTTATTATTTGGAAATCAGGGTACACTGCTGTTCTACCTAAAGCAAGTTTTCATTAGCAAAGGCTCAGTACATTAATTTAAAAAAAAAAAACTTTCTGAAATGAATCAAAAAAATTACAAAAATATGCTTTTAACTGGTACTATACAGGTGTATCTCAAATTCCAATGTTGTGGAAAAGTTAATTTATTTCAGTAATCCAACTCAAATTGTGAAACTTGTGTATGAAATAAATTCAATGCACACAGACTGAAGTAGTTTAACCAGAGTTTTTCCTCCTCCGTTTAAAAAACAATCGTGCCCACACAAGCACGGTTTACAAAAAATCTCTGTCCACATGAAAACGCAAAACTACGCTATGATTGGCTGCCTGATTTCCACATGGGTCCCATTCACGGCCCTGATGCACTGAGGGATGCCATGGGCTCAGTTAAAAGCGCTATATAAATAAAGTTGACTTGACTCAATGAAACCCTTCTACAAGTATACTTTGGACTCAGTGACAGATAACTGTACACAGGGCAGGGCCCAAGTGGACTGAAGCTTCACACACTTGCCTTACTATGTTGTATTATTGCATTCTGGCACCTCTGTTCTGCAATACAATGAGATAACTGCACATGTATCTACATGTGTTAAGCGCTGTTAGCAGAGTTATTCAAAGCTACGTCCACCATAGACTCCACTCATGTAAACAAAAACGATAACAGCGCACAATCTGACGTCAAATAAAGGAGAGAACGGCGCACACTTTGACTTAAGCCGAAATCATCGGTTTCACCATCTACACACCAACGCTGTAACCAGAGTTTCTAAAAATCTTCACTCTGGCCGGAGTTTTCAAAAAAGTCCGGTTTCAGTAACCGGAGACTGCGTTTGCGTGTCGACGAACAGCCAAACCGCGTAGAAAAAGCTGCGGTTTTGAAAATACCCGTGTTCGTGAGATGGTGGTCCAGTGGGTTAAACCATGGAACTGATATGCAGAAGGCTGCTGGTTCAATCCCAGCGCTCAACACCAGTGTGTCCTTGAGCAAGGCACTTTACTCCATGTTGCTCCAGGGGGATTGTCCCTGTAATAAGGGCACTGTAAGTCGCTTTGGATAAAAGCGTCAACCAAATGCATAAATGTATGTATGTCGTGTGGGTAGGGCCTAAATAAAAACCCACCAATTCACCTTCTCAACAAATTAGAATATGGTGACATGCCAATCAGCTAATTAACTCAAAACACCTGCAAAGGTTTTCTGAGCCTTCAAAATGGTCACTCAGTTTGGTTCACTTGGCTGCACAATCATGGGGAAGACTGCTGATCTGACAGTTATCCAGAAAACACTCATTGACACCCTTCACAAGGAGGGTAGGCCAAAGACATTCATTGCCAAAGAAGCTGGCTAAGTGCTGTATCCAAGAATGTTAACAGAAAGTTGAGTGGAAGGAAAAAGTGTGGTAGAAAAAGACGCACAACCAACCGAGAGAACCGCAGCCTTGAGGGGCTTGTCAAGCAAAATCGATTCAAGAATTTTGGTGAACTTCAGAATGAATGGACTGAGGCTGGGGTCAAGGCATCAAGAGCCACCACACACAGAGGTGTCAAGAAATTTGGCTACAGTTGTCGTATTCCTCTTGATAAGCCACTTCTGAACCACAGACAACTTCAGTCGTCTTACCTGGGATAAGGAGAAGAACTGGACTGTTGGCCAGTGGTCCAAAGTCCTCTTTTCAGATAAGAGCAAGTTTTGTATTTCATTTGGAAACCAAGGTCCCAGTGTCTGGAAGAAGGGTGGAGAAGCTCATAGCCCAAGTTGCTTGAAGTCCAGTGTTAAGTTTCCACAGTCTGTGATTATTTGGGGTGCAATGTCATCATCTGGTGTTGGTTCACTGTGTTTTTTGAAACCCACAGTCACTGTATCCGTTTACCACTTCATGCTACCTTCTGCTGACCAGCTTTTTAAAGATGCTGATTTCATTTTCCAGCAGGATTTGGCACCTGCCCACACTGCCAAAAGTGCCAAAAGTTGGTCAAATAACCATGGTGTTGGTGTGCTTGACTGGCCAGGAAACTCACCAGACCTGAATTGTCTCTAATGTCGAGAGGAAAATGAGAAACAAGAGACCAAAAAACTGTAGATGTGCTGAAGGCTACTGTCAAAGAAACCTGGGCTTCCATACCACCTAAGCAGTGCCTCCATGCCACGCCGAGCAGTAATTTAAGCAAAAGGAGCATCTACCAAGTATCGAGTACATAAAGGTAAACTAACATGCTTTCCAGGCCAACAATTCACTAAAACCTTTTTTTAAATTGGTCTTTGCAGGTGTTTTGAGTTGATTAGCTGATTGACATGTCACCATGTTCTAATTTGTTGAGATTGTGAATTGGTGGGTTTTTGTTAAATGTGTGAAAAAATCATCACAATTAAAAGAACCAAAGATTTAAACTACTACAGCCTGTGTGCAATACATTTATTTAATACACAAGTTTCCCAATTTGAGTTGAATTACTGAAATTAACTTTTCCATGATGTTCTAATTTATTGAGAGATGTGTGTGTGTGTGTGTGTGTGTGTGTGTTCTGAATTTAAATTAATACTGTACCACTTTCAATGAACTGACGAAGGTAGCCAGCAACCCGGGTCTTATCTTCCAAACAGCATTCGTCATCGTCGTTTTCCACCATGGAAGGCCAGCTGATGCTGTTTATGACACACTACAGATTTTTTTTTTTTTAATAACATGCAACAAATCAATGTCAATTAAAATGAAATTTCAAGGATCACACTAAATAGGCAAGCCAACTGGAGTATTATTTGGGGATGTCTTATTCCATTTAATTCAATTTAAACTTCTGAGATTATTACCAAAATTACGTACCATTGGGGTCAACACATAATTTATCTCGCGTGGAAAAATTACTGGAAGCACATCTGGACGCTGACAAAGTAGTGGCCACAGCATGGTCTCCTTCAGTCCTTTTCGAAGTTGCTTGATTTGCCTCATGGTTCATCCGATAACGTAGTATGAAAAAAATAAACATTAAATAACATTACACAACGGGTTAAGAGTCAAATTTCAACAAGTGTTAAAATGCATACTACCACATGATGTAGAAGCCTCTCATAAAGCAATCGTCGATTAGCATTGCTCACTGGAGGAAGGTCCCACGAATAGCACAAATCATTAATGCTCTCCTTCTCTTCAGGTGTTAGTTCAGAGCCCCCGTCAAGCTGAAAGTCACAAATGTTTTAATAAAATGGTTTCATTTATATGTACTATTAAATAAGCAAATGTTCTAAATTATTCAAATTTGCTGCATAAACGACAGTAACACAATAAATATATAATAAATATCCAAATGCAGAATGTATACCAGCATAATTTTCTGACACAAATCAAAATCTGGACAGTCTGAAATCTGTACAACAGCTGTTTCAGCACTGCCGCCGGAAATCACATGGACAACAGCAGGGCTAAGTCCTGACAAGGGTGGCCCGCCATGAAGAAAGCAGTAACCAATCATTCTACCAGCCATCAAAAACAGGTCACTATCTACCAGATGTGCAGATGAAGATGGTACGAGATGATCTGGCTCTCCATCAAAAATCCTTGTAATATGAGAATTTCCTGAAAAACAATAAAATATATTTTGTGGTCAGACACTGAAGGAGAAAAAAAAGTTAAGCATTGCCGACTCAGAAAACGATGAAGTAAGGGTATACCAAAGTTAAGGTGAAAACCACATTTCAGTTTCTGTGTAGTCATTGAAATTAGGAAACGGTTTACACCCTCTCCAATAGCAGGATCCCCTAGGGAATAATAAAGGTGTAAATGTTCTTATTTACTTATATAATCTATTGTCTGCACAAAATACATTGAAAATTTAAGGAAAACACCTTCAAGTCTGGTTTTCAGTGGACATGCCCATTTCACATTGCATGCTTTGTAAAAAGCGATGAGAGAGGCTTCTTGGTCCGAGATGCTGCTTGTAAGATCAAGATGCAAGTACAGAGGTTTCTCAGAGGCATGCACTTTGAGTACAGATTGCCTATACATTTCAGCTGCCTTAATGGGGCCTGGTACAGTTTTCCAATCTACAAAAGAAACAATAGTGATCTTAAAGATTCAATGAAGGGTTTTATATAAAATCACAAGACCATTTGACCTGTTTGCATGACATCTAAAGTAAGGTTTGTCTGATAATACAAACCCTTTGCTTCATCAGTAAAATCAGACAGCAATACTGATGAAGTAGTTGGTACATTCTGGTTGGGTGTAGTCTGGGAAGCTATGCCTGATGGGCCAGCCTCTGCTGTGTCAACATCTGACAAATCCCAAACAGGACACTGACTGAAAGACAAAACTAATTCAATTTTGTAGAACAAAAAAAATAGGAGGAAGCATGTTTTCCCCAAGATACTAATTCTGCCATCCATACAGTCACTTTGGAAATTGTTTAACTTTTTTCAAGGTAGTTTGATTGTGCATGTCAACATCAACAGGGCCTTCTTCCACGAAAACATCTCAGCAACAGCTGTGATGTTTTTGTCCTGATGGTAAGTTTATAAAGCTGATGTTTTCTTACTGTATGTTTATCAAGTACATGTCTGAGCAAATGTATTTGTAATGTTTACCATTTCAGTATTCACTGAGCTTTGTGACAGCAGGGCCTAAATATAGCCTAACTAACCAAAGCGCATTATAAATCTCACTTATATCACAAAATCACTGCTATCACAAAACAGTGTTGGGGGTAACGAGTTACAAAATAACGGATTACAGTAATGATATTACTTTTTTGGGTAACGAAGTAAAGTAACGCATTACACTAAAAATATTGGTAACTACACTACTTTACTAGACTATAGGAACGCGCTTTCCTGCGTTACTCAAGCCGCGTTTGCCTGTGTGTAAAGATCTGATATGTTTAAGTGCTGCGTGCACCGTTGCCATAGAGCAGTGTTTCCCAAACGAGGTGCCGTCTGACAAGAGCAGGGGTGCCGTGTAAAAGTCCTTCAAATTCTCTCTTTGTAAACTTTGTTCAATTCATGCAAGTGCTGCAGTATGTTTGAATAAGACCACTCATTTTAGCCGTCATCACAAATGAGAAGTCACGCGCGCTGTGAGAAGATTTTGTGTCTGTGCACTCATCCGAAAGCGCGCACAGTGCGCAAATATTGAGTTCTCTTTCAAGTTTTGCTCTTGAACGGACAAACTCACACAAAAACTATGTCAACATGCCCATCTTGATGAGTATCCTAGCAGACATAGTCTGTATATGCCTTAAAGCAGCACTAGGTAGTTTTTGCTCTCGGGGTCCCCCTACAGTTGGGAAACAGTATTATCCTCTTCTACTGTCATAAACTGTCATTCTACATCAGGGGATGCATCGCACGTGCATTTGTTGACATGACAACTATGATAGCCCTGAACACTGCCGGAGTTCACCTGTCTATGGAGTTCACATGCAGGTGTTCTGCTTGCGTCACGTGTGAAATGTCTTCATCCCAGGTACAGTGGCATATGTTTCAGCATGTCATATGAATATCATTTCATGGGTTTTATTTTTTTCAAACGCCAAATGATCGCGATGCTCACGTTTACAAGCCAGCGTCATTATAGTAGCCTAGTCTATTGGTTCCCGTTTTACAGAATCTATATGATACTTCAATTCAATGTTTGAGTGGTAGGTAATAATCATATATCGTCAATATTATAATATCAAGCTACCCTAGATGAATCTGCAAATTTGAAAAATCGATTTGCATTATAGCTTGAGGCAAGACAAATAAACCAATATTACAGACATGTTAGGTATCCTAAAATATGATTTTGTACGTCTGTATTTGTACTGTATTTACTTGCAAGAATGTAGCCCCTCCTCCTCCAGCTCACGCCAATGAGCAAACGCTGGCCCAATGTTGATCCTCGTCCTGCCTTTAATCCCATCACTTTCTCGTTTCCTCTTTTTGCTTTCCTCCGACAAAACCTTTGCTTTCTTATTTTTCTGTGCTGCTTCGGCCATTACTATAACATTCGGCAAACAAATGATAGTTTGGCTCGCACGTCCGAATTTAAGGAAGTGGGGGTGGTGGTGGAAGTGACGTATATACCGTAAAGCAGTCGAATTTTGTAGTTCTTTTTTTTCTCGGGTTACTACCCGAAACCCGAAGTTTAAAAGTAAATTTGATCAATTTCTGTACCTGAAAACTAATGTTAGACGTACCTGAAAAACCTGAAAAGCATTGTTTATTTTATTAGTGTCTTTGCTCAATAGTATTTATTTGTGCTGCTGCTTGTATTTAAATCATTTGTTCTTATTATTTTCTTTATCTTTATTTGACAGTAGTCCTTTTTGTTTGTTTGGGGAAACACTGCCATAGAGCCATATGATATTTGTCCATATATCTACACGGTAAATTAAGAAATGGGAAAGTAAAGTCATAAGTAGTGAAGTTACTTTTCAAATACAGTAACTAGTAAAGTAATCTCATTACAATTTACAGATGTAACTAGTAACTAATTACTTTTTTTGAGTAACTTCCCCAACACTGTCACAAAATCTCTCTCCTCTCACAAAAACCGACGAGGTGAAGATGGATTTACTTCACTTTTAAACTGTGGTGAATTAGGTTTATACAGATGTGTGACTGTGTGGTTTATTCCCGCCCCCTTTAATCAACGCCGTTTCGGCAGGCGCCACCTGATGAAACAGTTCGGAGCAGTGTTTCGAAACGTCTGCGCTTCGGGATCTCGGCAAAGCGCCGAAACGTCAGTTTCGCGTCAGCCATCCCTAAATAATGCTATAGATGACAACCTTTATAGCACTAGATGACTTTTAATCCTGCATGTTATTCAAAAGACTACAGCACTGCTGGATCTTGGACTGTAGAATCACACGGCATTTATGAATTATACAATGATGATAACACATTATTTCTATTACCAGATAATTGGACTGTAAATAATATCAGTGATTCAGCCACTTCTTGATGACATCATCAAAAAATAACCAACATCAACTGAAAATATTAACTATGGGCTTTCTAATATGCTTAATAAATACACAGTATAAACATCCATAGAAAAGCTAATGTTAAAGAGTTATGGGCCAAGAGCCTGACTAAAACAAACACTAATCACCATCATGGTGACGAATCATCAAACAAAACTATTATTTTCATTAAAAAATAATTTACAGAAATTAAGTCTATCTGGTTGGTAATGTGTGAAGCTGCTGTTTGTGGAGTTGTTTAATCCGCCTCTGCTAAGATCTTCAGAGATTTAATGTCTTGATTTCGGCTGTTCAGAAGTTTCTCTCTCTCTTTTCTGTTCTTGTTTCTCTTTCCTTCAGTGATTCTAATTATCATCAGGTGTTCATCGTTAATGCTCAATCCTCACTTAATTATCTAATTAACGTCAACACTGATTCAATGGTATTTTATCTAAGTAGTGAGCTCATGCATTAACACTAGGAAGTGTTAAATTAACATGGGTGTTTTGCTGTGTGCTATTACAGAAATCTTTCAAAACCGTTTCATTTACTTATGAATGACAAATATTTATCACATTATGTTTATTAAACAACTACATAAATCGTACCTGTTTCATTTATGTATGACTTACAAATATGAATCACATTTTATGAATCACAGTTTATTAATGTGTTTTTGTTAAAACTATGTAATCCAAATGCATGGAAAATGTATATGCAATTAAAATGCATAAATAATATGTTTAGACATACATTTTTCAATCTATTTTTACATTTGTTAGAAGAAAATGTTACTAACAAAAGGTTGTTGTTTTTTTTGTACAACTTAGCCTGAATACAACTTAGACTCTCAAGTATTTGTCCAAAACTTGTCCCAAATTTACAAAGTGAGTTATCTGAATAAACATTTTACCTTCAACAATGTTGGGCCAGTTCCCAGCATGCTTTGCAGCCTGAAAAAAAATCTCTGGTAACAAAATGATTATTGCTTTGCTTTAAGAGGCTTGATTTATGCTGCTGCTGCTGTTGTTGTCACTGGTATTTAGCTGTCATATGGTTCAGAGTTCATATTTTTGGAAATTGCAATTGTTGCTCATCACCATATTTGAGATTTGTGTTGACATGAGACGTGTCGAGGTGTTGAGCTATATGCGCTTTTAATTGCAACTTTTGTGACTAATTTGCCCGAGTGAAATGGGTAAACTGTGTGCCTCTTTATAATGCCTCTTTGCTATCAAAAGGCAAATGATGTTCATGTTGTGTAGTAAACTTTGAAAATAAAACATGAAAATGAAAACACAACGATCATATTGGTGTACAATGCAAAATATTGTTTAGTTGCCTTGACAATAAGTTTTAAGTTTAGAAGACTACCTGGTACTCATTAGCTGAACAAAGGTTTTTAAGTTGACTTTATCTGGAGAACATTATTTAACTTAAAAAAATTGAGTACAATGGGTTGCCTTATTTTTTCAAGTTGGCCCAATTTGTTTTTTTTAGTTGCCTTGACAAGAAGTTTTAAGTTCAAATGACTACCTGGTACTCATTAGATGAACAAAAGTATTTAAAGGGGTGGTAAACCACGATTTCACTATTCTAACTTTAGCTAACGTGTAATGTTGCTGCTTGAGCATAAACAACATCTGCAAAGTTACAAACGTTCAAAGTTTAAAGCAAAGGGAGATATTTGCTTTTAAAGAAATCAGTTTCTAAGGACTACAGCAAACGGCCGCTAGGGACTACTACACATTCACCCAGGTTTTGCTGACATCACCAGGCCCAATATTTACATAAACCCCTCCTCCGGGGAATATGAAATAAGGGGGGGTGAGGCCATTTTGTATCGCGGCGCTGTTGTGGTATAGTAGGCTGGAGTGTTGTTGCCGCGATGCCAAGGAAACGCTGTTATTTTCATCCGGATTGCAGGTCTGGGGTACTTGCTCTGTTCAGCCTTCATAGGGACGGGGGTGCGTTGCAGAGCGTTTAAAATAAAACATGTTATATGCACGTGTGTTTGAGTCAGCGGGGAATCAGGCACGCGCAGGGCTCCCTGCAGCACATCCACGGAGGAGAACATCCACCGTCTTCGCGATTTCAATGCCAGATTTGCACAACGTCAGCTGCGTGAAAAAAACACTGCCGGTGCGTGGATGCATGACGCGCGCGCTGCACATTTCACGGAGGACAACACAAACTTCCACAAACTTCGCGAGTTCAATACAGGATATGCACAACGGCTTGTCCTGAAAGCTGGATTTACAAACAGAAGCTGTTCACGGGCCACAACCTGTAAGTCTGATTTATTTTTCATCGATGTGTTTTCCTGTAATAGGTTGTAGCAAGGAAGTAAACAGATGACAACGCTGTTCTGCAAACCAGTCTGTTAAATGCTCATTCATACTTAACGTTATCCGACGAACACCTATCGTTACAAACACTAACGTTAAAATCTCAACAGCGAACCTGGCATTAGTGTAAATGATTCTTTGATTAGAGCTTTTATGTATTGTTTATCTACAGGCATGCTAAACATGGTTCTGTGTGTGATTTGGCTAACTTACTAGTTTAAGCCAGTGCTTAGTGTTTGTTTTGGGTTAGTTCTTGTGACAGATATTTGGCTATAATCGTTCTAAAAATACAAAAGTTAAAGTGCCATTCAGTAGCGATCATTATAGATCCGCAGTCTTTACTCTTGAGGACTGAACAGGTTCTGCTCGATCATCTTCACTCAAATGTTCTGGGTCTGATTCGGGCTCAGATTGGTATGGTTTTATTGACGCCGTTGTTTCTAACACTGACCAAAGCACAGCCTCCGATAAAGGTAAGGGGCGTGACGTTTCCGACATACGTGCACTAGGCGTTTAGCGAATCACAACACACTGGGCCAGCTAACCAATCTGAGCCCATCGCGTATTTTTGAGGGACTGGCTTCATACAACCCGGAAAGCATCAGACCGTTTTACAAGGAGGGACAGAGCAGTGTAGTGTCACGGGGTGACAAAACAAACCGAACGGGACTAAGATCCTGGTGAATACTGTTGCAGGATTTTCCAGTGAACCTCCGGTCTATGCCCTGTGAATCTGTTGCCATGGCAGCGGGGCTGATTGCCTGAGTGACAGCAGGTGTGGGGCAATTATAGAGAACGCTGTGAGAGGGACACCTATTGAGATGAGGCTTTAAAAACAGAGAGAAAACGGACTGTTGTGTGGATCTCCTCCCGTATGATGCTGTGTTTGTCAGCGGGTTGCTCTTTTTATTGAGGCTGGGCTGTGGAGTGGGGAAGATTGGAGTTGTGGAAGAGGAAAGGAAGGAGTGAAGTATTTGGCAGCGAAGACTTGAGGAATATCGTCCGTAGTGAGAAAGACGCAAGTGATGAGTATTTGATCCGTTGTTTATATGCACTAACACTGAAGTGGTGTGGAGAGTTTGGAAAACGTTTGGCACGAGTGAACTATTACACCGAGTGAATTAATGATCTGTCTCCAACTTCTGTCCTCTCCTTGCCGAATGTGGTGATCGCTGCATCATTCTTCTGCTTTCCCGGAGCAAAGTCAAGCCCTGATCGAGGACGAGATCCGATCTGGTGGGAGAAAAGACCGGTGGGTGAGTGCTGGCCCGAATGCACGGTGTGCGAGTGGAATTGCAGTGCCTGAAGTGAAGATTTACACGGTTTGTGCTGTGAAGTGAAATTTGTGTGTGGAGAAGTAATAGAAGTCTGCCGTGCACTCCTCTCCTACAGTCTTCCACCCGCTGTCTCGAACGAAGGGTCTTGATAAAGCAACTGCCCAACTTCCGGCTTGAAAAGACCCGGCCCCGCTAGTGCTGAGTGCTTCTTATATCCTGTACTGTTGAAACTGTGCTGTGTCTGTTCTAGTGCTCAGCCGAAGTGAGCGTCCCGCTCTAAGTGTCCTCCCCGCCTGGTGGTCTCCACACGCCCTATTGGAAGCCTTTACCCTGTTCAGAAGAAGAAAAGGTATATCAGTTGCAAGCTTCATGTACTGTTGAACCGTTGAAACTGTGCTGTGTCTATCCCAGTGTTCAGCCGACGTGAGCGCCCCGCTCTAAGTGTCCTCCCCGCCTGGTGGTCTCCACACGCCCTTATTGGAAGCCTTGATCCTGTTCAAAGGAGAGAAGGTATATCAGTTGCAAAGCTTCACACACTGTTGAACCGTTGAGACCTTGCTGTACTGTTCCAGTGCTCAGCTGAAGTGGAGTGCTCCGCCCAAAGTGTCCTCCCCGCCTGGTGGTCGAGTGTTCCGCCCAAAGTGTCCTTCCCGCCTGGTGGTCTCCACACGCCCCTATTGGAAGCCTTTACCCTGTTCAAAAGGAGAGAAGGTATATCAGTTGAAAAGCTTCCCATACTGTTGAACCGTTGAGACCTTGCTATACTGTTCCAGTGCTCAGCTGAAGTGGAGTGTTCCGTCCAAAGTGTCCTCCCCGCCTGGTGGTCGAGTGTTCCGCCCAAAGTGTCCTTCCCGCCTGGTGGTCTCCACACGCCCCTATTGGAAGCCTTTACCCTGTTCAAAAGGAGAGAAGGTATATCAGTTGAAAAGCTTCACATACTGTTGAACCGTCGAAACTGTGCTGTGTCTGTCCCAGTGTTCAGCTGACGTGAGCACCCCGCTCAAAGTGTCCCCCCGCCTGGTGGTCCCCACACGCCCTATTTGGAAGCCTTTACCCTGCTCAGAAGAAGAAGAGAGTGGCTCGCTTGCCCCCACCTCTGAGTACCTCCCTCCGGAGTAACCCCAGTGACTCGCTTCGCCCTCGCATCGGCATACTTACCTGGTTCTAGTCTGAATGGGGTTCGTATGACCACGGCCTCCCCTCTTGAGTCCCGTAGAGGAATACTTACCCGGTGACCTACCTGGACGGCGCGGGGATTCCCCCCTGATTCCCCTCCGGCGAGCCTCCGGTCCGTCCCGAGCGACCCTCCCCTCCCGTCCCGGGAGGTCTGTAGACTCTTGGACTGTCCTGGTGGCAAGAAGAAGATTTTAATTAGGACTTATCCAATTCATTGACCTTTTAAATTAAGAAATAAACTGTATTATTTTATTCTCTTGTCTGTCTGGTCCTTGACACGTTCCTCGAGGTGGTTCCCGGGTTTTTCAGGGGTGGGTGCAGTCTGGGTTGGCCCGCCCCGACCTGTGACAGTAGAATAA
This sequence comes from Gobio gobio, assembly GCF_949357685.1. Classification (NCBI taxonomy): domain Eukaryota; kingdom Metazoa; phylum Chordata; class Actinopteri; order Cypriniformes; family Gobionidae; genus Gobio; species Gobio gobio. The sequence continues at coordinate 23,923,638 of NC_137098.1, forward strand.
AGGTCAAATATATGAAAAATAAGGCAATTTTTTTTTAAACGAAGCATGAACACATGTTACAGTGCACCCCACAAACACAGTCAAGCCTTCAAAAGAATGTGTTTTACCACCCCTTTAAGTTAATTTTAACTGGAGTAGATTAGTTGAAATAACTTAAAGTCATTGATCACGGCTTTTCATAGTCATGGTGTATGCTCTTAACTTAGAGGCTGCGTGCAGGAAAATGCTGCCTTCGGAGGAGACATTTCAAGGTTGGAAGGCATCAAGGAACGTCCGAATCTAATGTTAGCTCCTGAGATACCTTCATCTGATTGATTTTTGAAGGCAGCATATTCGTATCTTTCGCTGCCTTTATCCCACAATCCTGTGCGTTCCATTCTGTGACAGTTGAGCTTGAAATAAAGATGGCGTCCGAAAGTTGCGTAAATGTAAGTTTTTTTACCAACATTTTCCACTTCTGATGTAATTTCTAGCGAGAAATTACTAATGTAGTAATTAAATATTTGTTTAGTTCTCACCAAAGCTCTCTCTATTTTGCTATAGATCATTAAACTGTTACGCTGCTTCAGTAGTCCGACCGAAATTAGTCTTGTGAGGTGCCTTCATTGCTCAAACGCTGCCTTATAAGGCATAAGGCAATGAGTCAGCTGCCAAGGTTTTCGGACGCAGCCAGAGTCGGTCTACTCAGAGTTGATTGAACTAATTCAATTCACCTGTTCTGAAACCCAAAACTCAGAGTTTCCCATCTCAGGGTAAGTCAACTCAGAGTTCAAGTTTAAACTCAGAGTTGGTTGAACCTCGGGTCACCTGCACTGGTGCGCCTAAATATTTTTTCACAGTTACATGCAGTAATTTTCAGTCGCAAATGTGACTGAAATGATCGCAGTGTAGAGCCCTGCTTTCACAATGTTCTTTTGTACAATCTTTATATTACACTCCTGCAAAGATGACTGAAAATGTACCATTAAAGGGATAGTTCACCAAAAAATGAAAATTCTGTCATTAATTACTCACCCTCATGTCATTTCACACCCGTAAGACCTTCGTTCATCTTCAGAACACAAATTAAGATATTTTGGATAAAATCCAAGAGCTCTCAGGCCCCATAGACAGCTATTCAATTAACACATTCAAGGTCAATAAAAGTATTAAAAACATTGTTAAAATATATATGTGACTCCAGTGGTTCAACCTTAATTTTATGAAGCAACGAACATACTTTTTGTGCGCAAAAACAAACAAAAATAACAACTTTATTCAACAATTTCGTTCTAGCCTGTGCCAGTCTGTGCCAGATGCTGTTCAGGTGAGCACCACAACGCATGTGCGGGAGCTGCACTACACCGTAAACAGCATAAAAGACTGACACAGGCCAGAACAAAATTGTTGAATAAAGTCATTATTTTTGTTTGCTTTTGCTCACAAAAATTATTCTCGTTGCTCTTTTAAGGTTGAACCACTGGAGTCACATGGACTATTTTAACAATGTTTTTTAATACCTTTCTGGACCTTAAAAGTGTTAATTAAATGGCTGTCTATGGAGGGGTCAGAGAGCTTTCAGATTTCATCACAAATATCTTAATTTGTGTTCCGAAGATGAACGAAGGTCTTTTGGAATGACATGGCATAATGACACAATTAATGACAGAATTTTCATTTTTGGGTGAACTATCCCTTTAATTGCTGTCCCGCAGCAAAACATGAGGACAATTGTTTTTTTTTAAGTCTAAAAACAATAAATGGCATGCCATGCCAGAAGAATAGCATGAGAACTTTATTATTTCTGGTCTCTCAGTATCATCTCAGTGAGCTTTATTATGTTTTATGCATGCACAGGAGAATGATTTAAGCGTCTTCCGATATGCTTTGGTGTGGACAAGAAACTTTTAGACAAAGGACATTTTGAAACAAAAATGTTGTACAGTGCTTCCTAAACCTGTCCCAGAGGACCTCTAGCACTGCACATTTTGCACGTCTTCCTCACACACCTGATTCATCTCATCAGCTCATAGTAGAGACTGTAAGACCTGATTTGGGTGTGTCAGATAAGGAAGACATACAAAATGTACTGTATTGACAGTCAACTACGTAGAATATTAATTAAGACTTTTGGGTGTAAATTACATACAGTTAAATATTTAATACAAATAAAGGTTCATATTCATCAGGTGTCACACACTTCAGCATCACGGTCACTAGTTTAGACGATCACTGACAACCTGTGGTGAAATAATCATGTATGTTTACCAGCCGCTGCTTTCTCATATCTGCTTGGGTTGGATGAAAACTTTGTTCCACTGAGTTTAGAATTTACACAGTAATCATCAGAATATCTATTCTCCTGTCTGTGAAAATGTACAGATTTTTTACATTTTCTTGCTGACACTCATTTTAGGTGGCATTTAGTCGACTAGGTTACAGCATATTAAAAATATACATAACCGGAAATAAATGAGCTGTACTATTTCTAAACGGAAGTGTGTCACTAAGCTCAGTGCAATTGTCCATTTGAGTAATATCATATATCATATAGCGAAATATATTTATATTTTCCACACATAACAGTCAATGGCAAAATTTTCATATAACAAGAAGTTAAGAAAAAATATATATTTGTTGAATGGTATTTTCTGTGGAAAAGGAGCTTCAGAAAGATTTTGCTAAGCTGTTATTAGCTGTCAAAGCTGAAAATACAAACAACTTGAGCAGTTATGACTACTCTATCTAAACTGTGTAAGAGCGTGATGTTATGCACCTTTGGTGCAGTCAGATTGTTTAGAAGCACACACTTTGCATTTAAATCAACTCCTCTACAGGCTGAATGGTTTTGCCCACTGCAGGGAGCCACTGGCCATGGCACAGTCAACCTTTGCTTAAGTCATTGGGGTGCTCCTTTCATCCAGAGACCAAAGGAACCGGAGCGAGAACAGAACTGGTTTGCATCAATGGTTTTACAGCTCATTGCTGGGCAAAAATAATAATAATAATAATAATAATAATAACAATAATAATAATAATAATAATAATAATAATAATAATAATAATAATAATAATATTATATATATATATATATATATATATATATATATATATATATATATATATATATATATATATATATATATATATATATATATTAGGGGTGTAACGATTCATCTACTACATCGATGTATCGATTTATTTTCCTATGATCTAACTACATCAATCTGTGCTCTGCAAGATGGCCTTCCGGACGACATATATCGATCTAACATCGTTTTAAAAGGTAATCAATCGATTGTATCGATCATGGGAAATAACGCATTGGATTTAAGCACGTCAGACTTTATATGGATATTTTTTCTTAGCAATTTTAATGATAAAGCCGTTAAACGTTACTCGATTAAGTCTGCCTATCTGTGACATCATCGCAACGCACGCACCAGCAGCAGCGCTAAGAAAACAAAACATAGCATGGCGGATGACAGAGAAGCCAACGTGCGAGAAATTATCAAGCCACCAGGAGAAAGAGCTAAGTTAGTAACGTTTTACCTGTACTTTCAACCCTTGCTAAATGTTACCTGTGAATTCCTGGCACCAGTGTGCCAGCAGAGCGAGTTTGTAGTACAGCTGGCGACATAGTGAACGCACAGAGAAGTGTTCTGCTGTCAGATCATGTTGATATTTTTGAAAAAGAAATCTGTTGAGTCATTGAAGAGTAGTTGGTTACATTTTATCTTTGTTAAATATTGTTTGTTTATTAAACTGAGAGTAGTAGCAGGTTCAGCCAGTTTATTCAACCTGAAGAAATGTTGGTTGCACTTTATTTTTGATATTAATATTGTATTTGTATTATTTTAATGTTGTAAAACAACAGCAAAAATAGCAGGTAAACCTACTATTAATTAAACCTGAAGAGTAGTTAGTTGCACTTTATTTTTTATACTAATATTGTAATATTTTTATGTTGGAAAACAAAAGCAGAAGTAGCAGGTTAACCTACTGTTGAAATGTTGGTTGCACTTACTGTGCTTTTATTGAAAATGTATTGAAAATTGAAAATGAGAGCAGAAAAGGTTAACTTCCTTTTAATTCAACCTAAACTGTTGGTTGCACTTTATTCAAATAAAATTTGAATGCATTTGCCATTAATTGTTGTTTACTTGTTTGTTTATATCCATAATTAATTGATACCTGATTCCCTTACAAGAAACAACAGGAATCTAGGAAACTTCACCTGCATTGAGCAGTATCCAGATATTTATTTCAGTCACACAAGTTTTGGCTAAAAAGTTACTGAATCGATTTCAAGTCACTGAATCGTTTCGGATCATATCGTTCTAAATGAACCAATATCGTCCTTGAATCGTATCGACAACCTCAAATCGTGATACGAATCGAATCGTTGTTAAAACGAATCGTTACACCGCTAATATATATATATATATTTATATATATATATATATATATATATATATATATATATATATATATATATATATATATACACACACACACACACACACACACACACACACACACACACACACACACACACACACACACACACACACACATATAGCATGCATTGTATGCTTGTTACATGAGTATGAAGGGACAGCATCTAACCATTAATCATCTCCTCTTAACTTACTCCCTTCTTTCTGATTTTCTTTTTCCCCATATTTAATTCTTTTTAGCTTATTTTCACTTTAACCATTTTAGGTGCATGCCTTCCTGAATGCAGGAATAACCTGGTGCCCCAAAAATTTCACACTTAGAAAATGACATTTCTTCGGGGCTAACTTCAGTCCGTGTGCACTGTGCTCTGAGCCTAGTAAACACCAGCTCAAGCCGCTCAAGGGCTGCTTCTTCATTTGGAGCATATATACACAAGAAGTTCATCGAGATAGCATAACAGTGTGACGAAATTCTGATCCCCGAAGATGTTGGTCATGAGTCGCATAAAGCTGGCTGGACTGTTACAGAGCTGTATGAATTAAATTCATACACACCATCAATAAAAAGCTGATTACCTTAAAGCAGTGGTTCTCAAACCTGTTCTGGAGTACCACCAGCCCTGCATATTTTTTATGTCTCCCTATATCTGACACACCGAAACTCATGAGCTCATTAGTACTCATGAGCTTTTGCAGACCTGAGCCATTTCTCAATACCAAGTACACAAACTTCAAACTTGCATCCTTGGTAGTTCAGACTTGCCAAGTTCGACTCAGGAGAACGAACTCCTGAGGATGGGAGGACACAAGTCTGGTGATTCTGCAACAGATCTGGAACAGCGGAGTTCTTGATAACGTCACTCAGCGCACTCTGGCAACTCCAGTTATCTCTGTATGCATATTTTAGGCTACAATAAAACAAAATATGTTATAAAACACAACTTTGCCTCTTTTAATTTTCATTTAAAAAAATCTTAAACATATTAATAGCCGCACAAATGTGTTTCAGGCAATGCGTGCAGTGATTATATTCACTGCATGTATTTATAAAACAAAATAAAAAACACAACCCTCCCTCTTTTCGTTTACATTTAAAAAATATTAAACATATTAATATGTGGTTCATCTTCATTGTATGTGGTATCTTCACTGTTGTAGCGTCTTAGGGTTACATATATAATTAAATAAAAAATTAGCTCATTAGGGAATTATGGGCATTAGTATTCAGTTACCATGATCGATCACGAAGGGCTGGGATCATATCATAAATCTCTAAAATTACCCAAAGGGTGAATACCCAGCCTGAATATTTGAACAAAATATATATGCAGTTAACAACAATGAATTGCGATTAACTACGAATATATATGTATACTTCAAACCAAGAGGCTAGAATAACCTTTTAAGAATTAATTCAGATCAGGTCTGTTCGTTTAACGAATCAACACAATCTTCATCAGCTCTCGCAAGGTCTCAAACTTTCTTATCTAATCTTCAGAAAGATTATCCTTCTGCCACGAAGGGTAACTTTCCGAACCAGATATTAATTTACGTATTCAATAATACTCCGTGTAGGCTTGTAGCAAGATCTTAAACATTAAAGTGACTCGTGTTTTGCGAGCAGAAACAATGACAATTAAACATGGATAAACTGGTTTAATAACTAATGCTAGGATTACATACGACTACAATCAAGAATACATGTATATACAGAATAACGAAAGTAACGAAAGAGAAAGAAGAGGATAGAAATAGAGGGAAGACAGAGTAATGGCACTTTCACAGACAAATAACCACAGAGAGCCAGCAACGAATATCGCCTGAAAATAGGGGCACAAATCTTTTAACGCATAGCTCGATAAAATATACTTGGCATGGGGTTTTGTGTTGAATTAAGCAAGATGAGTGCGTTGGAGTTTCTCAGAGTTTCCGTGCGCTGAAGCTCTCTCTCCGTTAGGTCCTTTGGTCGGTCCGCGGGAAATGTAAAGGTTAGAGCGCGTGTCTTTGCCGAGAAGGAAAGAAAGAAAAAGAAGTTTGTCTCGTCGGAGTCCTTGCAAGTTGACTGAGCAACAAATGTGTGGGTGTTTCTGTCCTTTAAAGTCCATTAACTACGCCCATTTTCCCTGAGACGACCAATCGTTGGTGTGAATTTCAGGCGGGAGAGACTTTCTTTGTTCGGACTTTATTACTCAATGGAATGTTCTTGCTGGAAGCCAGAACTAGTAAAGTTTCACTTAAAAAGGACTAAACATACTAGCTGTACATCTCATAATCATATACTTTGTACCATTGACTAAGACAAAGAAAAAGGAACATTTAGACATCAAACATGCCTTGGTTTAAAGACATGAAGGCAGTGCATCTTCTATACAGAGCAATTTTGAGCGTCTAACATCACGCAAACATAAGAAATATGGGGAGCATGCATATACTTAAGAAATCATCATATATGTAATTTCTGGGATAGTTTAATTAAGGGCTCAAAGAGAGGAATTCTGGTGTGTGTGTGTGTGTCATCCCCCGGCCGTTCTCCGAATGAAGGGTGGGGTAGGGGTCCTGGATGATTAGAATCTGATTGAAGCTCAAAAAGGGCCATCATAGTGTCTTCTGGTCACACTCTAGCTGGTCATTAAACAGTCGGAGGTGCAGTTTGACTCAGACTTTTTGGAGCCATTGGAGCAGAGATTTAATTTATATGCAGAGCTGTTTGGAGGAACGCATCTCTGATGTTTCTCCAAACGGCTTCTCCCCTTTGATCCCATTGAGAGAGACACTCCAGACGCTACAGTCCCCCTTTGTCATGTGACGAAGTCCGGGTGACCTCGTCGGATGACAGTTGTCATTTCGGTCGGATGGCAGGTGGATCTTGGTAGTCGAGCGGCAGGTGGATCATGATGGTCGGATGGCAGGTGGATCATGGTGGTCGAGTGGCAGGTGGTCTCTAATTGTTCTCAGCCTTTGGTTCCTCAGGCTGAGAGTCCATCTCGATAAGATTTGGCATTGTCTCTATCTTGGTACCTCCCTTCCGTGGGTTTCGTTTGAATCCTAGGGGGAGAGAGGCCTTGTTCTTGGTCATGGACTCTCGCATCTCGTGGACTCTCTTGAATAGGATGAAAGCCAGGCCCAGTGTTAGCGTGTAGCCCAGTGCCGTAGAGAGGCAGAGAGCTGTGTCGGCAGCGGTCCAGGGGTGCGGGGATAGTGTGCTTGATAGACGTTGCGAGGGTCCAGCCGAACATATACTTTCTGGGTGTGGGTCCTGCAGTTGGTGATCAGGAGTCCGGGTTGTCCCCTGAGTACAATGCCTGATGCCGGACCTGGTGACAGGATATCTGGTTGCAGTCGTCCTCGGGTGAACTGGAGGCACAGAACAGTGAGCCACAGCAGCATCCTGGTACAGGAAGAGAGAGAGAGAGAGAGAGAGAGAGAGAGAGAGAGAGAGAGAGAGAGAGAGAGAGAGAGAGAGAGAGAGAGAGAGAGATGGGGAAAGAAGTGGTCGATCAGCGAGAGATGTCCTTGGCTGGTCAGGACAGTCTTTGTGCAGAGTTTAGCTTGCATTGGCCCCTCCCTGTCTTTCCCTGCCAGTGGCCAGATGTCTTTTGACCTGATTGCGGTGGACCCATTTGAAAATTGGCTCTTTCTGTCCCTGGTTCAGTTTGATTCGGTACGCAACCGGGGAGAGTTTGTCCACAATCTCAAAAGGACCTGTCCAGTGAGGCAGAAATTTCTTTGACAGCCGATGGGCTGCTGTCCGGGGCGGCTGGATGAAGCGGTAATACCAGACCCTATCGCCTACATCCAGTTCCTGGTGTGACGCTTTCTGGTCATAATATGCTTTCCGGCCTTCGGCACTCTTCTGAAGCTGTTGTTGGGCGAAAGCAAAGGTTGTTCTCAGGTGCCGGTGTAGCTCATCAAGGTACTGGTGAGTGGTGTAGGCCGTGACAAGGCTGGAGGCTCCCGTTTGATACAGCAGGTGCAGCGGCAATGTCATTTGCCGCCCAGTCATTAGTTCAAAGGGAGACACATGAGTTGATTCATGCGGGGTGGCTCTGATGGCCATAAGCACTAAAGGAAGTTTCACATCCCAGTCTTTCTGGTTGGCGGAAACGTACTTTCTCAGCATGCTCACCACCGTTCGATTAGTTCGTTCCACTTGGCCGGACGAGATAGGATGGTGACTGATATGCAGTTGAGCCTGTACTCCCAGAAGTTTCCAAACCTGCTGCATGATCTCAGCTGTAAAGTGGGTGCCTCTGTCCGAGTTCACTTTGAGTGGCAGTCCGAACCTGGAGAAGATGTGATTCATCAGGAGGTATGCCGTGGTTTGGGCAGTGTCGTTGGGTGCTGGAAGACACTCTACCTACTTGGTGAACTGACACACAACCGTGAGGAAGTATTTGTTACCCCTCGTTGATCTGGGCAGGGGCCCTACCCAGTCTATCTGGAGGTCTGACCATGGGAATGTGACTCCTCTGCGTTGAAGTGGGGCTCTGTGGTTTGGGTTTGCTGGTTGGAATTGGCAGCAAACCAGGCATTCTCTGACATATTCTGCCACGTCTTGTTGCATGCCCGGCCAGTATGCCACATGTTTCAGGGTCTCGTACGTGGCTTTGGTACCGTGGTGTCCTGCACATGGTGCGTCGTGGGCATACATTAGCATGACCCCCCTTTGACAATGTCGCACCACAAGCCTTTGCACTGTGAGGTCATCAGGGGCATACCACAGAATGTTGTGTTTCACACGCAGCATGTGTTGGACGTCATGTAGCCGTCTGAGGCCTGGGGCAGCAGTGAAGTCAGACGCAGTGATAGGGTGGTTGGAGGGGTCAGAGAGGTGGTTTATCATGGCTTGTATGGCCGTGTCAGAGGTTTGCATGTCAGCTATGTCTTTGTTTGAAATTTGTGGAGCCAGCGTAAGCGGCTGTGATGTCTGAGCTGTCGCAGTAATTGGTCGCTTGCTGCGGGTTATCGCTGCAACATCGATTGTGGGTGGGTGGGCTGGGGGTGACCATAGATTGCCGTGCAGTGCACCCGTCTTGGCTAGGGCATCTGTTTGGTCATTCAAGTCTTTGTCGAGGCCTGGTTGCCTTGAGTGTCCTTTCACCTTTTTCCAGTAGACGATCATGTTGTGTGTTCTTGTGATGTCGTCGCATGCTTGGAACAGGTGTTGGTGTTTGACTGACTTGTTGTTTGCTGTTCTGAAGCCATTTTGTTTCCAGCCCGTAAGGTGGCATGTGAAACTGAGTCTGGCATAATTGGAGTCTGTGCAGATAAGGAGTTCCCTGATGTTGTGGGTTGATGCGATTTGGAGGGTTATTAGAATGGCTGCTATTTCAGCATATTGCGATGTCTGAGGACCCAATTTGAAGTGCTGTGGAGGGCAAGGCTGGTTATTCAGCCACAGTACGCCCGCACCTGATTTTAGGGTGCCCTCTTGGTTGTAAGAGCACCCATCGACGTAGGCGGTGGTCATTCCTTGACACGCATTCTCTTCAAAGTACCTGTGACAGGTCTGTTGTTGTCGTTGGGGTTCCTCTGTGTCCAGCGTTGCCGCTGGTGTGTCATCGGAACAGGCAGCCAAGCCGTTTCCCAGTGCAGACTTGTGATTCTGAGCATAACGTGTCTCAACATTGCGTCCCTGGAGGGCCATCAACCAGGTGGCTATGCGTGAATTGATAACGACACCATCGCGAATACGCTGGCTGTTGAGGAACATTACAGGCTGGTGGCAAGTCTCTATGATAACCTTTTGTGCTCCGACGTAGTTGGAGAATCGCTGGATGACCCACACGGTGCAGAGTAGAGCCTTTTCACAGTCAGAGTATCTGCTCTCTGGTGGGAGAAGTGTCTTACTGGCATATGCAACCACTCTTTTGTCTTGGTCATGTCTTTGGTATAGACCAGCACTCAGGCAGTGTTTGGAGAATCCAAACGATGGGGATCTTGTACTGCTTGACGAAAGTGGGAGGAGCATTAAGGTGCGTTGGGATGCGCATTGTGTGGAGGGTGGTGAGACCACAGTCTAAAGAGTCTTTGGCAAATGACACTTTGTATTTGTAAAGGACTTGTCTGAGTTCTTGACGTTCTGCATCATCCTTTATGGCGTCTGCCTCTTTCAGAATTTGCTGGACTTGCATCTCAAATCCTGGATATGGCTCTTCTGTTGTTGTGTTGTCTGTTGTGTCGGCAGTCACAGGTGCAGCGCTGTCATCAGTCTGACAGGCAGGCTGGCTAGTGACTGTGTACACTGCAAGTTGTTGGTCCTCTGTCAGCTCTGTTCTGCACACTTGATCTTTGGCCATCGGCATGACGGAAGCAAGGGAGATGAATTTGAACGGTGCTGTGAACACTGTGTTGTCCGTGCTCCCTTCTGGGATCATCGAAGATGGGACTGGACCAATGACTGGTAAGGTGAGCTCAAAGTCATGGAAGTCGTGGCTCACTAGCCATCCCAGGCGGTAGGCCTTGGGAATTCTGATGTCCATTGCAGTGCAGTTGTAGACAAGGATGTAGACGACACGGGATGACAGTTCAGTGAGTGGTGTCGCTTCCAGACTGAGTCCAAGTTCCAGACATTCAGGCGAAGGTTGGAAGAAGCCCAGTGTGTGGTTCAGTGTTTGACCACACCGCATGTTGAGCCGAACAGCGACCCCTTTGGTGTAAGCTGGTACTGCAGTCTCCTGTTCGTTGACTAAGGTGCAGACGTCTGGAATGGTCTGACCTGACAGGAGGTTTTCAAGGTTGACAGGAACCACAGGGGGCTGTGAAGTCATTGGGGCCCAAACTACCTCATTGATAAAGTCCACATGAGCCTTGAGACGAATCAAGATGTCCGCTCCTATGTAGACATCATGCGGTAGGTCTGGAAGAACCAGGAAGTAGTGTGTGAGGCACCGGTCATTCCATCTCAAGTTCAAAACGCAGATGCGCTTAGCAGTTACCATGGTTGATAGGCAGGAGTCTAGAGGGAAGCGGGTGCGCTTGCTTGCAGACGGGAGGCCTGCTGTGTTTTCCGTGAGAGCTTTGAACAGCGCTAGGCTGATGGCTGAGTTGTCTGCCCATAGTGCGAGTATGATGTCTGTAGTTGTGACATCATTCAGCTGGAGATCAGTCATGACCTTGGGGCAGTGAAAGTCAGAGTCTATGGTGAGTCGAAAGGTGCAGAGTAGTGAACTTGAGCTTTGTTCTGGTGTTGAGATAGTGTTCTCGTGGCTGACTGCGGGATTTCTCGTGACCTCTGTGGCCTGACAGTCTGGCTCAGGTGATCTGGGTGGCTGGAGAGGCAGAGGTTCTCGCACTTGAGCCCAAATTTTTAGCAGTCTGAAGTCTAATAGGGGTTCAAAGCGATCTAGCAGATCTTCTCGATGAGAAGGGGGTACGTGTCCATTGGTGAGATGTACACAGGGTGTATCAGACTCATTGGGCCAATTGTTAGATGGATGGGAGCTATCTGTTCAAGTTGGATCTCATTTTGGCTGTATGACTGCACATTTAGCTCACATTTTTGGGATTTCAGAGTTCGATTCTGTCTTTTAGCTTCAAATCGGAGTCTGTCAAAAAGGTGGGATGACATCAAAGTGAGATCAGCTCCGGTGTCGACCAGGGCTTCAAATCTCAGCTCATTCTCCAATGTGATGGCAAGATAGAGTTTCCGGGCCACTCCCTTTTCGATCAGGTTTCCCAGGAGTCTTGGTTCTGGGGTTTGTGTGGTGATCGATAAACAGTTAGGGAAGGTCTCATGTGGCTCGTTAGGGAGGCCGACAACCAAAACAGCACTCTCTGGTACTTTTGGACTTTGGTCGCTGGCATGATGCTTTGTGTTTGATTGTTCGTGAAGTGCAGCTGTCGGCTGACATGTTTGGGTGACGCTGTCACTTGGTGATGGAGTCTCTGGTTCTGTGGACTGTAGTTGGTGAACGGTGCTTGGTTCAGTCGGAGGGCAGTCAGAAAAGATGTTGGGTACAGGCCTTACACCTAGTCATGAGGAGTCTGGCCTGTCCTTCTTGTCTCCCTTGTCAGGTTCCTTTTGAAGGAGTTCTTTCAGAATTCTCAGGATTTTTGCTGTCTCAGATGAAAATGCACTGTCTTGCTCTGGTGCGTGTTCAGACTTGGGTTTGTTCGGGGCATGTCGTGAATCGTTCCGCCGCGGGCTGTCTGGGCTGGATACTCTGGCTGATGAGAGTCGGCCATTTCTGGGCCGTCGGCTGGCCTCCGACGTGGCTCCACCCTTTGGGTGGTTAGATGGACCTGGCTTGTCCCAGAATCTTTCAGAGCGCCCGGTCTGGTGCTTAGGGCGGGCACCGTCCCGGCTGTGCTGCTCTCTGCTGGCTTGGAACGGTTTTGACTCTTTGTTGAAAGGCCTGTCACTGTGGTATTTCTGGGCGCCCTCTAGGGCCAACTCTGGGCAGTGATCAGAGACAGGGCAAATGGTTGGGTTTCTCACAGTCTTTTCAGAAGCCGTTTTTTGCTTGGCATAGGCTTTATGGGCTAAGTCCCGTAGCTGTTGGATGGACATGCTACATGGGCAGACCAGGACTCCTAGGTGATGGCTTACTGCGGGGTGCAGATTTCGAAGGAATAGAGTTTTGAAGTTGAAATCCTCCTCCATTCCTGGCTCGTTCCGTGCTCCGAAATAGGTCTGTCTGAGTCGGCTGTAGTAGGCCTGTGGGGTTTCGTGTTGGGCTTGTCTCAGGTCCATGGTGCTGATGATACCTTGGTCTGAGTCAGGGTCCGAGAAATGAAGCTTATGCGCAAGTTCTGGCAGGAAGATTCAATGTTACGTCACTTATCACATTCAGACCTATCCAATCAAGTCATAATTCTCAGAGTATAAAAGATCGGTAATTAACACATGTCTGAGTTCACAGATGCTGACGCCAGCATTGCAGTTGACGATCCGGACGTTCCGTGGCGGTCGATCGCTGGTCCTAATGTGCAATACAGTGGCGTTCAAAGTCCATGTCAGCCTATCATTCTGTTCATTGGGCTGTCGCGGCAACAGACACGCGTTTAGATGCGGAACAATCACTTTCAATGGAGGACTATCTGGGCATGTTATCAAAGACACAGATGATCTTCATCACTGTGGAGGAGGGGGCGTGGTTTTGCGAGGTCTGTAGCGGGAGAGAGAGAGCAGGGCCGAGCGGTTGGTAAGTGGGTCAAGTGCAAATGAGTAACACCTGTCTCTGATTGCAGTAATTGGCTGGAGAGACTGCTTATAAGCTGCAGCAGAGAGAGAGATGAGGGAGAGAGAGACTCACTGGGACTCGTAGTCACACAGCCACGCAGAGAGGAACTGCTGACAAAACCGACGAAGTGAAAAGAGAGTTTGATTATTGTTTTATGTTTTTGTGCGATGTGCACACAGTTTATTGAGTGACCGAAGGAGAAAATAAAAAGAGCACTTACGAGTCCCAGAAAGTCGACCCTGGTCTTCTTCCTTCCCACACCCACAAGAACCAAAAACGACTACACTGGTGCCGAAACCCGGGAAGGGAGAAGAACGCCGCCGCCATGCAATCCCCGCCAGGAACGCCATTTGCGCAGATTATCAACTCGCTGGCTGATCTTCACCAAGAGCAACACCAGCAGCTACTGGCCATGAGGGAGGAGCACGACAAGAGGTTCGAGGTGCTCCTCCAGGGCCAGTATGAAGACCGCCAGCTGTTCCGGAGCTGGATAGACCGGGAGGCTAAGGCCGCCCCCCACGCACCATCTGACTCAGCGGCTTCTCTGAGCCTTGCCAAGATGGGTCCCCAGGACGACCCCGAGGTGTTCCTGGACTTATTTGAGAAGTCCGCCGAGGTCTGGGGGTGGCCCACCGCGGACTGGCCAATGCGGCTACTTCCCTTGCTGTCCGGAGAGGCACAAGTAGCCGCCCACCAACTGCCAGTCCAGAACCTCCTGGTCTATCAGGACCTGAAGCGGGCCATCCTTCAGCGGGTCGGCCGGACCCCAGAACAACACCGTCAGAGGTTCCGGACCCTGGGCCTCGAAGAGTCCGGCCGGCCCTTCGTCTTCGCCCAACAGCTCCGGGACTCCTGCCGCAAATGGCTGATGGCCGATGGGTGTGACGTCGAGGGAATGATCGATCGTGTGGTACTGGAACAGTTCGTCGCCCGGCTACCGAAGACAACTGCCCAGTGGGTCCAGTGCCACCGCCCGACGTCGCTAGACCAGGCCATCCAGCTGGCGGAGGACCAAATGGTGGCGTGCTCCGGGGTCGGCGAACCCCTTCCATCCGCTTCTCTCTCTCTCTCTCTCCCCCCTGTTGTTTCTTCCCCCTCTCTCCCCAAACCTGTCCCCCTTCCCAGGTCGCGGCGCAGGACGATACCCAGACCGGCGCCGAGGTGGAGGTCGGGGGTTCCGCCCAAGGCCACGGCGGCTCCCAGACCGGCGCCCCGGGGAGGGGGAGCGACAACCGACCCGTTCCCCTCCTCATCTTCTCCAGCACTCTCTCCATGCCAATTCCCTGACCCACTTCCAGCCACTAGGGCGGCGGGGAAGCCTGGGCCGGCTTGCTGGCGCTGTGGGGACCCCGGCTATTTCATCAATCGGTGTCCAGTGATGGAGGTGGGGACACTGATCCGGGTCCCCGACGCGCCACAAGCCGCCCCCGATCAAGCTGGCCTGTACCAGATACCTGTGAGTATCGAGGGGGGTACTTATAAGGCTTTGGTGGATTCGGGTTGTAACCAGACCTCCATCCATCAAAGCCTGATTCAGTCTAAGGTGTTGGATAACCGCCGCATGGTTAAGGTGAGGTGTGTGCACGGGGAAGTGGTGAATTATCCGGTGTTGCCCATGGATATTCAATTTCGGGGACAAAAGCATAGTGTGGAGGTAGCAGTTAACCCGCACCTCCGGCATCCGCTAATTTTGGGGACCAATTGGCCATCATTTAATAAATTGTTGGGGCATTTGTGTGCGGATGCTTCTTGGGGAAAACATGTAAAGGGGAAAGAGACGGTTGCTCAGTCGGGAGAGGTGGATTCGGGACCTCCGGGGGCCGGTCCGGGGGAACAGAGCGGTCTGGAGATGCCCATTCTCACAGACCGCGATGACTTTCCCCTGGAACAGTCCCGGGATGAGTCGCTGAAAAACGCGTTTAATCAGGTCCGTTCCATCGACGGCCACCTCCTCCAGCCTGACCAGCCGCTCTCTTATCCCTATTTTTGTATTTTAAAGGATAGGTTGTATCGGGTGACCCAAGACACCCAGTCAAAGCAGGATACAACCCAGTTGTTAGTACCTAAAAGCCACCGGGAAATGCTTTTCCAGGCGGCTCATTCTAATCCTATGGCCGGGCATTTAGGACAAACGGCTACACTCAACCGTCTAATGGCCCGTTTCTTCTGGCCGGGCATTCACGAGAATGTACGCAGATGGTGTGCGTCTTGTCGTGAATGTCAGTTGGTGAATCCACCGGCCACCCCAAAAGCACCATTGTGCCCACTCCCGCTAGTGCAGGTCCCCTTCGAGAGAATTGGTATGGACCTCATCGGGCCATTAGAGCGGTCAGCACGCGGGCATCGCTTTGCATTAGTTATGGTAGACTATGCAACGCGATACCCGGAAGCAGTCCCGCTCCGCACTATTTCGGCGAAAAGTGTTGCGAGCGCACTGTTTTCATTCATCTCCCGGGTGGGAATCCCGAAAGAGATTCTCACTGATCAAGGCACGGCGTTCATGTCACGAACGATTCGCGAACTTTACGAGTTGTTGGGCGTTAAATCGGTTCGCACAAGCGTCTATCACCCACAAACAGATGGCTTGGTGGAACGGTTTAATCGCACGTTGAAATCCATGATTCGTAAGTTCGTTCACGAGGACGCTAAAAATTGGGATAAATGGCTAGAACCTCTGATGTTTGCTGTTCGCGAGGTCCCGCAAGCCTCCATGGGGTTTTTCCCCTTCGAGCTTCTCTATGGGCGCCAGCCCCGGGGGGTGCTGGATGTCCTTAGGGAGGCTTGGGAGGAAGGACCTTCAGCGAGTAAAAATGAAATTCAGTATGTCCTGGACCTGAGAACAAAACTTCACACTTTGGGGCGGCTGTCAATGGAGAATTTGTTACAGGCTCAGGACAAACAGAGACAGCTATACAACAGAGGCGCTAGGCTTCGTCAATTCACTCCAGGAGATAAGGTACTTGTATTACTCCCTACGTCGAGCTCGAAATTACTTGCAAAGTGGCAAGGACCCTTTGAGGTCACACGGCGAGTTAGCGATCTCAACTATGAGGTGATTCGATCAGATAGGGACGGGGCACGTCAAATTTACCACCTCAACCTGCTAAAGAAATGGTCTGAGGCAGAGTCAGTGATGCTCGCGACGGTGGTGAGCGGAGAGGAGGATCTCGGGCCGGAGGCGGTTCAAAAACCTCAATCTCTCGCTCTGGCCCCGGGGGGAGACCACCTCTCGCCCTCGCAGCTCACTGACGTAAAACATTTACAAGCGGAGTTCGCTGACGTGTTCTCGCCCCTACCTGGTCGCACCGATCTCATCCAGCACCACGTTGAGACTGAGCCGGGAGTTGTGGTTCGCAGCCGGCCGTACCGCTTGCCTGAACATAAGAAAAAAGTGGTTCAGGAAGAATTAGAGGCTATGCTTGACATGGGTGTGATAGAAGAATCCAACAGTGACTGGGCGAGCCCGATTGTTTTAGTGCCTAAACCTGACGGCTCGGTCCGTTTCTGTGTGGATTATCGTAAGGTGAACGCGGTGTCGAAATTTGATGCTAATCCAATGCCAAGGATTGACGAATTGCTTGATCGGCTAGGGACTGCTCGTTTTTATTCGACGCTGGACTTGACTAAGGGTTATTGGCAGATCCCCTTGTCTCCAATGACCAAAGAAAAGACCGCTTTCACCACGCCGTTTGGATTACACCAATTCGTCACCCTTCCTTTCGGCCTGTTCGGGGCTCCCGCAACCTTCCAGCGTCTGATGGACAGAATTCTCCGGCCGCATGCTGCATATGCCGCTGCCTATCTGGATGATATCATCATCTACAGTGCAGACTGGCAGCGTCATATGCAGCACTTGCGAGCTGTCCTGAAGTCGCTGAGAAGGGCGGGGCTTACCGCCAACCCGAAGAAGTGTGCAATTGGGCGGGTGGAAGTAAAGTATCTGGGCTTCCACTTGGGTCATGGGCAGGTGCGTCCCCAAATTGACAAGACCGCAGCTGTTGCGGCCTGTCCGAGACCCAAGACCAAAAAGGAGGTTAGACAGTTCCTGGGGCTAGCGGGATATTACAGGAGGTTTGTACCTAATTAGGCTTTTACTCAGATAAAGGCTGCTCTGTGTGGTGGACCGCTCTTGCAGGCTCCTAACTTTTCTCTCCCTTTTCTTCTACAGACTGACGCCTCGGACAGAGGGTTGGGCGCGGTCCTGTCCCAGGAGGTGGAGGGTGAGGAGCGGCCGGTGCTGTACATCAGTCGCAAGCTCTCTAAGAGAGAGACGATGTACAGCACCATTGAGAAGGAGTGTTTGGCCATCAGGTGGGCCGTTCTCACCCTTCGCTATTACCTCCTGGGGCGGGAGTTCACCCTCTGTTCGGACCACGCCCCCTTGCAGTGGCTCCACCGCATGAAGGATACCAACGCGCGGATCACCCGTTGGTATCTAGCTTTACAGCCATTTAAGTTCAAGGTGGTCCACAGGCCGGGTGCTCAGATGGCTGTGGCTGACTTCCTCTCCAGGAGGGGGGGGGGGGGTGGGGGGGAGGGCTGCAGGCCGGATGGCTCCCCGGCCTGAGTCGGGCGGTGGGGGTATGTGGAGGAGGGGGCGTGGTTTTGCGAGGTCTGTAGCGGGAGAGAGAGAGCAGGGCCGAGCAGTTGGTAAGTGGGTCAAGTGCAAATGAGTAACACCTGTCTCTGATTGCAGTAATTGGCTGGAGAGACTGCTTATAAGCTGCAGCAGAGAGAGAGATGAGGGAGAGAGAGACTCACTGGGACTCGTAGGCACACAGCCACGCAGAGAGGAACTGCTGACAAAACCGACGAAGTGAAAAGAGAGTTTGATTATTGTTTTATGTTTTTGTGCGATGTGCACACAGTTTATTGAGTGACCGAAGGAGAAAATAAAAAGAGCACTTACGAGTCCCAGAAAGCCGACCCTGGTCTTCTTCCTTCCCACACCCACAAGAACCAAAAACGACTACAATCACCATTCTGGCGTCATCACTTCATCACCATTCATCATAGTGATATGTATATGATTATGCATTTCCGATATCGATCGGGTGTAGTATTTTTCTCTTTCTCAAATTGTCGCAAGCATGCGTGCACAAGACGCGCACCTGCTTGTGCATTGCTCGTTATCGCTTGCTCGTGTTGTAAACTATCCACAGTGCCTCGTAAATGATTCGCATGACACCGGTTACCGTTAACGATTGTATTTTGTTTAGAAAAGGTGAAACCGAACAGCTGGCACAGCATATTAGCCTCTATCGTTCTCCCCACGAATGCAAGGAATCCAACACGGGTTTTAAAGCGACATGCACCCATTAATCGGGGCTTCATGATTAACAGAAGTTAAGCTGAAATCGCGAATGGGTTCAGTGTTATCAGATCGCTAAAGTTGAATTATGTAGCGACTATGAGTCAGATAAAATAATAACTCAACGGGGAACTGAATTAAAATGAAAGACTCGAATGACACTATATATTATAAATAATTCAGAATTAATGTTTACACCTTAACTTATTCGTCCGCCGATATGTAAGGACTTAAAGGGGGCTCTGTTAAAGGGAAACATGTATATTTAGCTCAAATGAATGAATTTAATGAATTCATAGGGAATTTTGAGAGTCTATTTTACAGCCGAGCAAATGACTCTTCTAGCGTTCATTTGAACGGCCCGTAAATATCAACTCTGCAGCGGATATTAATATCCGAATAATAGTGAAACACTATTTCACAGCCAGGTAACTTAGATCGGCAGTTCAAGACATTAAATTGATAAGCACATAACACAAGAACAGTTATCTTTGAATACAAACGGAACTTTATTGATTAATCTAACACATCAAACTAATATCTAACATAAACACACACGCTCGCACATTCACACGTTGCAGAAAGGAAGAAGGTGAGGAAAGAATAAGTTCTAAGAGAGAGAAATTATGAAATCCTTAGCAATCTATGCATTTATGAAACATGACCTGAAGAAACCATTGATCAGTAATTTAACCTCCTATCGTTTCTTAGGCAGGGACCGTTGTACCTTTCTTCATGACGTGGTGACATCATTTGTGGTACAAATGAGGTGACCTCTTAATCATGGAGCTCTCTAGCTCACATTGGTTCAAAGGTGGCCTGCCGATATTAGGCGTGGTGCATCAATCCCTATATCGTGACCTTGACCCTTATGGGGTAGACAGGCATTTTACCTAATAAAAGAAGAAGGAGAGGGAAGGAAGAGGTGAAACAAAACAAAACAGTTGAGTGTCTCTAGGTCTTGCCTACAACTACTCGTGCAGCTAAGGTGTCGTGTACCCTAACTTAATGAGAGGTGTTCTACCTGTTGGGTAGATTGTGCAATGTTTCCTATGATGAGTGTAGCCGGGTCCATGCTAAGCTAGTTTCTGAAGCTAGTTTCTACCTGTGGGAAGAACATGTTTGCTGAATGTTTTCCCTGGCAGATGTGGTTAACTTCTGTATGTTAGCGAGTATGTAAGTTATGTAGTGTATGTAACGTTAGTGGGTGTATGGTCAGATCTGTTCTAGTCTGTTTTTGGTCCCCCCTTTCCTGGAAGGCGTGTCAATCAGAATCGGACTCATCCCATTTCCTGTCCTCTTCATGGCATTTGAGGGATTCTCTCAATAGCTGCATGACTTCTTGTGAGTCGCTGCTTTGCTTGTGCCCACGGCCGTCTGGTTGTTTGGATCTGGCATTGGCATGAGAGTCTTGTTCTTCGGCGTACTCAGTGCTGTGCTTAACTGAGTGGTGCCGAGGTGGGTTTTGTCGTCGCTTACCCACGTTAGATGCTCTGGAATGTGTGGGATGACGATGGTCTTTGGCATCTTTAGGGTTTCTTGAGAAGCGAGGCTGGTCCCATGGCTTTTCCCAGCAGTTGGTGTGGTAGCTGTCATGGGAGTCACGTTCTCTGTACTCTTTATGATGGACCGTAGTGTAGTCATGCCACTGGGTGTCGTCCAGTGCAAGGCTTGGGTCTTGGCTGACAGAGTTTGACACTGTGGATGTTTTCAAACCTTTCTTTGTGGCCATCTTTTGTTTGATGTAGGCCTTGTGTGTCAGGTCACGCAGCTGTTGGATTGTCATCGTGTCTGGGCAGGCCATGATGCCTAGATGACGACTCACTCCAGGGTGCAAGTTTCTCAGGAAGATGGTTTTGAAGTTTAAATCCTCTTCAAGTTCAGGTTCGTTATATGCACCAAAGTAGGCTTGTCTGAAACGGCTGTAGTAGGCTTGGGGAGTCTCTTGTCGACCTTGTTTGGTTTCCCAGGCGATTAACAGTCCGTGTTCAGACTCAGGGCCTGTAAATTCTTGGGTCAGCGTCTCACGTAGTAGCTGGTAGTTGTACTTTACGTGAACAGGTTGCCGATCTAGAAAGCTTCGTACCTCGGGACTGGATGTGGCTCTGAGGAGGTATAACCTGTGTCGGTCGGTCACCTGAGGTCTTGCCTCTAGGTAGAAGACAATATCTCGGAGGTAGGCCTGGATGTCGCGGCCCTCCGTGGAGTTTGGGTTGAACTGGGTGATGTTCTTAGCGAGCTTGTCGAGGTTTTCAAAGATCATCTTTTGTGCAGGTTCGGAGTCTGCTTGGATGAGCTCTCTTTTGTTGGCCGGGACAAGTTCTGTGGTGGAGGCCGGTGACGTTTTGGGTTGCGGCCATTCACTTCTTCCGTTGTATGGCAGTTCTTGGAAGGAAGACTGTGTTCTACTCAGCAGTAGTGATGCTGAGGGAGTTCTATCCCTTCTTGGCTCTGGTCTCTGTTTAACAGCATGATTGAGTTCATATCTGACAGCGTAGAGCTCGTCGTTGGCGTCGTCTCGCTGTCGGATCAGATGGTCCATCTCAGTGCTGTACCTTTCAAGATGGTCTTCCAGAGCATTGATTTTAGAGTTCTGGTCTTTAATATCAGCGTTGGCTTTCTCTAGCTGATGTTCAGCAGACTGGAGTTGGTTTAACAGGTGTTTATGTGCAGTCTTTGACTCTTGTTTGTCGCGTTCAGCGACTGCAAGGGCTTCTTGGAGCTTGTCAACTGGTTTCTTTGTTTCTTGCTCCACTTCGTCAGGCACTTTGAGTTTGTCTTGAGCTTTAGCCTTGAGCTGGTCTGTGCAGCGTTGAGTGTGCATCAGCTCTCTCAGGAACTCAGTGGTCTGACGCTTGAAGTTGTCCTGGACTTTCACTTCCAGCTTGTCTATGTGGTGTTGGGCACGTGTCAGCTCCTCTTGAAGGTGGATGATGTGCTTGTCGCTTAGTTTCAGCTGGGCTGTGAAGGCGTTGCTTAGGGAACAGGTGATCTTGGCTAGTTCCATGTGGTTGTTGTTCTGGCTTGAATCATGTGTCAGGAACCTTCTCAGAATCATGATTATTATTAAAAATAATAACAGTGGTGGGGTTGGTCACGTGACCCGGAGCAAGATGGACGCTTGAGACTCCGCTCCTTGCCAAACCACGGCTTTAAAGTATTTTTTCTCCAGACAAACGTCATTTAATTAGTTAATTTTCATCTCAAGTATGCCTAAACCTCCTCGTGACAAAGATTTCCCTAGTTTTTCGACTCCCGGCCCGTCCACCGGGAGGAAAAAAGCTTCGACTCAACCGACCGCGTGCCCCACTACTGAAGATCAGCATGGTGAAACTAGCACCCCTGAGCTTACCGGCACGGTAACCATGGTTCAGATTTTGACTGAAATCAAATCTGTAGCCTCACGTGTCAATAACATGGATGAATCTGTCGAAGCTCGTTTGGTTACGATAGACAGTACTCTGGGTGATATAAAAACATCCATTGCTTCGGTCGAGCTATCTCTCTCTAATTTATCCAACCGGACAACAGATTTGGAAAGGCGAATGGACGAAGCCGAAACTCGGATCTCAACTACTGAGGATAGTCGCGATAACCACAAAGCCCAAATATCAGCTATGCAAAAGACAGTGGATATGTTACAGCTGAAGGTTGACGACCTGGAGAACCGTGGACGTCGGAAGAATTTAAAGATTGTCAATCTCCCGGAGAAAGCAGAGGGTTCCACTTCACTCGCGGACTTTCTCCAAACGTCCATTCCAACTTTAGTCGGCCTACCTGCTGACTTTCCTCTTCTGGAGATTGAACGTGCCCACCGCACTCTGGTCCCTAGTCCGGACGCAAGCAAGCCGCCAAGAAGCATTCTAGTGCGTTTTCTCCGTTACTCTCAGAAAGAAGCGGTTCTCCGAGCAGCTTTGAAGAAGCGTGACATCCTCTACAACGGATCTAAATTGAGGTTCTATTCTGACCTCTCGGCGGAGGTCCTGCGCAAACGTCGTGAGTTTGACTCCGTGGGGAAACTGATGGCCCGTCGCAATATGTATCGAGGCTTTGCTTATCCCGCGCGGCTTCGATGTCTTTACAACGGGCAAATTCGTCTTTTTGATACCCCTGAATCAGCTGCTGCCTTTTTGGAAACTCTTACTTGAGGTATTTTTGTTCTTACTCTCGTTTGCTGGAGGAATACTGACTTGATTTACAGCGAGTCCCTGTATATTTTATTTTTATTTTAACTATTTAACGAAGCTAATCTTATTGATAATGTCATTATCATTTACCTATTTGTACCCACTTTGAATGCGTATTTTTCTTCTTTCTTTTTCTCTGATTTATAGCTGTTTCAAAGTGATATTTACATGAGGTTTGATTTAATTTTAAGATAGCTTCCCACTTATAACAGTTACTATTTTGTTTCAAAAGGGACTCTCTTTTCCCCGTTGGGTTTTATTCGTTTTTTCTGGTTTGGCCGTTGTCTCTGGTGACTGAACTGTTACTGTGGTCTCTAAATTGAATTTGTATTTGTATTGGATTATCACGCTCGTTGACTTCATTTTGGGGGGTGTAACTCTGTCGTTTGGGGACAGAGTTGGGGTGGGTATGCGCTGCAAGGTGTTTCTTTATGTTTTATGTGTTTACTGTAAGCCAACTCTCTGCCGTCTTTGCCAAAAAACTTTTTTATCTACGCGATTAATCAGCGCCCTTTATGGCTGGTTCACTTAAACTTATCACTTGGAATGTTCAAGGGATTGGACATGTAATTAAAAGGAAAAAACTTTTAACTCATCTGAAAAAACAAAAACCCGACATAGTATTGCTTCAGGAAACAAAATTATCTGACGCTGAACATTCAAAGCTGGGGAAAGACTGGGTTGGTCAAGTTTACTTTTCCTCCTATTCACAGAACAAAAGAGGTGTGGCCATTCTTATTAATAAAAATCTACCCTTTATTTTAGAACACAAAGAATCTGATCCTGAAGGGAGATTTATTTTGATAACAGGATCAATCTTCAAACACCATGTAGCAATCCTTAATGTTTATGCTCCAAATTATGATTCCCCTAACTTTATATCTCAGATGATCTTACTGTTCACTTACCACTGTAAAGGCTTAGGTTTTCTAGCCGGAGACTTTAATTGTATAATGAATGCTTCCCTAGATAAATCTTCATCTGCAAATGTATCAAACCCTAAATCATCTAAGGTGCTTAATAATTTATGTTCAGATTCTGCCTTGGTGGACGTATGGCGTCATTTGAATCCTAAAGTGAGAGATTATAAATTTTATTCTCACCCCCACAATTCATATTCCAGGCTTGATTATTTCTTTCTTCCTAATCAATATCTGCATGCAGTTCAGACATGCTTTATTGATTCTATCGTCTTATCAGATCGTGCAGCTGTAAGTTTGCAAATTGATCCTTCTTTCAGTATCCCTAGATCTTCAAATTGGAGATTCAATACATCTCTTTTAAACAGCGACCCTTTTTCATCTTTTGTTTCAGATAGATTGTCTCAATTTTGGCTCGACAACAGAGATTCTCCAGTGTCTTCTGCCATGATTTGGGATGCAGCTAAAGCCACTCTACGCGGCCATCTTATTTCTTACACTTCCCATCTTAAAAAAGTCAAAGATAGCAATAGGAAAAATCTTGAAAAGGAAGTAACCAGATTGGAACAAACACATAAGCAATTCCCTACAGTTTCAAACTTAAAAGCTTTGGTAAATGCAAGAACTAAGCTAAATATGGATCACACCTCCCATACTCAGAAGCTTCTGCTCTTTACTAAACAAAAATATTATGAATTTGGCAATAAATCCAGCCGGTTACTGGCATACCAACTAAAGAATCAAAATAATGACCGGTCAATTAATATGATACAAAATATAAATGGTGCCACCTCGAGAGATCCTTTAGCCATAAACAATACTTTCAAGGAATTCTATAAATCTCTATACAGTTCTGAATCAATAGCGACGGACTCTGACATTGCTGCCTTTTTAAGTAATATTACATTACCGTTATGCTCTGAGGAAGATCGTTTTAATTTAAGTGCTCCGTTTTCAGTAGAGGAAGTTTGGGCAGCAATTCAGTCCATGCCGACTGGGAAATGCCCCGGTCCAGATGGTTTCCCATTGGAATTTTTTAAAAAATTTTTAAAAAAGGATACCAACGCGCGGATCACCCGTTGGTATCTAGCTTTACAGCCATTTAAGTTCAAGGTGGTCCACAGGCCGGGTGCTCAGATGGCTGTGGCTGACTTCCTCTCCAGGAGGGGGGGGGGGTGGGGGGGAGTATTGCAGGCCGGATGGCTCCCCGGCCTGAGTCGGGCGGTGGGGGTATGTGGAGGAGGGGGCGTGGTTTTGCGAGGTCTGTAGCGGGAGAGAGAGAGCAGGGCCGAGCAGTTGGTAAGTGGGTCAAGTGCAAATGAGTAACACCTGTCTCTGATTGCAGTAATTGGCTGGAGAGACTGCTTATAAGCTGCAGCAGAGAGAGAGATGAGGGAGAGAGAGACTCACTGGGACTCGTAGGCACACAGCCACGCAGAGAGGAACTGCTGACAAAACCGACGAAGTGAAAAGAGAGTTTGATTATTGTTTTATGTTTTTGTGCGATGTGCACACAGTTTATTGAGTGACCGAAGGAGAAAATAAAAAGAGCACTTACGAGTCCCAGAAAGCCGACCCTGGTCTTCTTCCTTCCCACACCCACAAGAACCAAAAACGACTACAATCACCATTCTGGCGTCATCACTTCATCACCATTCATCATAGTGATATGTATATGATTATGCATTTCCGATATCGATCGGGTGTAGTATTTTTCTCTTTCTCAAATTGTCGCAAGCATGCGTGCACAAGACGCGCACCTGCTTGTGCATTGCTCGTTATCGCTTGCTCGTGTTGTAAACTATCCACAGTGCCTCGTAAATGATTCGCATGACACCGGTTACCGTTAACGATTGTATTTTGTTTAGAAAAGGTGAAACCGAACAGCTGGCACAGCATATTAGCCTCTATCGTTCTCCCCACGAATGCAAGGAATCCAACACGGGTTTTAAAGCGACATGCACCCATTAATCGGGGCTTCATGATTAACAGAAGTTAAGCTGAAATCGCGAATGGGTTCAGTGTTATCAGATCGCTAAAGTTGAATTATGTAGCGACTATGAGTCAGATAAAATAATAACTCAACGGGGAACTGAATTAAAATGAAAGACTCGAATGACACTATATATTATAAATAATTCAGAATTAATGTTTACACCTTAACTTATTCGTCCGCCGATATGTAAGGACTTAAAGGGGGCTCTGTTAAAGGGAAACATGTATATTTAGCTCAAATGAATGAATTTAATGAATTCATAGGGAATTTTGAGAGTCTATTTTACAGCCGAGCAAATGACTCTTCTAGCGTTCATTTGAACGGCCCGTAAATATCAACTCTGCAGCGGATATTAATATCCGAATAATAGTGAAACACTATTTCACAGCCAGGTAACTTAGATCGGCAGTTCAAGACATTAAATTGATAAGCACATAACACAAGAACAGTTATCTTTGAATACAAACGGAACTTTATTGATTAATCTAACACATCAAACTAATATCTAACATAAACACACACGCTCGCACATTCACACGTTGCAGAAAGGAAGAAGGTGAGGAAAGAATAAGTTCTAAGAGAGAGAAATTATGAAATCCTTAGCAATCTATGCATTTATGAAACATGACCTGAAGAAACCATTGATCAGTAATTTAACCTCCTATCGTTTCTTAGGCAGGGACCGTTGTACCTTTCTTCATGACGTGGTGACATCATTTGTGGTACAAATGAGGTGACCTCTTAATCATGGAGCTCTCTAGCTCACATTGGTTCAAAGGTGGCCTGCCGATATTAGGCGTGGTGCATCAATCCCTATATCGTGACCTTGACCCTTATGGGGTAGACAGGCATTTTACCTAATAAAAGAAGAAGGAGAGGGAAGGAAGAGGTGAAACAAAACAAAACAGTTGAGTGTCTCTAGGTCTTGCCTACAACTACTCGTGCAGCTAAGGTGTCGTGTACCCTAACTTAATGAGAGGTGTTCTACCTGTTGGGTAGATTGTGCAATGTTTCCTATGATGAGTGTAGCCGGGTCCATGCTAAGCTAGTTTCTGAAGCTAGTTTCTACCTGTGGGAAGAACATGTTTGCTGAATGTTTTCCCTGGCAGATGTGGTTAACTTCTGTATGTTAGCGAGTATGTAAGTTATGTAGTGTATGTAACGTTAGTGGGTGTATGGTCAGATCTGTTCTAGTCTGTTTTTGGTCCCCCCTTTCCTGGAAGGCGTGTCAATCAGAATCGGACTCATCCCATTTCCTGTCCTCTTCATGGCATTTGAGGGATTCTCTCAATAGCTGCATGACTTCTTGTGAGTCGCTGCTTTGCTTGTGCCCACGGCCGTCTGGTTGTTTGGATCTGGCATTGGCATGAGAGTCTTGTTCTTCGGCGTACTCAGTGCTGTGCTTAACTGAGTGGTGCCGAGGTGGGTTTTGTCGTCGCTTACCCACGTTAGATGCTCTGGAATGTGTGGGATGACGATGGTCTTTGGCATCTTTAGGGTTTCTTGAGAAGCGAGGCTGGTCCCATGGCTTTTCCCAGCAGTTGGTGTGGTAGCTGTCATGGGAGTCACGTTCTCTGTACTCTTTATGATGGACCGTAGTGTAGTCATGCCACTGGGTGTCGTCCAGTGCAAGGCTTGGGTCTTGGCTGACAGAGTTTGACACTGTGGATGTTTTCAAACCTTTCTTTGTGGCCATCTTTTGTTTGATGTAGGCCTTGTGTGTCAGGTCACGCAGCTGTTGGATTGTCATCGTGTCTGGGCAGGCCATGATGCCTAGATGACGACTCACTCCAGGGTGCAAGTTTCTCAGGAAGATGGTTTTGAAGTTTAAATCCTCTTCAAGTTCAGGTTCGTTATATGCACCAAAGTAGGCTTGTCTGAAACGGCTGTAGTAGGCTTGGGGAGTCTCTTGTCGACCTTGTTTGGTTTCCCAGGCGATTAACAGTCCGTGTTCAGACTCAGGGCCTGTAAATTCTTGGGTCAGCGTCTCACGTAGTAGCTGGTAGTTGTACTTTACGTGAACAGGTTGCCGATCTAGAAAGCTTCGTACCTCGGGACTGGATGTGGCTCTGAGGAGGTATAACCTGTGTCGGTCGGTCACCTGAGGTCTTGCCTCTAGGTAGAAGACAATATCTCGGAGGTAGGCCTGGATGTCGCGGCCCTCCGTGGAGTTTGGGTTGAACTGGGTGATGTTCTTAGCGAGCTTGTCGAGGTTTTCAAAGATCATCTTTTGTGCAGGTTCGGAGTCTGCTTGGATGAGCTCTCTTTTGTTGGCCGGGACAAGTTCTGTGGTGGAGGCCGGTGACGTTTTGGGTTGCGGCCATTCACTTCTTCCGTTGTATGGCAGTTCTTGGAAGGAAGACTGTGTTCTACTCAGCAGTAGTGATGCTGAGGGAGTTCTATCCCTTCTTGGCTCTGGTCTCTGTTTAACAGCATGATTGAGTTCATATCTGACAGCGTAGAGCTCGTCGTTGGCGTCGTCTCGCTGTCGGATCAGATGGTCCATCTCAGTGCTGTACCTTTCAAGATGGTCTTCCAGAGCATTGATTTTAGAGTTCTGGTCTTTAATATCAGCGTTGGCTTTCTCTAGCTGATGTTCAGCAGACTGGAGTTGGTTTAACAGGTGTTTATGTGCAGTCTTTGACTCTTGTTTGTCGCGTTCAGCGACTGCAAGGGCTTCTTGGAGCTTGTCAACTGGTTTCTTTGTTTCTTGCTCCACTTCGTCAGGCACTTTGAGTTTGTCTTGAGCTTTAGCCTTGAGCTGGTCTGTGCAGCGTTGAGTGTGCATCAGCTCTCTCAGGAACTCAGTGGTCTGACGCTTGAAGTTGTCCTGGACTTTCACTTCCAGCTTGTCTATGTGGTGTTGGGCACGTGTCAGCTCCTCTTGAAGGTGGATGATGTGCTTGTCGCTTAGTTTCAGCTGGGCTGTGAAGGCGTTGCTTAGGGAACAGGTGATCTTGGCTAGTTCCATGTGGTTGTTGTTCTGGCTTGAATCATGTGTCAGGAACCTTCTCAGAATCATGATTATTATTAAAAATAATAACAGTGGTGGGGTTGGTCACGTGACCCGGAGCAAGATGGACGCTTGAGACTCCGCTCCTTGCCAAACCACGGCTTTAAAGTATTTTTTCTCCAGACAAACGTCATTTAATTAGTTAATTTTCATCTCAAGTATGCCTAAACCTCCTCGTGACAAAGATTTCCCTAGTTTTTCGACTCCCGGCCCGTCCACCGGGAGGAAAAAAGCTTCGACTCAACCGACCGCGTGCCCCACTACTGAAGATCAGCATGGTGAAACTAGCACCCCTGAGCTTACCGGCACGGTAACCATGGTTCAGATTTTGACTGAAATCAAATCTGTAGCCTCACGTGTCAATAACATGGATGAATCTGTCGAAGCTCGTTTGGTTACGATAGACAGTACTCTGGGTGATATAAAAACATCCATTGCTTCGGTCGAGCTATCTCTCTCTAATTTATCCAACCGGACAACAGATTTGGAAAGGCGAATGGACGAAGCCGAAACTCGGATCTCAACTACTGAGGATAGTCGCGATAACCACAAAGCCCAAATATCAGCTATGCAAAAGACAGTGGATATGTTACAGCTGAAGGTTGACGACCTGGAGAACCGTGGACGTCGGAAGAATTTAAAGATTGTCAATCTCCCGGAGAAAGCAGAGGGTTCCACTTCACTCGCGGACTTTCTCCAAACGTCCATTCCAACTTTAGTCGGCCTACCTGCTGACTTTCCTCTTCTGGAGATTGAACGTGCCCACCGCACTCTGGTCCCTAGTCCGGACGCAAGCAAGCCGCCAAGAAGCATTCTAGTGCGTTTTCTCCGTTACTCTCAGAAAGAAGCGGTTCTCCGAGCAGCTTTGAAGAAGCGTGACATCCTCTACAACGGATCTAAATTGAGGTTCTATTCTGACCTCTCGGCGGAGGTCCTGCGCAAACGTCGTGAGTTTGACTCCGTGGGGAAACTGATGGCCCGTCGCAATATGTATCGAGGCTTTGCTTATCCCGCGCGGCTTCGATGTCTTTACAACGGGCAAATTCGTCTTTTTGATACCCCTGAATCAGCTGCTGCCTTTTTGGAAACTCTTACTTGAGGTATTTTTGTTCTTACTCTCGTTTGCTGGAGGAATACTGACTTGATTTACAGCGAGTCCCTGTATATTTTATTTTTATTTTAACTATTTAACGAAGCTAATCTTATTGATAATGTCATTATCATTTACCTATTTGTACCCACTTTGAATGCGTATTTTTCTTCTTTCTTTTTCTCTGATTTATAGCTGTTTCAAAGTGATATTTACATGAGGTTTGATTTAATTTTAAGATAGCTTCCCACTTATAACAGTTACTATTTTGTTTCAAAAGGGACTCTCTTTTCCCCGTTGGGTTTTATTCGTTTTTTCTGGTTTGGCCGTTGTCTCTGGTGACTGAACTGTTACTGTGGTCTCTAAATTGAATTTGTATTTGTATTGGATTATCACGCTCGTTGACTTCATTTTGGGGGGTGTAACTCTGTCGTTTGGGGACAGAGTTGGGGTGGGTATGCGCTGCAAGGTGTTTCTTTATGTTTTATGTGTTTACTGTAAGCCAACTCTCTGCCGTCTTTGCCAAAAAACTTTTTTATCTACGCGATTAATCAGCGCCCTTTATGGCTGGTTCACTTAAACTTATCACTTGGAATGTTCAAGGGATTGGACATGTAATTAAAAGGAAAAAACTTTTAACTCATCTGAAAAAACAAAAACCCGACATAGTATTGCTTCAGGAAACAAAATTATCTGACGCTGAACATTCAAAGCTGGGGAAAGACTGGGTTGGTCAAGTTTACTTTTCCTCCTATTCACAGAACAAAAGAGGTGTGGCCATTCTTATTAATAAAAATCTACCCTTTATTTTAGAACACAAAGAATCTGATCCTGAAGGGAGATTTATTTTGATAACAGGATCAATCTTCAAACACCATGTAGCAATCCTTAATGTTTATGCTCCAAATTATGATTCCCCTAACTTTATATCTCAGATGATCTTACTGTTCACTTACCACTGTAAAGGCTTAGGTTTTCTAGCCGGAGACTTTAATTGTATAATGAATGCTTCCCTAGATAAATCTTCATCTGCAAATGTATCAAACCCTAAATCATCTAAGGTGCTTAATAATTTATGTTCAGATTCTGCCTTGGTGGACGTATGGCGTCATTTGAATCCTAAAGTGAGAGATTATAAATTTTATTCTCACCCCCACAATTCATATTCCAGGCTTGATTATTTCTTTCTTCCTAATCAATATCTGCATGCAGTTCAGACATGCTTTATTGATTCTATCGTCTTATCAGATCGTGCAGCTGTAAGTTTGCAAATTGATCCTTCTTTCAGTATCCCTAGATCTTCAAATTGGAGATTCAATACATCTCTTTTAAACAGCGACCCTTTTTCATCTTTTGTTTCAGATAGATTGTCTCAATTTTGGCTCGACAACAGAGATTCTCCAGTGTCTTCTGCCATGATTTGGGATGCAGCTAAAGCCACTCTACGCGGCCATCTTATTTCTTACACTTCCCATCTTAAAAAAGTCAAAGATAGCAATAGGAAAAATCTTGAAAAGGAAGTAACCAGATTGGAACAAACACATAAGCAATTCCCTACAGTTTCAAACTTAAAAGCTTTGGTAAATGCAAGAACTAAGCTAAATATGGATCACACCTCCCATACTCAGAAGCTTCTGCTCTTTACTAAACAAAAATATTATGAATTTGGCAATAAATCCAGCCGGTTACTGGCATACCAACTAAAGAATCAAAATAATGACCGGTCAATTAATATGATACAAAATATAAATGGTGCCACCTCGAGAGATCCTTTAGCCATAAACAATACTTTCAAGGAATTCTATAAATCTCTATACAGTTCTGAATCAATAGCGACGGACTCTGACATTGCTGCCTTTTTAAGTAATATTACATTACCGTTATGCTCTGAGGAAGATCGTTTTAATTTAAGTGCTCCGTTTTCAGTAGAGGAAGTTTGGGCAGCAATTCAGTCCATGCCGACTGGGAAATGCCCCGGTCCAGATGGTTTCCCATTGGAATTTTTTAAAAATTTTTTAAAAAAGGATACCAACGCGCGGATCACCCGTTGGTATCTAGCTTTACAGCCATTTAAGTTCAAGGTGGTCCACAGGCCGGGTGCTCAGATGGCTGTGGCTGACTTCCTCTCCAGGAGGGGGGGGGGTGGGGGGGAGTATTGCAGGCCGGATGGCTCCCCGGCCTGAGTCGGGCGGTGGGGGTATGTGGAGGAGGGGGCGTGGTTTTGCGAGGTCTGTAGCGGGAGAGAGAGAGCAGGGCCGAGCAGTTGGTAAGTGGGTCAAGTGCAAATGAGTAACACCTGTCTCTGATTGCAGTAATTGGCTGGAGAGACTGCTTATAAGCTGCAGCAGAGAGAGAGATGAGGGAGAGAGAGACTCACTGGGACTCGTAGGCACACAGCCACGCAGAGAGGAACTGCTGACAAAACCGACGAAGTGAAAAGAGAGTTTGATTATTGTTTTATGTTTTTGTGCGATGTGCACACAGTTTATTGAGTGACCGAAGGAGAAAATAAAAAGAGCACTTACGAGTCCCAGAAAGCCGACCCTGGTCTTCTTCCTTCCCACACCCACAAGAACCAAAAACGACTACAATCACCATTCTGGCGTCATCACTTCATCACCATTCATCATAGTGATATGTATATGATTATGCATTTCCGATATCGATCGGGTGTAGTATTTTTCTCTTTCTCAAATTGTCGCAAGCATGCGTGCACAAGACGCGCACCTGCTTGTGCATTGCTCGTTATCGCTTGCTCGTGTTGTAAACTATCCACAGTGCCTCGTAAATGATTCGCATGACACCGGTTACCGTTAACGATTGTATTTTGTTTAGAAAAGGTGAAACCGAACAGCTGGCACAGCATATTAGCCTCTATCGTTCTCCCCACGAATGCAAGGAATCCAACACGGGTTTTAAAGCGACATGCACCCATTAATCGGGGCTTCATGATTAACAGAAGTTAAGCTGAAATCGCGAATGGGTTCAGTGTTATCAGATCGCTAAAGTTGAATTATGTAGCGACTATGAGTCAGATAAAATAATAACTCAACGGGGAACTGAATTAAAATGAAAGACTCGAATGACACTATATATTATAAATAATTCAGAATTAATGTTTACACCTTAACTTATTCGTCCGCCGATATGTAAGGACTTAAAGGGGGCTCTGTTAAAGGGAAACATGTATATTTAGCTCAAATGAATGAATTTAATGAATTCATAGGGAATTTTGAGAGTCTATTTTACAGCCGAGCAAATGACTCTTCTAGCGTTCATTTGAACGGCCCGTAAATATCAACTCTGCAGCGGATATTAATATCCGAATAATAGTGAAACACTATTTCACAGCCAGGTAACTTAGATCGGCAGTTCAAGACATTAAATTGATAAGCACATAACACAAGAACAGTTATCTTTGAATACAAACGGAACTTTATTGATTAATCTAACACATCAAACTAATATCTAACATAAACACACACGCTCGCACATTCACACGTTGCAGAAAGGAAGAAGGTGAGGAAAGAATAAGTTCTAAGAGAGAGAAATTATGAAATCCTTAGCAATCTATGCATTTATGAAACATGACCTGAAGAAACCATTGATCAGTAATTTAACCTCCTATCGTTTCTTAGGCAGGGACCGTTGTACCTTTCTTCATGACGTGGTGACATCATTTGTGGTACAAATGAGGTGACCTCTTAATCATGGAGCTCTCTAGCTCACATTGGTTCAAAGGTGGCCTGCCGATATTAGGCGTGGTGCATCAATCCCTATATCGTGACCTTGACCCTTATGGGGTAGACAGGCATTTTACCTAATAAAAGAAGAAGGAGAGGGAAGGAAGAGGTGAAACAAAACAAAACAGTTGAGTGTCTCTAGGTCTTGCCTACAACTACTCGTGCAGCTAAGGTGTCGTGTACCCTAACTTAATGAGAGGTGTTCTACCTGTTGGGTAGATTGTGCAATGTTTCCTATGATGAGTGTAGCCGGGTCCATGCTAAGCTAGTTTCTGAAGCTAGTTTCTACCTGTGGGAAGAACATGTTTGCTGAATGTTTTCCCTGGCAGATGTGGTTAACTTCTGTATGTTAGCGAGTATGTAAGTTATGTAGTGTATGTAACGTTAGTGGGTGTATGGTCAGATCTGTTCTAGTCTGTTTTTGGTCCCCCCTTTCCTGGAAGGCGTGTCAATCAGAATCGGACTCATCCCATTTCCTGTCCTCTTCATGGCATTTGAGGGATTCTCTCAATAGCTGCATGACTTCTTGTGAGTCGCTGCTTTGCTTGTGCCCACGGCCGTCTGGTTGTTTGGATCTGGCATTGGCATGAGAGTCTTGTTCTTCGGCGTACTCAGTGCTGTGCTTAACTGAGTGGTGCCGAGGTGGGTTTTGTCGTCGCTTACCCACGTTAGATGCTCTGGAATGTGTGGGATGACGATGGTCTTTGGCATCTTTAGGGTTTCTTGAGAAGCGAGGCTGGTCCCATGGCTTTTCCCAGCAGTTGGTGTGGTAGCTGTCATGGGAGTCACGTTCTCTGTACTCTTTATGATGGACCGTAGTGTAGTCATGCCACTGGGTGTCGTCCAGTGCAAGGCTTGGGTCTTGGCTGACAGAGTTTGACACTGTGGATGTTTTCAAACCTTTCTTTGTGGCCATCTTTTGTTTGATGTAGGCCTTGTGTGTCAGGTCACGCAGCTGTTGGATTGTCATCGTGTCTGGGCAGGCCATGATGCCTAGATGACGACTCACTCCAGGGTGCAAGTTTCTCAGGAAGATGGTTTTGAAGTTTAAATCCTCTTCAAGTTCAGGTTCGTTATATGCACCAAAGTAGGCTTGTCTGAAACGGCTGTAGTAGGCTTGGGGAGTCTCTTGTCGACCTTGTTTGGTTTCCCAGGCGATTAACAGTCCGTGTTCAGACTCAGGGCCTGTAAATTCTTGGGTCAGCGTCTCACGTAGTAGCTGGTAGTTGTACTTTACGTGAACAGGTTGCCGATCTAGAAAGCTTCGTACCTCGGGACTGGATGTGGCTCTGAGGAGGTATAACCTGTGTCGGTCGGTCACCTGAGGTCTTGCCTCTAGGTAGAAGACAATATCTCGGAGGTAGGCCTGGATGTCGCGGCCCTCCGTGGAGTTTGGGTTGAACTGGGTGATGTTCTTAGCGAGCTTGTCGAGGTTTTCAAAGATCATCTTTTGTGCAGGTTCGGAGTCTGCTTGGATGAGCTCTCTTTTGTTGGCCGGGACAAGTTCTGTGGTGGAGGCCGGTGACGTTTTGGGTTGCGGCCATTCACTTCTTCCGTTGTATGGCAGTTCTTGGAAGGAAGACTGTGTTCTACTCAGCAGTAGTGATGCTGAGGGAGTTCTATCCCTTCTTGGCTCTGGTCTCTGTTTAACAGCATGATTGAGTTCATATCTGACAGCGTAGAGCTCGTCGTTGGCGTCGTCTCGCTGTCGGATCAGATGGTCCATCTCAGTGCTGTACCTTTCAAGATGGTCTTCCAGAGCATTGATTTTAGAGTTCTGGTCTTTAATATCAGCGTTGGCTTTCTCTAGCTGATGTTCAGCAGACTGGAGTTGGTTTAACAGGTGTTTATGTGCAGTCTTTGACTCTTGTTTGTCGCGTTCAGCGACTGCAAGGGCTTCTTGGAGCTTGTCAACTGGTTTCTTTGTTTCTTGCTCCACTTCGTCAGGCACTTTGAGTTTGTCTTGAGCTTTAGCCTTGAGCTGGTCTGTGCAGCGTTGAGTGTGCATCAGCTCTCTCAGGAACTCAGTGGTCTGACGCTTGAAGTTGTCCTGGACTTTCACTTCCAGCTTGTCTATGTGGTGTTGGGCACGTGTCAGCTCCTCTTGAAGGTGGATGATGTGCTTGTCGCTTAGTTTCAGCTGGGCTGTGAAGGCGTTGCTTAGGGAACAGGTGATCTTGGCTAGTTCCATGTGGTTGTTGTTCTGGCTTGAATCATGTGTCAGGAACCTTCTCAGAATCATGATTATTATTAAAAATAATAACAGTGGTGGGGTTGGTCACGTGACCCGGAGCAAGATGGACGCTTGAGACTCCGCTCCTTGCCAAACCACGGCTTTAAAGTATTTTTTCTCCAGACAAACGTCATTTAATTAGTTAATTTTCATCTCAAGTATGCCTAAACCTCCTCGTGACAAAGATTTCCCTAGTTTTTCGACTCCCGGCCCGTCCACCGGGAGGAAAAAAGCTTCGACTCAACCGACCGCGTGCCCCACTACTGAAGATCAGCATGGTGAAACTAGCACCCCTGAGCTTACCGGCACGGTAACCATGGTTCAGATTTTGACTGAAATCAAATCTGTAGCCTCACGTGTCAATAACATGGATGAATCTGTCGAAGCTTGTTTGGTTACGATAGACAGTACTCTGGGTGATATAAAAACATCCATTGCTTCGGTCGAGCTATCTCTCTCTAATTTATCCAACCGGACAACAGATTTGGAAAGGCGAATGGACGAAGCCGAAACTCGGATCTCAACTACTGAGGATAGTCGCGATAACCACGAAGCCCAAATATCAGCTATGCAAAAGACAGTGGATATGTTACAGCTGAAGGTTGACGACCTGGAGAACCGTGGACGTCGGAAGAATTTAAAGATTGTCAATCTCCCGGAGAAAGCAGAGGGTTCCACTTCACTCGCGGACTTTCTCCAAACGTCCATTCCAACTTTAGTCGGCCTACCTGCTGACTTTCCTCTTCTGGAGATTGAACGTGCCCACCGCACTCTGGTCCCTAGTCCGGACGCAAGCAAGCCGCCAAGAAGCATTCTAGTGCGTTTTCTCCGTTACTCTCAGAAAGAAGCGGTTCTCCGAGCAGCTTTGAAGAAGCGTGACATCCTCTACAACGGATCTAAATTGAGGTTCTATTCTGACCTCTCGGCGGAGGTCCTGCGCAAACGTCGTGAGTTTGACTCCGTGGGGAAACTGATGGCCCGTCGCAATATGTATCGAGGCTTTGCTTATCCCGCGCGGCTTCGATGTCTTTACAACGGGCAAATTCGTCTTTTTGATACCCCTGAATCAGCTGCTGCCTTTTTGGAAACTCTTACTTGAGGTATTTTTGTTCTTACTCTCGTTTGCTGGAGGAATACTGACTTGATTTACAGCGAGTCCCTGTATATTTTATTTTTATTTTAACTATTTAACGAAGCTAATCTTATTGATAATGTCATTATCATTTACCTATTTGTACCCACTTTGAATGCGTATTTTTCTTCTTTCTTTTTCTCTGATTTATAGCTGTTTCAAAGTGATATTTACATGAGGTTTGATTTAATTTTAAGATAGCTTCCCACTTATAACAGTTACTATTTTGTTTCAAAAGGGACTCTCTTTTCCCCGTTGGGTTTTATTCGTTTTTTCTGGTTTGGCCGTTGTCTCTGGTGACTGAACTGTTACTGTGGTCTCTAAATTGAATTTGTATTTGTATTGGATTATCACGCTCGTTGACTTCATTTTGGGGGGTGTAACTCTGTCGTTTGGGGACAGAGTTGGGGTGGGTATGCGCTGCAAGGTGTTTCTTTATGTTTTATGTGTTTACTGTAAGCCAACTCTCTGCCGTCTTTGCCAAAAAACTTTTTTATCTACGCGATTAATCAGCGCCCTTTATGGCTGGTTCACTTAAACTTATCACTTGGAATGTTCAAGGGATTGGACATGTAATTAAAAGGAAAAAACTTTTAACTCATCTGAAAAAACAAAAACCCGACATAGTATTGCTTCAGGAAACAAAATTATCTGACGCTGAACATTCAAAGCTGGGGAAAGACTGGGTTGGTCAAGTTTACTTTTCCTCCTATTCACAGAACAAAAGAGGTGTGGCCATTCTTATTAATAAAAATCTACCCTTTATTTTAGAACACAAAGAATCTGATCCTGAAGGGAGATTTATTTTGATAACAGGATCAATCTTCAAACACCATGTAGCAATCCTTAATGTTTATGCTCCAAATTATGATTCCCCTAACTTTATATCTCAGATGATCTTACTGTTCACTTACCACTGTAAAGGCTTAGGTTTTCTAGCCGGAGACTTTAATTGTATAATGAATGCTTCCCTAGATAAATCTTCATCTGCAAATGTATCAAACCCTAAATCATCTAAGGTGCTTAATAATTTATGTTCAGATTCTGCCTTGGTGGACGTATGGCGTCATTTGAATCCTAAAGTGAGAGATTATAAATTTTATTCTCACCCCCACAATTCATATTCCAGGCTTGATTATTTCTTTCTTCCTAATCAATATCTGCATGCAGTTCAGACATGCTTTATTGATTCTATCGTCTTATCAGATCGTGCAGCTGTAAGTTTGCAAATTGATCCTTCTTTCAGTATCCCTAGATCTTCAAATTGGAGATTCAATACATCTCTTTTAAACAGCGACCCTTTTTCATCTTTTGTTTCAGATAGATTGTCTCAATTTTGGCTCGACAACAGAGATTCTCCAGTGTCTTCTGCCATGATTTGGGATGCAGCTAAAGCCACTCTACGCGGCCATCTTATTTCTTACACTTCCCATCTTAAAAAAGTCAAAGATAGCAATAGGAAAAATCTTGAAAAGGAAGTAACCAGATTGGAACAAACACATAAGCAATTCCCTACAGTTTCAAACTTAAAAGCTTTGGTAAATGCAAGAACTAAGCTAAATATGGATCACACCTCCCATACTCAGAAGCTTCTGCTCTTTACTAAACAAAAATATTATGAATTTGGCAATAAATCCAGCCGGTTACTGGCATACCAACTAAAGAATCAAAATAATGACCGGTCAATTAATATGATACAAAATATAAATGGTGCCACCTCGAGAGATCCTTTAGCCATAAACAATACTTTCAAGGAATTCTATAAATCTCTATACAGTTCTGAATCAATAGCGACGGACTCTGACATTGCTGCCTTTTTAAGTAATATTACATTACCGTTATGCTCTGAGGAAGATCGTTTTAATTTAAGTGCTCCGTTTTCAGTAGAGGAAGTTTGGGCAGCAATTCAGTCCATGCCGACTGGGAAATGCCCCGGTCCAGATGGTTTCCCATTGGAATTTTTTAAAAAATTCTGGCCTAATATCCACCCGATTTTTATGCCTGCGATCAATGGTATCTGGAAAG
Source organism: Gobio gobio (assembly GCF_949357685.1). Lineage (NCBI taxonomy): Eukaryota > Metazoa > Chordata > Actinopteri > Cypriniformes > Gobionidae > Gobio > Gobio gobio. The sequence continues at coordinate 23,962,912 of NC_137098.1, forward strand.
GTGAAATCCCCCCATCATGGAGACACGCTTCAATTAGTTTACTCCTAAAAAAAGATAAAAATCCCTTAGAATGCTCTTCTTACAGGCCTATCAGTCTTCTTAATGTGGACTATAAGATAGTGGCAAAAGCTTTGGCTCGTAGACTGGAATCTATTCTTCCTAAGGTGATAAATCCCGATCAAGCAGGCTTCGTAAAATCCAGGCATGGTTCGGATAATGTACGTCGTGCTCTTAATGCTATACATTATTTTCATACTCAGAAAAAGACATCAATGATATTATCTTTGGATGCCGAAAAGGCTTTTGACCGCGTAGAGTGGCCCTTCTTATTTTTGGTTTTGGAAAAATTTGGTTTAAGTTCTAATTTTATTAATGTTATTAAATATCTTTACACAGATTCTATTGCCTCCGTCAGTACAAACGGGTTGATGTCTGAAGGTTTTCCAGTTCGTAGAGGTTGCAGACAGGGATGTCCCCTATCACCCTTATTGTTTACATTATTTATTGAACCTCTGGCAGAGTCTATCAGAACTAATCCTGAGATATCCGGAATTATAATTAATGGGAAAAAACATGTCATCTCTCTATACGCAGATGACATTCTTTTATATTTAGAGAATTTACAGACCTCCTCCTCCGCTGTTCTGAATTCCTTAGCTTTGTTCAGTACTGTGTCGGGTTATAAAGTTAATATCGAAAAATCTGTTTCTATGTCTTTCAATCACTCGCATAATTCTCCAATACAATTTCCTTTTGAGGTCTCTAAAAACGGTTTTAAATATTTGGGCATTCATCTCACTCCTGACTTGAATAACCTGTTTGAAACAAATTACTCTCCTTTAATTCAAAAAGTTAAAAAAGATTTAGAAAAGTGGACCTCTTTGCCAATCTCCCTTCTTGGGAGAGTTAACGTCATTAAAATGAACATACTTCCTCGACTAAACTATCTTTTCCAAAATCTTCCATGTTACTTAGCTGCATCGTTCTTTAAATCTTTGAACTCTTACATATCTCGTTTTATCTGGAATAATAAGCAGCAGAGAGTTGGTCTTTCTAAACTTTGTAAACCAAAGGAACTTGGGGGTCTGTCCTTACCCAATTTCCAGCTTTATTATTGGGCTGCTCAAATCAAAATGATAACAAGCTGGGTTATGAATAGGCAGGACTCTCTGTGGATTGATTTTGAATCTTCTTTTTGCCATCCAAGAAGATTAGATTCCCTCTGGTTTATTAATAATATATCCAAGATAAATTCTCTTTCTGACAATTTGATTGTTTATAACACATTACTGGTCTGGAATGATGTGAAAAAACATTTGAATATCCCCCAAAATATATCCATTCACTCCCCTCTGGCTCTGAATCCAGACTCTCCTATTCAGATTAGGAGCATTGGACTGCTGGACTGGAGTTTAAAAGGTTTGTCTGATTTCTCAGGATTGTTTAATTCTGAAACTTTGAGATCATTTGAACAAATTAGAATAGAGTTTGATATTCCCTTCGAAGACTTTTTTAAATATCTTCAAATTCGGCATTTTATAGAGTCGCTTTTAAAGCAAAACACATTTCGTTTCAAACTATCTGAACTGGAAGAAACCATACTGTCAGTCAATTCTTTCAAAGGTCTTATTTCCAAATTTTATGCCTTACTAGTTTACTCTGACTCTTCAGTTTATGACTCTCTGAAACCATTGTGGGAACGGGACCTAGGAGTTCTGTTTAATTCCAATGACTGGATCAAGATCTGTGATGGTATTTTTCCAAAATGCACCTCGATTTCCATACATGAACAAAATTTTAAATTCTTTAACAGAATTTATTTTACACCTGTCCGTCTGCATAAAATGTTCCCAGGTTGTTCCAACCTCTGTTTTAAATGCAAAACTTGTAAAGGCACATTTTTTCATGTATTTTGGTCCTGTGTTCTCATCCAACCATTTTGGAGAGGGGTTCACTTTGCAATTCAGGAGATATTACGAAAACGTTTTCTCTTATCCCCCTCACTATTTTTGTTGAATGACTTTCCTAAAGACCTTTTTGACTCAGACTCCAGATCTCTGTTTGCAACCCTTACATTCCTGGCTAAGAAATGTATACTAATAAAATGGTCTTCATCTCAGGTCCCAACTATCTCCATGTGGATTTCTCAGCTTTCAGCATTTTTGCCTTTGGAGAAACTGACTTGTGACCTCAATCATAAACAGGACAAATTCAGGAGCATTTGGGATCCTCTCCAATCCTTCCTACAAAATTCTTGAATTTTTATTTTTAAGTGTGGCTTCTCTTGTCATGACGTGTTTTATTTATTTATTTATTTATTTTATTTTTTTCGTTTTGTTTTGTAACACAGGTACATTTGTACATTCTATTTAACTTGCAGCGCTTGGGGTTTGTTTGTTTGTTTGTTTGTTTGATTGTCCCTGTCTTCCTTGTTTGTACTATTTGAAAATCCTTAATAAAAAAATAAAAATAAAAAAAAATAAAAAAAAAATAACAGTTCAATTGTCTTTGGTATGAGGCAGTCTGTAATGCCTCTGAGACAGGCGTCCACATCTTCCCCTTTGGCAGTGGGGTTTGTCGTCTGCGACATGTTGGTACGCTGGGAGAAGAGACTGACACAGATCTGTGTGGGGTATAAGCCTATGTGTGGTGGAACAGCTAAGTGTCGTTTCAGTGATTGTACCCCAATAGTGGCGTGTGGTGACGACTATGTGTTGGTCTCAGTGCAGACAGGTAGGCTAGTGATGTGAAGGCTTTGTCACTCAACTAGGTAAGGGAAAGAGAGAGAAAAGGGTTAAAACAAATCTCAATAGATTGAAACAATTTTCTTTTCACTTGGAGAATTTCTTTTTTTTCTAAAAAGAAAATTCCATCAATGAAAAGCTGTTTCCAAATCGTGATGCGAGGACTATGTCACTCAGCTTAGTAAGGGAGGAAGAGAGAAAAGGTTAAAAACCTATTTCAATTGAAAGAAACAAAAATAACTTTCACTGGGAGAAAAAGTTCTTTTTTTTCTATAACTACTTCCTATCAATGAAAATCTTTTTTCAAAACAGAAACAATATTATTGTTTATGTTACAGAGTAAAATAATACAATAATAATGCTGATACCTCTTTCCTTAGTCTGACAGGATTGACGCCACACACCTTACAGGCGGACCGCTTACGCAGGGATGCGTTGAAGGCGACGGTGGCTCAACACTTGTCTCTGTTAAATGAACTTAGATATGTCAAAATTTTAAATTGCGTTTACAAATGCAGGGAAAGCATGGAGAACAAAGGAGGGTTTGATTACCAATCAAATGCCTACTGGTTTGTTTCTCTGGGAAGAATTATCTTTCTCTTTCTTTTAGAAATGATCAATGATTCTTCCAGGCTTGTTCCCTATAAATATGAAGAATAAAATTGAATAGAGCAGGACAGAACAGGGAAGACGTGAGGAGAAGGGAGGAAAGCAAGGAGATCCGACCCCGCAAATGGCTCTGAAGCCTTTGTCTGACTACGAGTATAAAGTTGATAGTTGATGGTCAACTAATCACCCAAAATAAATATTTAGTCAATGAGGATTGTCTCTGATTTATTTTGAAACTCGTAGGAATCTGGCACTGTCTCCTATTGAGGCTCAGGTGTGTTACAAAAAGGGAAGTTAAATAAAGAGATAAATGAGTAAATAAAATAGAGTGGCTAAGTGAATAGCTACAATAGGAAGAGGGGATAAAGGAGGGTATAACGCAATAAAAATAATGAATAAGTGTGAGTCCAAAAGGTTTTGGTAATAGATATCAATTTAGTGGTTCACTTGAACTTCTAAAGTTCCAGACGAATACCTAAAGTAATTGGGTCTCAATGAGAAATTCTGAAAATGAGTAAATTCCAGAATAGTTAGAATAACTTTAAAATCATTTTACATGACTTTGAGGAATGAATCTTGAATTTTTTCTTTCATTAAATTCAAACTTAACAATTAATAATTGCAAACCAGTATCTTTCCTCTTCAAGTAAAATGTAGGTAAAGTAACTAACAATTGTGAACCAATATTTCCCTTAAAGTAGAGTATAACGTAATGTATTAGAAAGATAAGAGAAAAGTAAGAAAGACCAACAGTGTACATAAAGTTGAGGTGTTTAAATGGTTAAATCACTTTAAAGTGACTCAAACAGACACTGCATTTACACGTATGTTAATACGGTTGATACCTCAAACTAATGCTAAAGCTTTAGCATTTAGGCTTCAATGTAAACAACTGCTTCGATTAGCTTAGCCTGTAGCTGTTAGCTACCGTAAGGTTTGTTTACAAATATGGCTTCGACGCACTGCGCATGCGCTGGGTTTATCCGGAAGCGCTGGTTGACTTCCGTGCCGCAGTCGTGACTATGGCGACAAACAAACGCTAGCGGCAAACATGTGAATTGCAGACAGGCTATACAGTTAGGAGTAACTAGAAAAGTCAGCGCTTTTCACCCTGTAAAGTTACACATAAGTTTAGCACGTGCAATCGAGTGTATTACGTGAAACGTCGGCACATTTCATCAATGAAAATCAAAATAAGGAACACCACTCGTAGCTGGTTTTGCTCTGTGGGGCTTTTCACTCAGTTTGTTAAGAGTGAGATTAAACTTTACAGTTACAGTTCAATGTTAGTTTTGCGCTGTAAATAGAACACTAGTGATCTCGGCGGATCTATGTGCATATAGAACAACAGGGTTTCTTCTACTGTTGATTCTATCAATGTCAGCTTTACTTGGGTTCAAATCATTCTCCTTTAAATCACACTGGGACACGCAGTGTTTTTACGAGATGACACACACACCGGCAAGCTTTAACTGCTTAACATTAGCACAGGGAAGATATAGCTCTTCGAATTACAGTGGAACACGCACTGAATTAGCTATAAATAAGGCTTTAATACATCGATCAAGGAACACGCTTGATCTGACCGCACTGTGAGGAGATTATTCCTCGCAGGGTATTTAAATTTATGCAGTTTAAGTTCGTTCAGTTCTCTGGCTGACTGATATACGTATAACGTTAGCTATTTAATGACACTGGAACACGCAATGACATCAATTCGGCTATAAACGAGGCATTCTAGAAATTAAGGAACACGCTTAATTCTTACCTTATCGTATAGTGTGAGATCTCAGATCTTAAATTACTCTAATGCAGTTTCAGAACAGGGACAGACTTGGGTTACACAGCGTTTTGCATTCATTCAGAGCTTTCAAAGAGGCGCGCGCACTTACGTCACGAGCGCGCGCACACACACACAGACTCGTCTAGCGGTCTGGTCTCTCAAAATGTAATTCAAAGATTTATATGCTTATAATTTAGGTTAAACTGCCCGCATTCTCCACCAATAATACTGTAGCGACTATGAGTCAGATAAAATAATAACTCAACGGGGAACTGAATTAAAATGAAAGACTCGAATGACACTATATATTATAAATAATTCAGAATTAATGTTTACACCTTAACTTATTCGTCCGCCGATATGTAAGGACTTAAAGGGGGCTCTGTTAAAGGGAAACATGTATATTTAGCTCAAATGAATGAATTTAATGAATTCATAGGGAATTTTGAGAGTCTATTTTACAGCCGAGCAAATGACTCTTCTAGCGTTCATTTGAACGGGCCGTAAATATCAACTCTGCAGCGGATATTAATATCCGAATAATAGTGAAACACTATTTCACAGCCAGGTAACTTAGATCGGCAGTTCAAGACATTAAATTGATAAGCACATAACACAAGAACAGTTATCTTTGAATACAAACGGAACTTTATTGATTAATCTAACACATCAAACTAATATCTAACATAAACACACACGCTCGCACATTCACACGTTGCAGAAAGGAAGAAGGTGAGGAAAGAATAAGTTCTAAGAGAGAGAAATTATGAAATCCTTAGCAATCTATGCATTTATGAAACATGACCTGAAGAAACCATTGATCAGTAATTTAACCTCCTATCGTTTCTTAGGCAGGGTTATTACATTTGATCTAATGCACCAGTTCAGCTTGGAATCAAAAAGGCGTTACTTGCGTTTGGGTTTCGCGTGTCGTCTGACAAGGGGGAATTCCTTTTTCTGGCTGGACAGGGGTTTTCCCGGATCTTTGATTCGCTGAAGGTCTGGTCGACGTCTGGGGAAGCCAATCGCGTGGGGTGTTGGCGGCTGGATGGAAGTCTTGTGGGCGTTGTTTGAAGTTGGAGCGCGCTGTTAGAAACTCGTTGTTGAGAGACTTTTGCGGCGAAACAGAACCCGAGACTTAACGGAAATAAAATAAACTTTAAGTAAAAGAAAGGAAAGTGAGAGAAAAGCAGATGGCCTGAATGAAATCGTTGTTAACCCATTTTCTCTGATGTTGGTCTGTCACGATAGTCAGACCGTCTCCTGGGAGCTCCGTTCAGAACTCACTCTGGTCAAACTGCTAGGACTTAGATCATCTCTGAACTGCGAACAGGCCGCGAACCAGCTCGAACCGAACTGGAACCGAACTTGAGCTGAACTCTGCACTGCTTCTGGTCTGAACTGTACAGAACTGTAGACAGAACTGCAGACAGAACCGTACACAGAACTGTACACAGAACTGAACTTTTCGTTCGTGTTCTGAGACTAAACTCAAACATTTGCCCATCCCCTGGATGGGTTCTGGCCAATTACGCTTCAGGGGTGACTGTGTCTCCACCCCTCCCACAAAATTGGGTTATCTATAGAATTTAGTTTCCTGCTCTTAAGCAGAGAGTAAATTTAGATCTAATTTCTTACTATAAGGACATGATCAATTCTATAAAGATTTCATTCAGCTCATCTGTTGGATTATACCCATACGAACACACCGGTATCAAACACAATGCTTTTTCATCCACTCATTCAATAGTTTCATAATTGCATGAATTGTGAGTAATATACATGCCTAATAGTCTAACTAACGTGTATTAGTTGTAAACACACTAACAAGCTATGTCGAAGGCTATTTGAAATGAAAAAGTCCAATAATCCGTGATTTGATGTACTCCATATGTGACAGTTTCTGTGAGCTTGCTTGGAGTTTTAGCTGTATCGTGGAGTTCATTTACCGATCATTGCAAAGACAGAGGTCTGGTTGTTTCTTTGTCTTGTGACAACCACGAGCCCTTTGTCCTCCTTTAACTGAGTTTGGTGGCGAGTCCATAGGAAGTCAGAACTAGTAGCTCAGGGGCAGAATCAAACCCCCATCTCCCTCGTGATGATGATGATTTCCTGGAGCTGAATTGTGCTTTGTTGAAAAGGATGTTAATTTGATCGAATCATTGGAAGATTAACTCATCTATATGTCTGCGTCCATAATTGCTACAATTAACTATGCTAATTTGCTCAGCATATATTTTTAAGTACAGCACCGACATCAGTGCTTGATCCGTTCTCATTCAATGGTGCTATTCATCTTCCAAGCGCTGTGAGTTCGTCACATACAAAATGCAATTGAAACTGACACCATAGTTTCAAGCTTAGAAGTTTTATGGGCCTGTCATCCAGCAGAGTACATATTTTGCTCAAACATACAGGGCACCCAGTGTTGAAATGGCTTCCTTGTGTGATTCAACATGGCTTCCTTTACCATGAGGAAGAACCGCAGCGTTCTGTGCTCTTATAAAGGTGCCGTTGCTTATTGCTTATAAATATGCGCTTCATATTAATAAATTAGTTCATTAAAGCAAACATGTATAGTAATTGTGCTTTTGTCTTTGCGTTACTCCAGTTAATATGACTCTATTCGTGTTTTATTCCGCTACTGATATCTGGATGCCTCTGTCTATTTTTAGGAACTTTAGAATTTAGTGCTATGTCTCATTCGGTCCTTCTGTACTACAACGCCATGGTTACAATTATGAATTAAACAAAGTGTATCTCGCTAGTACTCAAAGCACCATATGTCAAGTAAGGTTTGCTTAATAAACAAGGTTTGACTGGATATTCAATAGCAGTAATTTAATTCCGTACTCAATCCGACCCATTTCTCATAAAGATTGCATCCTGTACAGCAACTAAATCGCAGCACGGGAATACAATTATTCAAATCTTTTATGAATATAGTAAGTGAGCAGAGTGCGTTTCCTTTATAAATGCATGAAACTGTCAAATGCTTCAGTTCAACTAAACTCGGACACTAGTGGAAACCGTTTCGGTCAATCTGACTAAACCAAATCATGAATCTATAGCATGTTCTACTCTTCGTTGGTCAAACGTATGCACTAGAAGGCAGAATTGGTCAGTGAACAAGCGCTGAGCCATTCAATCCTGATTGTGTATGTTCCGTGTTGTGTTGGCTCCTCCAATTGGCCATTGCATTCAAGCGCTCCACAGACATTTACATTTACGCATTTGGCAGACGCTTTGGTTCAGGGCGACTTGCATCGTATTTAGGGTGCACATTTGGTATTTTGTCGGATCTTGCTTTCCCTGGGAGTCGAACCCATGGCTTGGAGTTGCTGGTGCTACGCTCTACTGTTTGAGCTTCAGGAAAGACGTGTCTGTGATTGGCTACGCTCGCATTGTAAACACCAACATTTGTCAGTCTATCGAGACTAACACAATATACGGGGAGTAAATATAGTGTGACTGTTTGACAAAGTCTGCACATGCGTACTGATTTCTGCAAATGACGAGCTCTCTCGCAGTGAGCTTTTTGTTTTTCTCGTCACCAAAGCTGGCACACACGGTGCGGCTTATAATCATTGTGAATCGTTGCTTTTCAGACTGTGATCCTGATGTCACACTGTGGGAACTCCGCTGCATTAATGTCAGACTGCATGATAATCAAACGCACAAGAATTTGTCTGGAGGTTACATCAACCCACTCACATTTGTTTAATTTACTTCAGGTTACAATTTTATCATGGCTGTTGGTGAGTATGTCAAACATGTTATCAAAGACACAAGATTTTAACCTATGGTCAAAAGAATTTAGGATTGCGATATTTGTCTCAGACTGCCAAACGTGGACAGACAAAAAAAAAAAAAAAAAAATTCATCATACAGTATGAACTTGGCTCAGGTTATCAAACGATGACTCTCACATTGATTAATGTTTTTCATTGGTTCGGTTGCTTTGCAGGGTTCTATAGCCAGCTATGGTTTATTAGCTAGTAAAGCGTCTTCTAAAACATTCTTATCCTTCCGCAAGGGCATTTGTTTGGTTTTCAATTGTCAGTTATGTATTTGTCATGCTGTTCTGGTTTATTTTCTTCTGCGGGTTCTCTCAACAGGTTCTGATGGTTAGATGGTGTTCTATCTAGCTGTGAGCTGGAGTCACGCCCAATGGTTTCGAATCCTCCAACTGCAGATGCTAAGAACTGCAGTTCCCCAACTCCTCTATGCCTAGGTCATTCTTTGGATTGGGGCTGCTACGAACGCAGCTCAATGCGTGGAGTCCGCATACTCTATCAAGGTGCCGTGTACATGGTCATCCTCCGCATTATAGTACAAGCAAGATCTGACTCAAACACTCAGCAACTTCAAGTAATAATTTTCATGCAAATACTGGCGGTGGCATGTTTTCTCCTTCATTACTACTCATCAATCCTGTTTTCGTCAGTCTCTATGCCTTTCATGAATTTCTCTGTGGCCTAACGTGGTCTCTGTCCAGGTGGCCTATTGTAGCCTTCATCTCTGTGGCCTACTGCGGCTTCATCAGCGTGGTCTTCGTCTCGGTAAAAGAGGATATTTCTAAGCACATCCCTGCACCCCTAATCATTCTGCAATTTTTATATTCCCCAACGCTCTCCCATATCAAGGTGGTTAACTCACCTAGAGACAGACCTACAGACCATCTCCTCAGTATACCGGACATTCATTCAGGGTTATGTGCTGCTACAACAGCAACTGAACGCAGGATTGTTTGGTGGTCAAGATGGTCGTCAGCATTCTAATATTATAGAATGAGCAAACCTTCAGGTAATCTAAGATTGCCTACGTGTCTTGACAAGCATCAGGTAAGTTACAGTTTATCATTTAACTCCTAATACTTTTTCATGGGGTCTATCGAGACCAACTCATGCACCCACGCTGTCTTCTCCTCACTATGGGCTATCGCAGCCTTCTCTGCGCACCGGCTTATCATTCTCAGTCGCCGCGTCTTTCTTGTACCCTCTCCTATCAAGGCTGTACACGGCCTAACTTGGCAGTCATACAGCCTATGTGGGGGGTTTTTTCGCACCCCGGCCTATCGAGGCAGTATATACGACCTAACGTGGCAGTCATACAGCCTACGTTGCTTTTCGTACCCCGGCCTATTGAGGCAGTATACACAGCTAATGTGGCAGTCATACAGCCTACGCAGCTCTCTGTACCATGGCCTATTGAGGCAGTGAATATATGGCCAACGCGGCAGAACATACAGCCTACGCGGCTTTTCGTACCCCGGCCTATTGAGGCAGTGAATATATGGCCAACGTGGCAGAACATGCAGCCTACGCAGCTTTTCGTACCCCGGCCTATTGAGGCAGTGAATATATGGCCAACGTGGCAGTTCATACAGCCTACGCAGCTCTCCGTACCATGGCCTATGGAGGCATTGAATATTTGGCCAACGTGGCAGTCCATACAGCCTACGCGGCTTTTGCAGTAGCATAACAATTCCCTCTGTTTATTGGTTAACACCTATGTCAATATCCATAAACTCCGCACCTCACGGCTGGACGTGGCTCGGATGAGGTACAATCTGTCCCAGGCGGTCACGTTAGCCATAGTTTGCAAGTAAAAGTCTATGTCCTGCAGGTAGGCATGCACATCGTGGCCTCCTGCAGGGTTTGGGGTGAAAGTTGGGATGGTTCTGGCCAGCTTGTAAAGTTCTTGGGGAGCCACGGCGTGGCTAGGGCCACTGATTCTCTGGGCGGGCTCCCACTCCCACCCCTTTGCTGCTGATGGGGGCTCTTGGAAGCTGGCGGGTGACAACTTGGGCAGCGGGCTTTCACCCCCCTTTTGAGCTCGGAACTCTTGACGGGGGGGCCTGGGCCCGCTTGTCAAAGGAAACTCTGTGGTGTGCGTTTCCCCTTGCTGCTTGTAAGCATATTTCAGGTCTCTGTGAGCAGTTTCAAGTTCTTCTTTTAAATAGTCTTTTTGTTGAACTAAATCTTGGATCTTGGCACGGGCCGCCTGCAAGTGGGTTTCACAGGCTCTGGCCTTGCTGTCCCTTTCTTTCAGTTCAATCTGTGCTCTTGTCAGGAGAGCTTCACCTCGTTGGAGTTCTTCCTTTAGTTCCTCTTTCGATTCTTTCTCCAACTGCTCTCTGCGCTCTGTCTCTACACGAAGCTCTATCAGGGCCTTTTGAAGTCTCTCCACTTCCTCCTGAAGCTGTGGGTCTGTTTCATCCTCTTTCGCACGCCAGTCTTGGACCTCGTTGAGTAGCTGGTCTAGATGATCCTGCGCGTGGGCCTGGTTCCTCCGGGCCTCCTCAGCCTGGAGCTTCAACGCTGCTGCTTCTTGCTCCAGGTGGATGTTGCTATTTTCGCTGAGCCGCGCCTGGGCGAAGAGGTTGTGGGCGAGGCCCCCTCTTTGTAGATGTAGCTCTGGGTCGGATCATGGACCATCAGCCGGTTCAAGTCGTCGTCCAGCTGCTCTTGGCTCAGGTTCGGCAGGTCACCGGCGGCTTTAGGCAAGAACGCAGTTGTCATGGCACTCAACCAGGTCTCGACGTGGTCCCAGTGGGCGGTGGGGCTGGATGAGCGGGACATACTGGCTTACTGTAGGTAAGAGATAGACAACACAAAGAGGCCAATGCAAGTCCGTGTAGGGGTTAGCGAGCTATAGCAATACGTGGCTATTTAATTTGTGTGTGTAATTTTTGGCTAACTGGTGCAGACAGTTAGTGAAATCTTAGGCCGGGCACCTACTGTCTTGGCCGTGAGTGGCCAGGTGGGGCCGATTTGTATGGGAGAGTGCCGGATTTAAATAACAATTTTGACAGTGCGGTAGCCCAGTGGGTCATTTACTGACACTGGCTGCTGGTCGTCAATCTATTATTCAGCTTTCCTTGATGGCTCTCATAGGTTCTGTCTTTAGGTGAACTGGAAGAAACAAAACAACGGAACAGCAGAGTAGAAAAGAGCAAAATAACCAAGAATACTTAAAGAGAAGGCATGAAATGAAACAAATGAGGACATAAGAAGAGATGGATAGGGAAAGGCTCTAAGCTTAATACCAACGCTAGGGTTTATGACAGGGCCAACGAGTGAGGGGGCGCTGTTGAGCTATAAAGCCTAGGGAGAGGTTATGGCTTAAAAAAAAAGAAGAAAGGGGTGGCCGAACACTTAAATAGGAATATGTATATTCTAGGGTTTGCAATAAATGAATGGGCTTACTTTACTGACAATGCCTGGGGTGAATTGGGGTCGCTTCAGGTGAGAACCGATGGTGAGGCCAATCTCGCCGGCGGTCCCTGGACACTCGACCGTGGTGTTCCCAGATCCTCGTCCCTCGGTACCACGGGGCGCCCACTCAAACAGCGTGTGACTTTTAGCACAACTGGGCAGCACTCAGGTAAGTTTGGTCAATGGCCAGACTGAAGGGTTGAAATTGGGTTTCCTCTGAAATCCCTTTGGGGCCCCAAACAGAGGATCAGAGTAATTAACCAAAATGCCCTTGAGCTGTTCAGTTGGACTCATTGACTTCTCCCTGGAGTGCCCGAAATGCTTAGTCTGCTGCGTGCTGCCGCCAATGGTACGGAGACAGAGGTGACTGCGATTCACACACGACCGGTGTCGGTTACGCAGGCCAGGTGAATCCACTCACCGGAACCCAGCCAGAAGACAACTGTAAATTCACCACAAGCACTAGGGGAGGTACTACCTGTAAATATACAAATGGCTAACAAGGAAAGCGTAACGTCAGCTTAAGCTTAAACTTGTTTAAACCAAATTCAAATAGTTCGGTAAAGTAAGTGAGGTAAAAGACTATTCAATAAATAGTGCTAAAACATAAAATGATGATAATGGTGGTAATTATCTGAACAACCTTAAAAAGGGAGAAACAGAATTGATTGAATTAATCCATTCAGAAATGGAGCCAAAGGAGAAGAGAGAGAGGAAAGCCAACTTATGAGAGTGCCCAGCAGGGGGCGTGCTACTGATAAGTGGCTATCGCAGGCTGAAAAGAGAAGGCTTAATTTAAATTCAGGTTCAAACTTATTTAAACCAAAATTTAAATAAGTGCAGGGTATCAGACTGGTATGAAATGGAAGAAACCAATTGATAAAAATAAAAAAAAGGAAAAGAAAAGGAAAGACAAGCAAAAATAACTCAGACTGAAACAATGAGAAAGAAAGGGAAACTGACTTAGCAGAAGATGTCACAAAGGTGCTTATTCCCCTTAGGTAGCATCACTGGCTGAAAGGAGAACCTAATTTCAATTCAAATTCAAACTTTGTTTAAACCAAATTTAAATAAGTGTGAGAAGTCATTGAAATATATCAAACAATAGCAATAACAGAAAATAAATGAAAATAATTATAATAGTAAACAAATGAAATAACGAGAGTTCACGAGAGAGTTTAATACGGAAAACATCTGCAGACGTCCACAAGATGGCGTAGTGGAGTCAGGCGTGGGTAATTTGAGAGGTGCAGAACACCTAGCAGGCTGCCCCCTTGTGTTACTCGGAGGTATTACATTACCCAAAAATTAGGTGATTTGAAGCTTGAGCGTCCGAAAAGGGGGAGGGTCTAGCTTCCTAACGCAGCGATTTAACTGCAATCACAAGTGTGAAGGGGATTTGTTTTCAAATTTCCTTTGTGCCAATTTGAAGCACAGAGTGTGTGGCCGGATTTATTTTACCGCATATACACACAAATGTAAAACATTTACATTTACATTTAGCAGGCGCTTTTATCCAAAGCGACTTACAAATTGGGATAAAGTTGTAAGACTAAAACAGAGTATTTTCTCTGCAACAAATTTTAACGTGATCAAGGTTAAAATAAAATACTCCCATTCACACATCAAGCAGATACTGGCCAGCAGTTTTTTCCTGATTGATTTGTGCAAGGTGTGCGTTTTGGTTAGCTATTCCAAAACTCCACCTAAGGGGGTGAGATCGCTCAGTTGAATAACATTGGAACACGCAATGATTCAAATCTAGCGATTGATAAGGCCTTTCACAAAACGAATAAGAGGAACACGCTCAAATCGTTATATCATCACGCTGAAAGAAGACTTCTTCGTTCTAACAGGTGGAATTTTTCATATCATCACGCTGAAAGAAGATTTCTTCGTTCTAACAGGTGGAATCGATAATATTAAAATGTTCTGCAAAAGAAGTTTCTTTCCCTTTGCAGAGACAGATTTAATATTATGAACTGCAGTTTCTTTTTAAAAATTAACAGTGACTATAATGTTTGACCAAAATAGACGCTGTTAACATAGGACTAACTGAAATGAGCTTTGGGCTTTTCAGTTACAGATACGTGAGTTCGCGATTGCGACTTGTCTCACTGAAGCGCGTATACAAGACAACACAACACAAATAATATACACATAAAATTGACAAAGTTGCTCACAAAACAGAGTTTAAAATGTGCCCGCATTCTCCACCAAAATATGTAGCGTCTTAGGGTTACATATATAATTAAATAAAAAATTAGCTCATTAGGGAATTATGGGCATTAGTATTCAGTTACCATGATCGATCTGGAGGGCTGGGATCATATCATAAATCTCTAAAATTACCCAAAGGGTGAATACCCAGCCTGAATATTTGAACAAAATATATACGCAGTTAACAACAATGAATTGCGATTAACTACGAATATATATGTATACTTCAAACCAAGAGGCTAGAATAACCTTTTAAGAATTAATTCAGATCAGGTCTGTTCGTTTAACGAACCAACACAAGCTTCATCAGCTCTCGCAAGGTCTCAAACTTTCTTATCTAATCTTCAGAAAGATTATCCTTCTGCCACGAAGGGTAACTTTCCGAACCAGATATTAATTTACGTATTCAATAATACACTTTCACAGACAAATAACCACAGAGAGCCAGCAACGAATATCGCCTGAAAATAGGGGCACAAATCTTTTAACGCATAGCTCGATAAAATATACTTGCATGGGGTTTTGTGTTGAATTAAGCAAGATGAGTGCGTTGGAGTTTCTCAGAGTTTCCGTGCACTGAAGCTCTCTCTCCGTTAGGTCCTTTGGTCGGTCCGCGGGAAATTTAAAGGTTAGAGCGCGTGTCTTTGCCGAGAAGGAAAGAAAGAAAAAGAAGTTTGTCTCGTCGGAGTCCTTGCAAGTTGACTGAGCAACAAATGTGTGGGTGTTTCTGTCCTTTAAAGTCCATTAAATACGCCCATTTTCTCTGAGACGACCAATCGTTGGTGTGAATTTCAGGCGGGAGAGACTTTCTTTGTTCGGACTTTATTACTCAATGGAATGTTCTTGCTGGAAGCCAGAACTAGTAAAGTTTCACTTAAAAAGGACTAAACATACTAGCTGTACATCTCATAATCATATACTTTGTACCATTGACTAAGACAAAGAAAAAGGAACATTTAGACATCAAACATGCCTTGGTTTAAAGACATGAAGGCAGTGCATCTTCTATACAGAGCAATTTTGAGCGTTTAAGATAGCTCTTACATCACGCAAACATAAGAAATATGGGGAGCATGCATATACTTAAGAAATCATCATATATGTAATTTCTGGGATAGTTTAATTAAAGGCTCAAAGAGAGGAATTCTGGTGTGTGTGTGTGTGTGTGTGTGTGTGTGTGTGTGTGTGTGTGTGTGTGTGTGTGTGTGTGTGTGTGTGTGTGTGTGTGTGTGTGTGTGTGTGTCATCCCCCGGCCGTTCTCCGAATGAAGGGTGGGGTAGGGGTCCTGGCTGATTAGAATCTGATTGAAGCTCAAAAAGGGCCATCATAGTGTCTTCTGGTCATACTCTAGCTGGTCATTAAACAGTCGGAGGTGCAGTTTGACTCAGACTTTTTGGAGCCATTGGAGCAGAGATTTAATTTATATGCAGAGCTGGTTGGAGGAACGCATCTCTGATGTTTCTCCAAACGGCTTCTCCCCTTTGATCCCATTGAGAGAGACACTCCAGACGCTACACTGTAATAAAATTAAATATGGCATACAACTCTGTCTCTTTTTGTTAAATGTTAGTTTTAATGATCAATAATAGCCATTATAAAAGTATAAGTAAAAGGTATAAGAAGCAATACAATAAGAAATACAGCAAACAAATCAGTCAAACATACAAAGTCAGCACTAGTAGGCTAAAACGGTAAAATTAAATAGCCTAAATAAATAAAGTTATGAAGCTTCACAACTCTGAAAACGGCAGATCAAATTTTCGAATAGGCGCTGTGTTTATAAATAAACCACAGATTTGAGCTTTAAACGACAGCATTCTCGCCTGCAATACATTTTTTCAAAATTACATGGGTTTTCTTATCTGCTATTGATGCTGGTTGGTGTGAGATGCATTCTGGGATACCCGTCGGTCTCAAGCAGTGTTGGGGTAGTTACTCAAAAAAAGTAATTAGTTACTAGTTACCAGTTACATCTGTAAATTGTAATGAGATTACTTTACTAGTTACTGTATTTGAAAAGTAACTACACTACTTATTACTTTACTTTTCCATTTCTTAATTTACCGTGTAGATATATGGACAAACATCATGGCTCTATGGAAGTGTTTCCCCAAACAAACAAAAAGGACCACTGTCAAATAAAGATAAAGAAAATAATAAGAACAAATAATTTAAATACAAGCAGCAGCACAAATAAATACTATTGAGCAAAGACACTAATAAAATAAACAATGCTTTTCAGGTTTTTCAGGTACGTCTAACATTAGTTTTCAGGTACAGAAATCAAATGTAAAATAACATTGCATATTTGACTGTATAAATTAAACATTAATCCTATTAACTTTACAAAATCTATTCAATCAAGAGCAGTGAGTGATGTCCTTGTCTTTTGTTGTTGAACATTAAACAGACAGCAGTAAAGGCTACTGCCCCTTTAAGACCTAATAATACTGCCCCTTTAAGACCTAATGCTCGGATATGCGTCGTTTTAAGGCATATACAGACTATGTCTGCTAGGATACTCATCAAGATGGGCATGTTGACATAGTTTTTGTGTGAGTTTGTCTGTTCAAGAGCAAAACTTGAAAGAGAACTCAATATCTGCGCACTGTGAGACGTGTTCGCGCTTTCGGATGAGTGCACAGACACAAAATCTTCTCACAGCGCGTGCGACTTCTCATTTTGTGATGACGGCGAAAATGACTATTCATATTCGAACATACTGCAGCACTCGCATGAATTGAACAAAGTTTACAAAGAGAGAATTTGAAGGACTTTTACACGGCACCCCTGCACTTGTCAGACGGCACCTCGTTGGGAAACACTGCTCTATGGCAACGGTGCACGCAGCACTTAAACATATCAGATCTTTACACACAGGCAAACACAGCTTGAGTAACGCAGGAAAGCGCGTTCCTATAGTCTTACTATAGTCAGTCATCATTGAGGCAACGTTCCAGAACCAATCGGAGGCCGTTCAGCTGGTTTTAAGAGGATGGCGCGTTCATTCATGCTCTCTCTCCTGTGGCGTGTAAAGCTCTGTGTAGCGAACTGAGTATTGAGCTCTGGGTAGCGAACTGAGTGGTGTGCTGTGTGTTAGTATGAGTAGTGTAGTTACCAATATTTTTAGTGCAATGCGTTACTTTACTTCGTTACCCAAAAAAGTAATATCGTTACTGTAATCCGTTATTTTGTAACTCGTTACCCCCAACACTGGTCTCAAGTCAGCACAAGTCATCTCTCAATGCATCCTCGATAAAAGGGGCGGATCAAGGACACATTCGGTGGTTTGAACTGTATTTGGCTAGATGTGAACTTTGAATTGGAACAGTACTTGGGCAGCGACTGATGACGTTTCACAAGTCGACAAGTACAGACAAGAACGCATATTGAGAAATGGCCCTGAAGTCTTGCAGTCTCTACTAATGAGCTCATGAGTTGAATCAGGTGTGATAGATGAGGGAGACATAAGCTGCGTCTCATTTCAAAAGGTTGCGTCTTCCAGAGGTCGCATTTGAAGGCTGCATGCGTCATCAAGGCTGTCTCCTTTCAGAAAAGTAAGTAGGACACTCCGAATGCAACCTTCAAATGCGCTCTTCTTTTCAGGAATTCGGAAGTTGTGTCCCAGAGTGAAGGGCGCGCACTTCGAAGGCCGCATTTGAAGTGCGATTACGTCACAGCGGCACTACGAAGGGTGTCCCAATGTGAAGGCTGCACCTCTGAAGGCCGCATTTGAAATGCGATTACGTCACAGCGGCACTACGAAGGGTATCCCAATCAAGGGGGTAATCCAGCCCCCGGAAAGCGTACCTTCCATAGGGGCAGCCATTGCTAACCAAGCCATCACCTGCTGTTAGCATCCCATTGACTCCCATTCATTTGGCCTCACTTTGACAGTGAATATCTTTACATCTGAGACGTTTAAAGACTCCATTTGTCCATTGTTTATTTCTAAACAAACACGACAATGTATAAAACGCTCCATTACCTTGTATCTTACACTATCGCCCCGTTGAAGCTGTTTTTGTAAAATATAGGCTAACGATTGCGTCATAACCACGCGACTGTGTATGGAGGCATAAACGCAGATAGAGATGTTGCAGATCCTGCTTCATTCATCAAAAGTTGCTCCTGCTCACTCTCTCTGTCTCTGCCAGATTCGGTGATTCAGATTTGACTTGCACAACTACTAGAAGACTTGCCACTGTCGGTCAGGTTGCTCACGTCACATCTACGTCGTCAAGCTCAGTCCGAGGCTGCGCAGTATGCTCAGCCATCAGGAAGTGAGTGCTTCTATCTGACTTCAATTATCTTCGTTGAAGTCTATGGGGTCGCTCTGTCCATTTCTTTTACTGTCTATGGTCCCAATGTGAAAGCTGAACCTCTTAAGGCCGCTTTTGAAGTGCGATTGCGTCACAGCGGCGCGACGAAGGCTGCCGCAATTCGAAAGCGACTTCAAAATGTTTCTCAGGCAAAGGAAGGGTACAGCAGATGGAACCTTCACACAACTTCGCAGCCTACCCTATCCCAGAATTCATAGCACACTGGTGACTACAGGATTTGACCTATGGATTTGACTGGTCCGCATTCCCGCGCCACTCGATCAGATTTCTTGCGGCGCGGGATTAAATTTCCCAGTGAAAGACGGTAGTGGTCGGTAACTCAACTGTAGCCTGGATACTATTGAACACAACAGCGCAATCGCTTGAACTTTAAGTAAACAAAACGTTTAGTGGTGGCATTCACAGTTCCCTGCCCTGAGCAACCTGGCAAGATAAACTGTAATTTCCCAATTTTAACTTGCAAATGTTATTTATTTCTCAATCATTCTATCCCGTTTCGCTCTTTCTTTATCATTTCTTTCTTTTTTCTGCACTTACTTTAAATACAATTTAGACCTGCGCGGGGCTGTTTTTTCATCCCGCTCCCGCAATAGGATCTATTCCGCACCGCACCGCACCCTCCCGCTCGCGCTTAAAATTCACTCCGTGCTCACCTGCTAAATTATTTTATTCCCGACTCGACTGATCCCGCTAAATTTAGATTTAATTTCCATAATCTCTCTTTTAAATTTCCCCTACAGAAAGAGGGAGACTGGGGATAACAAAAGTAATAGGCTATGTTGGCCATGTAATCATTTTATTTAATTTTCTTATCATACTGTCAACACCGTAACTAAAAAAATTCACAGAGAAAAATAGGGTGAATCAAATGCGACACCTGTCACTCAAAATTATAAGCCAAAATACAAATAAACGAAAACTGCTGACTTTACTAGCTGTAGGCCTACTGCAGAATAAAGTATTTTACATGAATGAATGAATGTCGCTCACTGACAACGGTCCATTACCGAAAGTCTCCTCCAAAGGCTGGCTGAATGTAAAGTCGTGACCGGAATGCACAGAACAATTAATATATATATATTCATTTTCGTTAACTTGAAATGTGTTGGCTAAATAAAAGAGAAGTGGTTGTTCTGTACATAGTTTATTTTTGTAATGCAAGTTATAATTTGTACATTAAACAAATTCATATATGTTCATACATATATTTTCTTGTCATGTAAATTAAAATGTGTAAATGAAAATAAATTGGTCTATACATTACTTAAACTATTTTTAAAACTATTTATAGGCCTACAATATAACTTAAGTTTAACATCAGAAACAACCGAAAAAAACGCTGAAGAACCACTGAAGCACCAAAATTGGTGCTATATAGCACTAAAAAAGGTTCCCCCTATAATTACGAGCCAAGAACCATTTTTGAACCTCTTTACTGCTGTGTACTTTTTTTCAGCATTGTGGCCGATTTGTAGACTGTACAAACAAATAATCTGAGAATTTTTGTGTTTTTGCCGATTTCCCATTCATTTCCTATGGGGGTCATTTTTGACCAAAGAGCACAAGTGGGAGTAATTTTTTACGACCACTTAGCATGCTCGAATCATGCCCTCAATTTTTTTTTGTGTTAACATACCTAATGCTAGACAAGTCACCAAGTTTCATATTTTTCAGATGAAGCTGTGATTTAAAAAAATTCTAAATGTGGTTCATAGGTTCAGTTTTTCATAGGTGTGTGTGTGTGTGTGTATAAGTGTGCGTGTTTGTGTGAGTGGATGTGTCAATATCACACTCTTGATGTTTTAGAGTGTCACCCCTTTACTGCTGTGTACTTTTTTTCAGCATTGTGGCCGATTTGTAGATTGTACAAACAAATATTCAGAGAATTTCTGTGTTTTTGCCGATTTCCCATTCATTTCCTATGGTCGGTCATTTATGACCGAAGACAATGAACGTTACTTTTTTTTTTCCGACCAATTAGCATGCTCGAATCATGACCCAATTTTTTTTGTGTGTTTACATACCTAATGCAAGAAAAGTCACAAAGTTTCATATCATATCATTTACCATTTACCATTTACCATCATTCCGATGAAGCTGTGATTTTTAACATTTCAAAACAGAAAATTTTCCGGTCAGAAATGACCGAAGAGCACCAGAGGGTTAATCTCTTTTTAGATTTCAAATGCCTAATTGCTTAATTTAGTCTATTTAAAGACTATAACCTGCATTTTCATTGTGGCAATTTTAACTGATTTACAAGATTTGATAGATTCAGTTTGTGTTACTTTATTTGGCTAAAAGCTCCCATGGAACAGGGAGAAAAAGTTTGTGTTCTCTGAATGAGCATATGGCCCGCGAGCTCAGCTGAGTCACTCAAAAACATTAAATCATGGGTTTTCTTTACAAAAATATAGTAACAAATTCACTATCATTCTGTTTATCAGTTTTAGATTTTAATCTTACCGCCTCTTGATTATTTTTAGTTAAGAGTAGTTTCATTTTGTAGCAGTAACAGCTCTGGTGTATAGCTAATTATTGGTCAAACAAAAGTTTTCGTAACTTTAACATGTTGCATTGCATCACCCTTGTTTCTCCCAATTTTGCTTTTCATAAACAAATGCATCGATAAATGCATATTTATAAAACCGCATGTTTTCTAATTGTTTCCAAACTTAGATTTTAAATTCTGTTGTTTGTTCATTATCATTGCGCGTTGCTAGTCTGTTCAAACAAAGCTAATAAAACAGTAGAGAAAGCATTTAGCTGATTTAAAAACTTCTAGGCTTTTAAAACTAATTTACAGCTTCATCGAGTCCCAGAAAATAGACGTTATTCCAAGTAAGATTTCATTGTTGCATATGCACACAATGAGATCTTTAGCAATCTATTACAAGCGTTTTCATTCCTCCTCTGCGAGTGCGTCTGTTTTTCCTTCAACATTTCAAAAAAGGTAGAAAGAATTTGACTTACCACAACGGTTGAAGAAAGAGAAGCTCAAACCTCGTGTCGATTTTAAACCCAATACTCCGCTGAAAGCACGCTGTTCGTCTTCGTTGCAACATCACGTCGGCCGGTCACCAAGCCGTAAGGCCGCTGAATTCGCTCCAAGGATCGGTAGCGAACAGCGGTGAAGGTCGTTCGTGTCTCCAGCTGGGTAGAATGGATTTAAAACTAATATATCTTTAATCTGACTCCATTTATCATATTGTCGAATTTAGGATAGAATGCCAATGGGTTGTTTGGAAATTTATATCTAATAGTTAATCATACATTTAATCATTCCATTTTAACCTTTTGTTGCAGCTCCATTCTGGAGATAGTTAATAATTACAGAGTAATACAGAAAGGATCAAAATGTAACAATTTTATTAACAGTCAGGTAAATGTATAATGCCAATTCCATAATCAATTCAAAGATAATTCGTACATAACATCAAATACTCTGTAGCAAAGAATAAGAGATCGATACCTGACTGAATATTGCAACACAGAGTGTCGAGACACTCCACGTTACGGGCCAACTCCATTACAGTATGCGCCCTGAACTCATTACTACATCGCTTTAAATAACTCAGACCAGACCTAAAACTGTTTCAAATGGAAATACATGAAAACAAAGGGAATTTAAATTGAATCGAATTCCCATTTGGCTCGATTGAAAGGAAACCAAATGGCTCAAACAGCCACACCCACCATAATAAGTAAAATACCTCTAAGCTCTAAAAACTCTTATTAACTTCTTGTATACTTCTGTGATTATGCGATTTTTGTACCATTCGCACTGAGACATTTCAAACGATACCAAACACATATAATATTGTATAGTGAAAATTGACATTAAATCCAATAGATTTTGGGTATATTTCAGTGATCTCCCAGGAGAGGGGATCAGGAGTTTGGGGAAAGTTTCAGGAACATGTAAATTAGAGCCATGCTCAGTTGATTCACTCAGTGGGACATTGTCTCAGATGGAATGATAATTGTATGAGTGGATTGAGATATTAATCTTTTTAATTTTTTCAGACAGTCTTTGTTCCTCACCCAGACAACCTGGCCTTGTTCTTTACATTCCTACAGTGCTTTATGGAAAGCCAAGAGGGCCAAAAACATGTGAATGTAACGGAGGTATTTTTCTCTATGGGACTTTTATTTTGACGGGTTTTCTCTGCCTCCGCCGTGTCCGCGGGAGATGCAAGCAGATCGGAGTGAGATGAGTTGCGAGGCAGACACGCCATGATCGCTGTACAGGTAGCCAACATTTTTCTCGTTGGCTCTGTAATATACGATAGTGTACGGGCAGCTTATGTTTTGCGGGTTTAGTGCATTAACATAACCGCGTGAAACCCGAGAAGCAGTTAAGGCAGAAGATCGGTCGATTGTGTCATTGGACGGTGAACAGTGTTGGAGACTGGCTGAGAGCACGAGAGAGAGTTGCTGGGGCCGTGAGTTTCATTCAGAACACTTGTTTTTGTCGCTGTTCTGACTGTACGCCAATTTTTTTGAGAGTTCTACTGTTTTCTGAGTCATCCATGAACTGCGTTGGGGCGAGAGACATTTATTTTTTTTCCTGCAAATCCCTTAAGTGCATTTATTAGTGCACGAAAATGTATTAGAGCAATCACGTGGGCTGAAGAAGAAGAGACACAAATGGCAAACAATCCAACCCCCAGCCCACGTGTCAGAGTAGTTAATGCTGATGCAGATCAAGCCTCCTCTACGTTAACCCTGGAAAAACTGCATGAAGCTATACAGAAGATTGCCGCCCGTCAAGAAGAACTTTACCAGGCAGTACATGGTAACAGCAGAGTGCGATTTCAACAGAGCCGTCCTAACAGACAACCTCTAAAGGACAGTGAGGCCGATACATCTGTTATTCATGTGGCGAACCTGGGCACACTAGCAGGCGCTGTTAACAAGGTACTGAAGCAACTAAAGTGTCTGATCAGTCTCAACGTTCTACAGGGATAGCTGAAACTAATGTAGGAAACGTTTCAACGACTACAACGCAAGCAGTCCCTGGGCCATCTATGATAAGAAGTCATACAGCTGAATGGACTGACGGAGCAGTAACAGAAATGTTGAAAAAAGGCGCATTTGGAGATTGTCTGACTATTGAAGTTAGAATAGCTGGTGTCAAAACCAACTGCTTACTAGATACAGACTCAGAGGTGTCCACTATTACAGAGTCACTTTAAGAAGCACTTCGGGGAGCAAGAGCTGCAATTGTCCTCTGCTCACTGGGTTAGACTCACCGCAGCTAATGGGCTCAACATTCCTGTCCTAGGATGTCTACAAGCTGATGTGGAGTGCATGGGAAAGGTTCTCCCGGGGAAGTGCATATTTGTGCTGACAGACACCAGCACAGAAGCAGAGGAGATAAGAGGACTTTCAGGAATCATTGGGATGAATATTATCAGTGAGTTTAAGTCGTTGCTTGTCCCAGGGGAGAGTGTAAAGACGGCCAACAAATATGGTCAACCCGCAGAAGGGAAGATAAGAAGGGTGCTAGCCAGTGTTGAGAAAACTGAAGCCCTGAGTTCTGACGGCAAGATTGGGTTTGTCAAAGTTGGTGGAAAGCAGGCCATCACCATCCCTCCACAAAGTGAAAAGGTGTTTGAAGGTCGTTGCAGGGTGCCACCTAAAGTGAAGTGCCAAGTATTAATTGAACCCTCCACCGGTGCAAGCCTACCTAAGGGTCTTTTAGTTGCCAATGTGTTAACAAAAACTGAGGGTGGTAAAGTCCCTGTACGAGTAATGAATTTGAGTGAGCGGACCATCAGACTTAACCCAAGATGCAGAGTGGCAGTAGTGTCTAAACCACAGGAGGTGTTAACTGAGAATACACTGGAGTTTGAGGAGGAGGAAGGAGCGCTTCATGTTAAACGAGTGGCACATGTTAAAGCAATTGAAAGCTCTGATAATTCCCCAGTACCAGTCCAGGTGAATTACGAACAGCTTACCCCCACACAAAAAGAGGAACTTGACCAGTTGTTGGCAAGGTTCAGAGATGTATTTTCAAAAAGTGACCGTGACTATGGGTACACCCAGGCAGTGACGCATGACATTCACACCGGTGACGCTCCACCAATAAAACAGAGGCACCGTCGAGTACCGCCACAGGTTTTTCAAGAATTCAAAAAACACGTGCAGGACCTAGTGTCACAAGGCATCCTTAGGGAGAGTTCGAGTCCATGGGCATCCCCAGCAGTGATAGTTGTGAAGAAAGACGGCAGTGTGCGCTTCTGTTGTGATTACAGAAAGTTAAATCAAGTCACATGCAAAGACGCATATCCGCTTCCCAGAGTGGAGGAATCCCTGGACGCACTGGGGAATGCACGGTTGTTCTCCACCCTAGATTTGACGGCCGGCTATTTCCAGGTAGCTATGAGCGAGTGTGATCGTGTAAAGACAGCAGTCACTACCCCGTTAGGACTGTGCAACGCGCCAGCCACCTTCCAGCGCCTTATGGGGGTAGTGCTTGGGGATTTGGCTTTTGATGTCCTCTTGATCCTCTGGATGATATTACTGTGTTTTCCAAAGACTTCAAAAGTCACTGTGAAAGACTAGAGCTTGTCTTTGACCGACTGAAGCGGCATGGCTTAAAGTTGAAACCAAGCAAATGTTTTCTCTTCAAATCTGAGGTGAAATTCCTTGCTCACGTGATCTCCTCTGAAGGAATCAAAGTCGACAGTGAAAAGGTTAGTGCCTTGGATGCTTGGCCTGTTCCTAAAAGTGTGGAAGAAGTTAGACAATTGATTGGATTCATGAGTTACTACCGGCGGTTTGTACCAAAGATTGCTCAAATGGCAAAACCATTGCATGCGCTGATGGGCAGCAAAGACAAAAGGAGGGCCTCTGAACTGTTTTTGTGGAGTAGTGAATGCCAGACCGCATTTGACAAACTGAAACAATGCCTGATGTCACCACCTGTCCTTGCTTACCCTGACTTTGGCCTTCCATTTATCCTCACCACTGGCGGGAGTCATCAGGGCCTCGGAGCTGTATTGAGCCAAAAGCAAGGGGGAGCAGAGCGCGTTATCGCCTTTGCTAGCAGAGGCCTAAGAGGGTCAGAGCGGAATGACAAGTACTACAGTGCGTTCAAACTGGAGCTGTTGGCTCTTAAGTGGGCTGCAACAGAAACATTTAAAGAGTATCTGATGTTCTCCAAGTTCACTGTAATCACCGACCATAATCCACTGCGTTATCTGGAGACCGCAAATCTCGGTGCAGTCGAGCAACGCTGGGTGGCTCAGTTAGCAGAGTTTAATTTCGAGGTTCTGTATAAGCCTGGGCGACTGAACACCAATGCTGATGCTCTGTCGAGGATTCCCCTCAGTGAAGTCCCTGAACGAGAAGACACAGAGAAGGATTTCATCCGACTGAACTCTGAAGAAGTGCGTGCATGCCTGTGGCCCGCACCAGGGTCGAAACGGGGAGAAACTGCTGTACAAGCGTCCATCAAGAAAGTGCTGAATGGTTACAGCTGGGATGAAATTAGAGAGCTGCAAAAAGGTGATTCCTGGGTAAAGAGGAGTACGCTTGCACTGATCAGAAGGAACTACTATTGGCCTAGCATGTCTAAAGACGTCCAAGGATGGATAGAACAGTGTAAAAGATGTACCCTTGCAAAGGATGTGTTTCCAAGGATCAGAGCTCCGATGACATGTAGCAATGTTACGGCTCCTCTAGAAGTTCTGGCAATGGACTACACCCAGCTGGAAATGTCCTCAGGAGGATATGACAATGTTCTTGTTCTTACTGACATGTTCTCTCGATTTACAGTTGCTGTTCCGACCAAGAACCAAACAGCGAGTACCACTGCAAAGGCCCTCATCAAACATTGGTTTGTCTACTATGGCTGTCCAGCACGTCTGCATTCGGATCAGGGAAGATGTTTCGAAGCACAAGTAATCAAGGAACTCTGTAAAGTGTATGGTATCGGGAAGAGCCGTACAAGTCCCTATCATCCTCAAGGGAACTCTCAATGCGAGAGGTTTAACCGCACAATGCATGATATGCTGAGAACATTGACACCTGAGCAGAAGAAAGACTGGAAAACTCACTTGCCAGAGCTAGTGATGGCATACATCAATCACATTCACTCATCCACTGGCTATTCCCCTTTTTACTTAATGTTTGGGAAGGATGCGCGCCTCCCATTAGATGTCCTGGGTGGAAAGGATTTAGAGGAGAGTGATGCAGAAAACCTGGAGGATTGGGTGAAAAACCATCACAGCCGACTAAAGACTGCCGTTGAAGTTGCAAACACAGCCGCGCAAGAAGCCTCTAAGAGACGAAAGAGAGTGTATGACCGCAAATCCTCTGGAGCGCTTGTAAGGCCTGGTGACCGTGTGTTGCTACGTAATCACAAACATAGGGGCAGAAATAAGATTCAAGACAAGTGGGAACACACACCCTACATTGTAGTCAAACAGAATCATTCAGACACACCTGTATTCACTGTCAAACCCGAACAGGGGGGTCCGTCCAGAGTAGTACACAGAGATCAGCTCCGTCACTGCACATTTCCTTTGACATTATCTAGTATGCCATGTCCAGCCAGATACAGACACGTAAACCAGTCAGATTCTGAAACAGAATTCCCAGATCTTGTGTGTTTTCCAGCTATTGCACATAGACAGAATAAGGAAAGGGGGGTGGTACAGATGGAAAACAATGATGTAGAACAAAGTGAGAGTGTAGTTCAAGAACAGGAGAACGTAGTACAAGATGTGATCCCTGAAATAGAGTGCGGGGTACAAGAAGTTTCTGATGATGCTGATATTTCAGATGTCGAATGTGAAAATGTTTCAGAGCTTAGACGCTCTCGAAGACAAAATCGTGGTAAATTACCTGTGAGGTATAGAGATGATTACCTGATGAAATAAGGTTAAAAAAAATTAACTGAGGTTATGATGAGAAATATGTATGTACTTGTAGGTATTTGAAAAGAATGTACTTTGTGTATTTTTGCACTTTTAAATTGTGTTCTGTTTATGTTCCAGGGGCAGGCTGTCTGGAGATGTCGCTGGTATGGCAGGGTTTAGCAGGGGGGAATGTAACGGAGGTATTTTTCTCTATGGGACTTTTATTTTGACGGGTTTTCTCTGCCTCCGCCGTGTCCGCGGGAGATGCAAGCAGATCGGAGTGAGATGAGTTGCGAAGCAGACACGCCATGATCGCTGTACATGTAGCCAACATTTTTCTCGTTGGATCTGTAATATACGATAGTGTACGGGCAGCTTATGTTTTGCGGGTTTAGTGCATTAACATAACCACGTGAAACCCGAGAAGCAAGGCAGAAGATCGGTCGATTGTGTCATTGGACGGTGAACAGTGTTGGAGACTGGCTGAGAGCACGAGAGAGAGTTGCTGGGGCCGTGATTTTCATTCAGAACACTTGTTTTTGTCGCTGTTCTGACTGTACGGCAATTTTTTTTGAGAGTTCTACTGTTTTCTGAGTCATCCATGAACTGCGTCGGGGCGAGAGACATTGATTTTTTCCCTGCAAATCCCTTAAGTGCACTTATTAGTGCGCGAAAATGCGTCTGTGAACTGAACGGTAATTTTTTTAAGGAGTGATTCATTTTCAGTGTTTTTGCATTTTTTAAGAGACTGACAGAGATTTGTTTTTGAAAGACATTTTTGTGTGATTCAGATCATTCAGTCCAGGCGTGCCACGTGCGAGCTGAACTGGGCTGCGCCATTTTGTTCCAGAAAGTTCCTGAGTTTTTCTAGGCCACGCTGAAACCTCTCTTGTTTCTGTTTATTACCCTGCCATCCTTACGACATCTCATTGTCTTGTCCCAGCTGTTCATCTTGTAATCGCAAGTCATCACAAGTCATCGCAAGTCATCGCAAGTCATCACATCAAAGTTGTCGTTGCCACAGACTGGTACAACAGTTCAATACACACACACACACACACACACACACAAACATTTTACTGATACATAGTGAACCGAAATGGGTGTTTGAGTGAACTTGTGGATCTCAATTGTCAATTTGAACTTTGTGTGAGAACTGAGTCAATTGGAAATTTAATCTATTGATCTATAAGAATCGTTTGGATGAATTTAACAGTTATTTGAACTGAGTTGCTTCAAATGAATCATTTGTTTCTAATGAAACTATAAGAGTTGTCAAGCTTTGAAACACCCTGTGTTTGTAAATCAGTTTTACTTTTGTGAAAATTAATATCTGAGGTGTTACAAGAGGGTTTTGAATGTGTTAAACATTTGAAGGTTTACCAAGAAAACCAGAAGTTTCAGAGAACGGTTTATTTTCATGTTTGTTACTTTTTGTTATTTCATCCTATTGAAAGAGACCCTTTAAGGAAAATTACAGTTTCCTAAGGAAAGGAAAAATAAATTAATAATTGTTAGAAGCAATACAGGTTTTTTTTGTTTGTTTTTACTTACCTTGGGGTAGGGGCGTCTCACTTCCACTATTAGGATTAAGGGGGTGGGGATGTGAATTTCAGTCTACTTTTCATCACATGCACTTCAGGGAGCCACCGTGCTGACATACTCACCTGAAGCCAATGTAGTATACTTGAATAACATGAGGAAACGTTAGTCAGCTCGTGAATCTTTACTGAACAAAGCAACATCAACGTACATCTAGCTCAGTCAACACCAGTGAACATGCTGGCCAAAAACCATATATCCCCCCAACAGCCACGCCCTCCCCAGGCTCTTAGCCTCTTAAAGGAACCTCACTATTTCCATAGTCAGTCAATACATTACACCCCTTTTCCCCAGTCCACAAAGTCTGAAAATCTTCTTGGAGGGTGATGCTCTCTTACAGGGTACCTCCGAGAATGAGGGGAAGCAGACATGCCCTCAATTCCAGCTCCAGTAATGTCAACATCAGGGTTTCCCACATCTAACGCAGGCGGTGGTAACTCAAGCATTTCAGCCCCTGGGGACTCAGGTGGCTGGACAGTATAGCCATCCGGCTCAGGCCTTGATTGGTCGGACAAGGGTGCCGTCCGGTCCAGCAGCTGATCAACATGTCGTCTGTGCATTTGCCCATCACCCGCTCTGACCTTGTATGACAGGGGACCTGTGACATCCACAATGATTCCAGGCATCCACTTAGAATCTCTGGAGTAGCTTCTCATGTACACCAAATCCTTAGGTTTAAACTCTCTGACTGTGCCAGGGCATTTTTCAGCATTCAGCTCCTGTCTGCGAAGCATATCACCATCATGATCAGGGTGCAGACGATCCAGTGCAGTGGTGAGTCGCCGATTCATGAGCAACTCAGCAGGACTTTTCCCAGTTGATGAATTGGGTGTGACGTGCTGTGACAACAAGAAACGAGCAAGTCTGGTCTGCCACTCGCCCTTGGTCATGCGAGACAGGGCCTCCTTGGTTGTCTGCACCATGCGTTCAGCTTGACCATTTGAGCTTGGGTGATAAGGTGCTGTAGTGACATGTCGAATGCCGTTGCGCTCGGCAAATTCTTGGAATTCTGCAGAGGTGAACGAAGCACCATTGTCTGACACTATAACGTCGGGCAACCCATGTGTGGCAAAAAGCAGTCTCAGTGTGTTGATGACGGTCGATGATGACATGGAACTCATCAGAGACACCTCCAGCCACTTGCTATGTGCATCAACCACTATGAGGAATATTTTGCCCTGAAAAGGGCCTGCGAAGTCAATATGCAGCCGGGACCATCTTTTTGTTGTCCACTCCCAAGGGTGAACTTTTGCCTTAGGAGGTGCGTGACGTGACATCTGACAGGTTTCACATGCTTTAACAGTCTCCTCAATGTCTCGGTCCATGCCCGGCCACCACACATAACTCCTTGCGAGTCCCTTCATGTGTACAATGCCCGGGTGCGCGTCATGCAACATAGCCAGTATTTCTCTCCTCGCCAAGCAGGGAACAACCACACGGCTTCCCCATAGCAAACAGTTCTTATGTGCAGAGAGTTCATGGCGGCGCAAAAGGAATGGTTTGAACCGGCTATCCATTACATCAGCCGGCCACCCATGCAGCACCCAGCGCATTACTCGTGCCATGACAGAGTCCTTTAGTGTAAGGTTAGCAATTCGCTCAGCATGCATGGGTGCTTCTGGCACCATTTCAAGTAGCAACACTTCCAATGGTGGTGGTGTAACAGCACCAGATGCAGGCAAGGGTAAGCGACTCAGGGCGTCAGCATTGCCCATTTGTTTGCCCGGTCGGTAGCACAGCTCATAGTCGTAAGATCCAATGATCAAACTCCAACGCAGCATCCGTGGTGAAAGGATGGCAGGCATTGGCTTGGAATGGTGCAGGAGTCCCAGCAGGGGTTTGTGGTCTGTAAAAATCACAAAATGGCGGCCTGCGAGATATTGGTGGAACTTTCTGACTGCAAAAACAACTGCCAATGCTTCCTTATCAATTTGGGCATAATTCCGCTCAGTGGTGGTCATTGTTCTGGAAGCAAAGCAAATGGGTCTCTCCTGGCCGTCACATTCCATGTGGAATAATAAAGCACCAAGCCCATAGGGTGAGGCGTCGCAAACTACTGCCAAGGGTTTCTTTTCATCATAGTGCACCAGCACTTTATCCGTTTGCAGCAACTCTTTTGCCTGAGCATAGGCCATCTTGTGCTTCGCTCCCCACTGCCACGTAGCAGACTGGTCTAGAAGGCGGTGCAGGGGTTCCAGGACGGTGGCCTTATTGGGAAGAAAACCGCTGTAAAAGTTAAGCAGCCCCAAGAATGCCTGAAGTTCTGTTTTGTTCTGTGGGGGCGGAGCATTTTGGATAGCTTCCACTTTCTCACGGGTTGGCTTGATGCCATCTTTATCCACTCTAAACCCCAAGAACTCCACTTGAGTAGCAGCAAACATGCTTTTCTCTTTTTTTTAGTCGCAGCCCAGCTTCAGCGAGGCACTTCAGTACAGCTTGTAGCCGTGCGTTGTGTTCTTCCATGGTTTTGCCCGAAATCAGGATGTCATCCAGGTATGGCTGGCCTCCTGGAATTCCTGCGAGCAAATTGTCCATAAATCTTTGAAATATTGAAACGGCTGTTGACACCCCAAATTGCAACCGTCGAGCCCGGAAAAGCCCACGGTGAGTGCTAATAGTCAGTAAGTCGGCTGCGTCATCATCCACTGGAAGCTGCTGATAAGCTTGTTTCAAATCAAGTTTAGTGAAAACTACTCCTCCAGCTAGCTTCGAGAACAGCTCAGATGCTGTGGGTATAGGGTACACGTCAGGCTTAACAGCTGTATTCACAGTACAGCGGTAATCACCGCAAATCCTCAAACCCCCATCTTTTTTTGCTACAGCCACTATAGGTGTGGCCCACTTTGCATGGCGAACAGGTTCAAAGATTCCTTGAGCCACCAATTTGTCCAACTCCTCGTCCAGCTGGGGCCGTAAAGCAAAAGGAACTGGGCGGGCCTTAAAGAAACGTGGAGTAATTGTGGAATCAATGTCAATAGAGATCGGGGGGGTCCGGCAAACCCCAATGTCCTGAAAAACCTCTGAATATTCAGTCAGTATTTTCTCTATGGACTGCAGCTGTACACTGTGTACTCCTTCCACTGATATTCCCAGGGCATCAAACCAGTCCCGTCCCAACAAACTAGTGCCCTGGCCCTGGATGACGAACAAAGGCAGTGTGTTTCGTGTTCCTTTGTACGTTACCTCCACAAATATTTTTCCCTTCACTTCCAAGGTTGCCTGTGACCACTGCTTAAGTATTCCATTGTTTGCATGTATTTCAGGGGGTTGGAAAGGCCACAATGAATGATAGGTATGCTCACTAATCAAGGAACAGGCCGCTCCTGAATCCACTTCCATTGTGTGTGCTTGTTTGTTCAATATAACAGTGGCCAGATATGGCCTCTGCCCCCCTCTTTCTGCTTTAGTAGTGGTGCTGTAAACAGAGTATTCATTATTTTCCTTGCATGTTATAATGTTGGTGTAACGTTCTTCTGAGCTGGTTGCATCTTTGTCAGTACCCAGGGGCGTAAATTTCATCTTATAGTTGGGGGGGACAATAAACATGAAATTTCTCAAGAGCAATTTTTGAAGGGGACACAAATAATACAGCCAAAATCGTACTTGTAAGGATATGTATACCAACACAAAAAAAAACATTTCGTACCTACTTATTTGGCTTTTTGGTGTACTGAAAAATTATCTAATGTCCGTTTTTTCTTTACTCTGTAATTTTATCTGAACAGCAACAACACAAAGCGATAGTTGTTTAAATACATTTATGCATTTTGGCAAACGCTTTTATCCAAAGCGACTTACATTGCAATCAAGGTACACAATTAAGGTTCACCACGCAGTCATATTATAATTATAAAATTATCTTGCGTCCTCCACATAGTATTTTATACTATGATATTCAGATTCATATTGAGCAAAACCCTACACAGATCTGACAGAACGGCCGTGCGCATATACTTTCGGTTTAGAATTAGCGCCACTTTTTAGAATTTGGGGGCGGGTTGCTTGAATTTCGGGTTCATTAGCCTATTATTCGTAATGAACAACACAGCAACAAAACTACAAGGACACACTCCCTTAAATAGGCGCTTTTACATTTCGCTTTGAAACCAAATCTTCGATCATCTTGTCTGTCAGCTGTTTGCCCGTTCGGCTCGTGCTGTATTGAGCAGACACGTTCAGTTTTTAATTGTTGTGTCTGTTCTCTAACTGAACTAAATTATTTTATTACTATAAAAATGAAAACGACGGTGCCGCGGTGGGCAAGTGATGTTAACAGTGTTTTGCCTAATCTTTATTAAAGAGAATATAATCACTTCATCTGATGTTTAAAGTGAATAAAATAGCCTTAAAGGCTTACTGGAGTTTCACAACTGCTGTCTGAAGAGCTTTGTTCTCTCCCCAAACTT
Source organism: Gobio gobio (assembly GCF_949357685.1). Taxonomy (NCBI): domain Eukaryota; kingdom Metazoa; phylum Chordata; class Actinopteri; order Cypriniformes; family Gobionidae; genus Gobio; species Gobio gobio. The sequence goes on from NC_137098.1 coordinate 23,996,709, forward strand.
GTGGTAGTTTTTTACGGTCTATGGGAAACGCTAGGTTAGTTGAGGTGCGCGGTGGATCAAACCACTGTGGGGCAAGGGGGGAGGGGGGGACTCAAAATGTTTCTAAACTTAAAATGCATTTTTGTCCCGTTTGCGTTTGTATTGTTTTACTACATACACATTTATTTTAAGTATATATTGTTATATTATTTACAATACGCAGCATGGTTTTTAGGGGGGGACAGCCCTCAGATTGGGGGGGTCCGGTCCCCACCGCGATTTACGCCCCTGTCAGTACCATGTTTAGTCTTTGTTAAACATACACGAGATATGTGCCCTCTTTTTTTACAGTAATGGCACACAGCAGTGGAAAACCTACAGCTTTGCGGGGTGTGCTGACCACCACATCGGAAGCATGGCTTGTCACGTGTAGGATTTCCATTCGAAACTGCTGTCTTATGTACTGATGCATGCGCATGGGTTGCATAATGAACATCGTCCTCCAGCCGTGATTCGTTTTGATGTTGACGAAGTAGGCGAGCATTTAACAATGCTGTTTCAGCAGCTAGTGCCTTGTCTTCTGCCTCTTTAAATGTTAGTGTAGTTTCAGCCAGCAGGCGTCGCTGTAGCGCTTCATCCATAACGCCGCACACGATTCTATCACGCAGCATTGCTTCTAACTGATCCCCAAAAGCACAGTGCACAGACAAACGTCGAAGCTCAGCAATGTAGTTTGAAATGCTTTGATTAGGTTTCTGTTTACAATTGTGAAAGTGAAAACGTTGAACAATCTCTGATGGCGCTGGGCTGTAATGGCGTTTTAAGGCAGCAACAATGTTTGCATAAGACACAGTAGAGGGTTGCGTTGGGGCAAGCACTGAACGTAACGTGGAATACGTTTTTGCACCACACACACTGAGCAGCACGGAGCGTTTTTTTGCATCATCCTCAATATCATTTGCATGAAAAAAACATTCCAGTCGTTCTGTGTATTCTTCAAAAGAGTTACTCGAGCATTCGTCAAACTCTTCTATACGGCCGAGTGTAGTCATGTTCGCTTCCAGGTGGCAATTTATTTCACTCACTTGAAAAGTCACACCATATGAACTTATCTGCACACAGTCGGTCCGAATCCGCTTGTCGCCAGTGTAGTATACTTGAATAACATGAGGAAACGTTAGTCAGCTCGTGAATCTTTACTGAACAAAGCAACATCAACGTACATCTAGCTCAGTCAACACCAGTGAACATGCTGGCCAAAAACCATATATCCCCCCAACAGCCACGCCCTCCCCAGGCTCTTAAAGGAACCTCACTATTTCCATAGTCAGTCAATACATTACAGCCAACACTTCCCATTCCTGTTATATTTAGTGTAAGGTAAACCATATACACATAACGTGCATACTGAGACTCAAAGCGCTGGAGTGGGGACCAGGATCCTTTCACTTTTAAGCCTTCCAGGGTAACAATTTAATTCTCCCCTACAGGGCGGGATTTACAGACTGGTTACATGAATTTAACGCGTATTTCACGTGTATTTAACGCGTTAAATACACGTGAAACGCGTTAAATAGCTACGTGTTGTTTACGCGTGACAAATCAGCACGTATTTTGCGTGTAATTCACACGTATTTTATGTGTTAAATACACGTAAAATATGAGTGAAATCAGTTTGAACAGGTCAGTGTCACTGGCTGCTGAAGACTTGGGTCTAACCATTTCTGTGAGCTTAGGGGGGTGTACTGTTCATGGACTAGGCTACCACCATTTAGATAAGCTTATTCAGCCTATTTATTTTGTCCTTTTTTTTGTTTTGTAAAGCCTATAGAAATAATATAGGCTTATTTAAATTTCAGTTTTATGAAAATGTAGATAAAAATAAAATTGCTGAAATATTTAAAAAATAAAACTTACCATTTATTTATTTATTACATTATGGTGACCCAAACTTGGAATTTGTGCTCTGCATTTAACCCATCCAAGTGCACACACACAGTAGTGAACACACACACACCGTGAACACACAGCCATATTGCTGCGGCGCCCGGGGAGCAGTTGGGGGTTCGGTGCCTTGCTCAAGTCTCACCTCCGTCGTAGTATTGAGGGTGGAGGAGGGCGCTGGTATTCACTCCCCCCACCGACAATTCCTGCCGGACCTGAGACTCAGGCCGGACCTGAGACTTTTACCTGAGACTCGGGTTGAAATCCAATTATTTCAACCCGCAACTTTCCAGTTACAAGTCCGACTCTCTAACCATTAGGCCACGACTGCCCCCGTAAGTGAATTGCAGTAGTCTAAACGTGAGGTGATAAAAGTATGAACAGCCATCTCTAGAGTTTTATGATAAAGGAAAGGACGAAGAAGCAGACAAAGTTGATAACTTGAACTTTTAAAATATAAGTACAATGTAAAAACATGTTTGTACACAACAAGCGCATTGTATCAAATTATTTCATTATTTCAATGTTAGTACGCCCTTAAAAATAAAGGTAAATTGTATTTCATGAAAATGAGTCACACCTGAGTATGCACTGGGTAAGACTTAAGTTGTTGAGAGAAATAAAAATAACCCCCAGATAAAATCACACAGGTATCAGTCGCATTTTATTACATTAAAAATGAATGTAAAATACTGGTAAAAATGTTTACAAACATTATCAACATGTATGTTAGGCTATTTCCACAACAAATCCTTTAACAGTATTCAATGCAAAACAAGAATGAAAAATATACTCTTATTTGTATTAGGCCTACCATATGTGTCGATTTTGAATAAGGCCGTGGATTCAGGGAACAGATTATTTTGCATGCATGCACTCCACTCCAAACGTCTTCATTTAAAAAAAGAATTTAGTTTATTAAACGCAAAGTATACATTTCAAAAGTATTTCTCAATTCAGTTCATATTTCCAACAAACGAAAATCCAAGTCAAAATAACGAAGTGATAAAAGTTAGTTACCACCATGCAAATTCAAACAATTCTCCCCTTCCTCCACCCGCCATAGGCGGCGATTACAACCCGACAGGAGAACCGTAACTAGCCTAAATATTCTAAATAAATATGCACATAGCCTAATAATAATAAAAATACAAACACACAACTTTGCACTGCAGGATGAGTCACGATTTTCTAATATTCCATTAGTTGATTTAATTATAGAATATCTAATAGGTTGTGCAATTATTGTCTAAAAAATTTAAAAAAATTCTGTGCTAATGTGGTGCTGACGTGTTCATTTTAGGCTTCTCCTTTTTATATTTTAGACATTCATTAATTCAATAAAAGAAACTATGAGATGTGCTGCGCTGGTGGAAACAACACGAAACCACGCAACTGTCAAGAATGTGTTCAGAGTCCACGCCCGCAGCAGCAGTGAGCGTTCCTTCAGCGCAGCTGCAAGTGTTATAGGCTTTTTTACACCTACTCACTTCATTCATTTTCTCTGATCAGATATCTATCTGATCAGCCTTTCGAAATTCTTTCGATACAGATTAATATCTGATCTATTCTATTCTATTTTGGCTCCTGCAATGGGCAGGGGGGTGTCCTATCCCTGTGCGTTGAGCCGACCAGATGAACCAGTTGTTTCCAGTGCTGACGGTCTTGTGCCAGCTGCTTTGCATCCTCCACAGCATCTCCATGTTGTTGGAGGTCGCCCGCAAGGACGTCAAGCCATCAGGTGCAGGGTTTACCTCGTGGTCGTCTCCAGCCTGCGGCTCTCGGATCAAACTGGAGAATGGCTCTCGTCGGATGGTCAGGAGGGAGGCGGAGGACATGGCTGAAACAGCGGGTGCGACGTTGCGCAGCTAGGCAGGATGCTCTGGGCTGGCACATGCGGGCTCTAAGCACTTGATTGGAAAACCGCTGGGGCCACCTGATGTTCTCTATGGTTCTGAGAGCCCTGCTATCAAAGCCATCTAATCTTGCAGCCAGTGTCTTATTTAGGGGCCAAGTCTCCGAGCCATAAAGCAGGATGGAGAGTACTGCTGAGTTGTAAATCCGAAGCTTTGTCTTGCGTGAGATGGTCTGGTGCCGCCAGAGTGGTTTCCAGAGAGACTGCAGGGCTGACGCAGCCAGGGCTCTTCTGCGGGCAATCTCTGGTTTTAGGTCCCCGTTGTCTGTCACTATGGATGCCAGATACACAAAGTTCTTGACAGGCTCTACAATGTCATTGCCAAGCCGCAGGGAAGGTGGATGCGGTCTGTCACCGACGTACATAAACTTGGTTTTCGTCCAGCTCACCTGGAGGCCAAGCTTCTCAGCCTCTACACTGTATATGCCCAGAGCGTCTCTCAGCTGGCTGTAGGACGTGCTGAGCAGGATGGTGTCGTCAGCGTACTCCAGGTCAGTCAGGGTATAACTGCCGAAGGACACTCCGGGGACCCGCTCACAAACCCTGGACATAAGATGGTCAATGATGCAGTTGAAGAGGTCGGGGGCAGCCACGCAACCCTGGCGAACGCCACTGGAGATGGGAAATCAGTCTTGAGTCTCTGCCGTTGATGCGGACACAGCTCTGAGCGTTGCTATAAAGCAACTTGAACAGGGCAACGATCTTGGGTGGTGCTCCAAGGGCGTGTAGGATACTCCACAGTGAAGTGTATCAAACGGTGTCAAAGGCAGCCTTCAGATCTATGAACCCAATGTAAAGATGGCGGTCTTTACGGAATTCATAGGTCTTCTCTATCAGCAAGCGAACGGCAGAGATTTGGTCTGTTGTGGAGCGGTTAGGCATGAAGCCAGCCTGCTGGGGACGGCGGCTGCTTCTGATGGCTGGGAGAGCACGAGTGAGCAAGATCCTGGTAAAGAGCTTGCCGGGGATGGAGAGAAGGGTAATGCCTCTGTGGTTGCCGCAGACTAGCCTGTCACCCTTACGTTTCCAGAAGGGCAAGATGACTCCTCTGGTCCAGTCGTTGGGAAGCCTCTCTGTCTCCCACACCTCATTGAATATGTGGGTAAGCCACTCGACAATGCTTTCACCGCCTGATTTTAGCATCTCAGCGGTTATTACACAGATGCCGGGGGCTTTCCTGTTGTAAAATTTTTCCAGAGTGGCTCTGACTTCCTCAGGTGTGACAGGGTCTGTACTGCAGACAGCACTGGGGGCTGCAGCGTTAGCGGCCGATGAGATGGCGGGATCAGCCGGGGAGGTACCGTGCTGCAGAAGGAGGCAGAAGTGCTCTTTACAGCTTTCGAGGCAGTTTGCTTCAGTTGCTATAAGGTTGCCATCAGAATCTTTCACCAGGGCTGTCTTGATGCGTGGGCCATTACGAGCTTTGCGCAGCAGACTAAAGACACGGCTCCTATTGTTGTTATTGGCCGCGGACTCTAGATGTTTAGCTTCTGCTTGCCGGAACTTCTCCCTGTCCTCGGCTATAGCCACATTGTGCTGGCGGTTCAGTCGCTGATACTCCGTCAGGTCACCTCGGAGCCGGACCTCACGCCGCTGGTCGATGATGTTAAGTGTCCTCTCCGATATCCAAGGCTTTTTCGGGGAAGGTCGAAAGCATCCGAAGACATTGTGAGCTGACTGGATGATACTTTCCTTGAAGGTCTGCCAGTCGTTCACCTTGTCGGTAGCCAGGTTATCAAAGGTGCTGTGGATGGCGCGACTGAAGTCTGTGGCGATGTTTGGGTCACTGAGTAGGGAGGAGTCCAGGCGAGGCTGTGTCTTGGTGTGCTGGTTAGCTCGCAGCTTTAACTTGAGCTGGGCCACCAGCAGGCGATGGTCTGTGTTGCCAAGCTCTGCTCCTCTGTACACACGGCAGTTGGTGACAAACGGCTTCCAGCGTCGAGAGATGAGGATATGGTCTAACGCTTTCCTGGTTCTGCCATCTGGGCAGCTGCCATTCTGCCATGTCCAGTGATGGATAAGCTTCCAGGGAAACCAGGTATCAGCAATGCAGAGGTTGTTATGGCGGCAGAGAAGGAGTAGACGGTTACCGTTGTCATTTGTGGACCTGTCAGCAAAGGTTGTGCCGACAGATGAGCCTGTGGACCGATCACTGCTAGACAGAGTGGCGTTGGCATCGGTGAGGATGATGGTGATGTCGTGTGATGAAGCTTGGCCAACAGCCTGATGGAGTTGGTCAAAGAAGGCATCCTTCGCATCCTCATCAGCGGCATCGGTGGGGGCATTAGCAACAATTACGGTCATCTTGCCGTGTTGGTGGAGAAGGCGGGCCGACAGTAATCTGTCGCTCAGGGGAGTCCAGCTGATGAGGGTCTTGCGGAGTGCCTTTGGGATGGCAAGTGCCACGCCACAAAGGCCTGTCTGTCTCTCGGGGCCACTCCAGAAGTAGCAATGGTCGCCTGCTGTTTCGCCATTGCCGTGCCATAGAACTTCACAGAGCCCTGCCAAGGAGATTTTATAGCGGCACAGCTCTCGGGACAGCAGGGTGGCTGCTCCGGGGCGAAGGAGTGTCTGGACATTCCATGTGGAGACTCGGGTCCTGCGACGAAGGTTGATCCATACTCGTTGGTTGGGGGCAGGCTGGGGTCCGTTACCATGTTGGGCAGTCCGGCTACCTTCTCTGATCGGTTTCGTAGCAAAAGGGTTTCTCCTGGGTGGGTTGTTAGCCCTCCGCAGGATAGTCGGTTGGTGGGGCTGCCACCTCACAGTTGTTTGTCTTGTTTGTCTGGAACCTACCCTGTAGACCGGCCCGCCTAGGGTGACCCTACCAGGAGCATGCTCCCGACAGTATCGCTCTCCAGGGTCACTGGAACACGCAAGCCCCCTCACCACGTCAAGGCCAGACCCAAAAGAGGGGGAATATCTGATCACTCAAACCAATTCAGAAGGTGGTCTGGGACACATTTCAGATTGATCAAACGTGTTTCACTCACTGTCGGCCGCTGGCCGCTTGGTCGTCACTTTAAAAAATGAAAACTTTAATTTAACAAACAAAAAAAGCTCCAAACATTTTTCTAAATTAACTTAATAAAGAAACAAAACGAAATATAACTACTTTGACATAAAAAAAGAACTATTTTAATAGCTGCAGTGTGTAATCGTGAGGATAAGAAAAAAAAAAGGGCTCTAGTCGGAGCCGAGAACATAGCTGTCAACCCTCCCGTTTTTTCCGGGTTTCTCACGTATTTTAGCTCTTTTCCCGCTGTCTTCCCGTTTTAGTATTTTCCCGTAAAATATCCCATATTTTTACGTTCTGATTGTGTTAACTCAGAACACGCAACTATCTGTGTCTGTGAAGTGGCTTGCTCTTGGGTTGCTAGACCTCCAGTCAAGCAGGTGGCAGTACACAGACAGTAGCTTAGGCCAGTGTTTCCCAACCGGGGTGCCGTCTGACGAGAGCAGGGATGCCGCGTAAAAGCCCTCTAAATATTTTTTTTTTTGTTCAAATTTTTCAAATAATTCTCTCTTTGTAAACTTTGTTCATTGCATGCCGTATGTTCGAATATGACCAGTCATTTTCGCCGTCATCACCCGGGTTTAGTCAAGTCAAGTCAACTTTATTTATATAGCGCTTTTAACAATGTAGATTGTTTCAAAGCAGCTTTACAGTGTTAAACAGGAAAATAATGCAGCATAATTTTATTCAGCTGTATAGCCATTCTGGAAAAATTTCAAGTATCATACAGTGACAGTGTGGGCTTTAGATCAATAATTTAGTCTAAATGGTTAATTTAGTTTATTATTTAGATGTATTTCGATGTTTAGTTGAAAAATTGAGTGTCCCCAACTGAGCACGCCAAGCCAGAGGCAACAGTGGCAAGGAAACCAAAACCCCATCAGGTGACCTAATGGAGAAAAATAAACCTTGGGATAAACCAGGCTCAGTCGGGGTGCCAGTTCTCCTCTGGTCAATTAACAAACAGCGTATTATTATTATTATTCTGGCAGTTTTACAGCTCGGAGGTCATAATAGATCGGAATATTCGATGGACCGGGGGCAACATGCTGGAGATGGGTTTATTGAGGATGATGTTGATTAAATAATTATTAAAGTGCAATATTTGAATGATCGGAGGCAACACGCTGGAGACGGGTTTATTGACGATGACATATCGATTTAAGTATTATTTAATTGTAATATTCGAACAATCTGAGTCAACACGCCGGAGACGGGTTTATTGAGATGCCGTGTCGATGAGGCAGTTGCAGGGGGAGTTTAATCACGGTCTCTGCAGACACTTCAGGGTCCTGTGTTGGTCTTCTCTGGGCGCAGGTCCACCATCTGAACTGGATACGGCCCGGATCCGGCTGACTGCAGTAAACCTCGGGATAAAACAGAGAGACTATCATTAGCGTAGATGCCATTCTTCTGATGATGTAACGAGTACATCAGGTGTTATGGGAAGTGTTCCCGGTTCCGGCTGACCTAGTTAATGCAGCCTAACAATCATTTCATTGAAAAAGTGTTTTATGTGTATGCCACAGTAAAGAGATGTGTTTTTAGTCTAGATTTAAACTGACAGAGTGTGTCTGCTTCCCCAACAATGTTAGGAAGACTGTTCCAGAGTTTAGGTGCTAAATAGGAAAACGATCGACCGCCTGCAGTTGATTTGGATATTCTCGGTATGATCAACTGGCCAGAATTTTGAGACCGCAGTAGACGTGATGGAGTATAATATGTTAAGAGCTCGCTCAAGTATTGGGGAGCTAAACCATTTAGTGCTTTGTAAGTAATAAGTAAGATTTTAAAATGTATGCGATGTTTAATAGGCAGCCAGTGCAGTGTTGACAGAACTGGGCTAATATGGTCATACTTCCTGGTTCTAGTAAGAACTCGAGCTGCTGCGTTTTGGACCAGCTGGAGTTTATTTATTAAGCGAGCAGGGCAACCACCCAGTAGAGCATTACAATAATCTAACCTTGAGGTCATGAACGCATTAACTAACTGTTCAGCATTTTGCATTGAGAGCATGTGCCGTAATTTAGATATATTTTTAAGATGGTAGACAGCAGTTTTACAGATGCTAGAAACGTGGCTTTCAAACGAAAGATTGGTATCAAAGAGCACACCCAGGTTCCTCACTGACGACGAGGACTTGACAGAACAGCCATCAAGTGTTAGACAGTATTCTAGGTTACTACTTGTGGAGCTTTTTTGTCCAATAATTAAAAATTCAGTTTTTTCTGAATTGAGTTGCAGGAAATTACCAGTCATCCAATGTTTTATATCAGCTATGCATTCCGTTAATCTTGTGAATTGGTAAGTTTCTTCAGGGCGTGAAGAAATATAGAGCTGAGTATCGTCAGCATAACAATGAAAACTAACGCCATGCTTCCTAATGATATCTCCCAGTGGTAGCATGTACAGGGTGAAGAGTAGCGGTCCTAGCACTGAGCCTTGTGGTACTCCATACTGAACTTGCGATCGGTGTGACATATCTTCATTTACTACTACAAACTGATAACGGTCGCATAGGTATGATTTAAACCATGATAATGCAATTCCACTAATACCTACATAATTTTCGAGTCTATTCAAAAGAATGTTGTGGTCGATAGTATCAAATGCAGCGCTAAGATCGAGTAACACTAATAGAGAGATACAGCCACGATCAGATGATAAGAGCAAATAATTTGTAACTCTGACGAGAGCAGTCTCAGTGCTATGATACGGTCTAAATCCTGACTGGAAATCCTCACAGATACCATTTCTTTCTAAAAAGGAACATAATTGTGAAGACACTGCCTTTTCAAGTATTTTTGACAGAAAGGGTAGATTTGAGATTGGTCTATAATTGACTAAATCTGTAGGATCAAGTTGCGGTTTTTTAATAAGTGGTTTAATAATAGCCAACTTAAAAGTTTTCGGTACATATCCTAATGACAAAGATGAATTAATGATATTAAGAAGAGGATCTATGACCTCTGGTAGCATCTCTTTTAATAGCCTAGTTGGTATAGGGTCGAGCATACATGTTGTCGATTTTGATGATTTAATGAGTTTAGCCAATTCTTCTTCTCCTATAGCAGTGAATGAGTGTAATTTTTCCTCAGTGACACTACAATGCTCTGTCTGATGTGATGCTGTATTAGACGGCTGCATGGTTAAACATTTTTTCCTAATATTATTAATCTTACATGTGAAGAAGTTCATAAAGTCATTACTGCTGTGCTGTTTACAATCATCAGAAGTTGAAGCTTTATTTTTGGTTAATTTAGCCACTGTATCGAATAAATACCTTGGGTTGTGTTTGTTTTCTTCCAAGAGAGTTGAGAAATAAGCAGATCTAGCAGTTTTTACAGCCTTTCTGTATGTGATCATGTGCTCTTTCCACGAATTACGAAATACCTCTAATTTTGTTTTCTTCCAGCTGCGCTCCATTTTTCTGGCTGCTGTTTTAAGGGCCCGGGTGTGCTCGTTGTACCACGGCGTTGGACTATTTTCTTTAATCTTCTTTAAGCGCAGAGGAGCAACTGTGTCTAAAGTACTGGAAAAGAGAGAGTCAATAGTTTCTGTTGCAACATCGAGTTCTTCTATACTATCTGTGATGCTGAGCAGATGATACTGATGAGGGAGATTATTTAAAAAGCAATCTTTAGTAGCGGCAGTGATTGTCCTGCCATTTTTAAAGCGAGGGGGCGGCTTTGCAACCTTAGCTAAATTAAGTATACATGATACTAAGTAATGATCTGAGATGTCATCGCTCTGCTGCAGAATTTCAACGGTATCAACATTTATTCCATGTGACAATATTAGGTCTAAAGTATGATTATGGCGATGAGTGGCTCCTGACACGTGTTGCCTAACTCCAATAGAGTTTAGTGTGTCTTTAAATGCTAATCCCAATACGTCTTTTCCGTTGTCTACATGGATATTAAAATCACCAACAATTAGTACTTTATCTACGGCCAGTACTAACTCTGATAGAAAATCAGCAAATTCTTTGATAAAGTCTGTATTATGCCCAGGTGGCCTGTATACAGTAGCTAACACAAATGTTGAACGGGTTTTATCATGTACACTACATAGCGTTACATAAAGCACCAAAACTTCGAAGGAATTATATTTGAAACTAGACTTCTGAGTAATACTGAAGATATTATTATAAATTACAGCAACCCCTCCCCCTTTACCTTTCAGACGCGGCTCATGTTTATAACAATAATCTTGGGGGGTGGACTCATTTAAGGTAATGTAGTCGTCAGGTTTTAGCCAGGTTTCTGTCAAACAGAGCACATCTAGATTATTATCTGTAATAATATCATTAACAATAAGCGCTTTTGGGGAAAGGGATCTAATATTCAGCAACCCAAGCTTTATCAATTGTTCATCTGTATTATATATTTTGTTTATTTGTTGGACGTCAATTAAATTTTTACTGTTGAATGGTTTTGATGTTTTTTTGTATTTACTAATTCGGGGAACAGACACAGTCTCTATATGATAAAATCTAGGTGAAAGAGTCTCTATGTGCTGGGATTTATCTGACTCCGGTAACGTGAGACAGCTAGCAGACGGTCGGTTTAGCCAGTTTGTCTGCTTCCTGACCTGGGCCCTAGTGAGTCAAGGTTTAGCTCTAAGACTATGTGCCAGATTACTAGAGAGAAGAGCGGCACCACCCCAAGAGGGATGGATGCCATCCTTCTTCAACAGGTCAGGTCTGCCCCAAAAACTTTTCCAATTGTCTATGAACCCTATGTTATTTTGCAGACACCACTTAGACAACCAGCCATTGAGTGATGATAGTCTGCTAACTATCTCATCACTCCTTTTTGCCGGGAGCGGTCCAGAACAAAAAACAGCCTCAGACATCGTACTAGCGAGTTCACACACCTCTTTAATGTTAATTTTGGTGATCTCCGACTGGCGAAGTCGAACATCATTAGTGCCGACGTGAATAATAATCTTAGAGAATTTACGATTAGCTTTAGCCAGCACTTTTAAATTTGCTTTGATGTCAGGTGCTCTGGCTCCCGGTAAACAAGTGACTATGGTGGCTGGTGTCTCTATCTTCACGTTCCGTGTAATAGAATCGCCAATGACTAGGGCACTTTCAACAGGATACTCAGTGGGTGCTTCACTGAGAGGGGAGAACCTGTTTGATGTTCTAACCGGAACGGAAAAGCGGTTCTTTGGTCTGAAGACGCGAATGAGAAGTTGCGCGCGCTGTGAGAAAATTTGTCTCTGTGCACTCATCCGAAAGCGAGCACACGTCTCTCAGCGTACAAATATTGAGTTCTCTTTCAAGTCTTACTCTTGAACGGACAAACTCACGCAAAAAGTATGTCAACATGTCCATCTTGATGAGTATTCTAGCAGACAGTCTGTATATGCCTTAAGTAAACTTTATAGAGTTGAGAAAGACGACGCATATCCATGCATTAGGTCTTAAAGGGGCAGTAGCCTTTACTGCTGTCTGTTTAATGTCAGACAACAAAAGACAAGGACACCACTCACTGCTCTTGATTGAATAGCTTTTGTAAGTTTAATAGAATTAATCTTTAATTTATACAGTCAAATATGCAATGTTATTTTACATTTGATCAATTTCTGTACCTGAAAACTAATGTTAGACATACCTGAAAAGCATAGTTTATTTTATTAGTATCTTTGCTCGATAGTATTTATTTGTGCTGCTGCTTGTATTTAAATGATTTGTTCTTATTATTTTCTTTATTTTTATTTGACAGTAGTCCTTTTTTCCCTGAACATAGCAAATACTGAACCGTAACGAAACGGTGAACCTAAAACCGTGATACAAACCGAACCGTGAGCAATCTGTACCGTTACACGTTGGGAAACACTGGCTTAGGCTTCTATCGAAGAAGAAGAAGACAGTTGCAGCGGTGGGCGGGAGGAAGAGGGAAAAAGTAGCGGGAAGTAAACTTCAAGGAGAGTATAGTAGATGAGTGTGCGATGATGGATCAGGATGCTGACGGCCAAAATCAAAATATATTGTGTAGTTATAAACTCTTTTTTTAAGTTTGTGGGTAAGAATCGTGTAAAAAAAAAAAAAAAATCCCTTATTTTGTGGATGGATTCCGGGAAATCTCCCTTATTTTCAATGTTCAACGTTGACAGCTATGAATTAAACAGTTTGTTATGATTGAGAGCGTGAATGGTCTCTCGCCCTCTGTGTTTATGTGTGTGTAGAGCAGGGCCGGCCCGTGGCATAGGCGGAATAGGCAAATGCAAGGGGCGCCACTCATCTATAGGGGCGCCAAAATGTATTACTGATACTATTTTATTCATATTAATTTGTAATATTACCAAATAAAGCGCAAAAAACTTAACCAAGTCCCCAGCCTCTTCCCACCTCATCAATCTCCCCCGCCGAGCTACTTGAAGGGCGTCAGAAATATAACGCGCTATCAGTTTAACGTTGGGGAGATTTGTTGTGTCGCGTCGCCTCTCGCCACATCTAATGTAGACAGGATTACTTTCATTTTTTAGGGCGCTTGGTCGCTCGCTCAAGGTGTAGACTCTGATGCAGGGAAGATAAGGGATACACTGCTCTTCTTATTTAGTATTTTTGTCTTTCTAGTCTAAATATTTAAAAATTCTTACATCAAGATGCATTTGCTAGATAAGTAAAATTATATTTTTTCTTAAGTGAGTTTATGCTTAAAACAAGCTAAATGATCTGCCAATGGGGTGAGAAAAATAATCTAGTTTCTGATTGAAATCGTGTTTCTGTCCCAAACAGAAATAAGATAATTTTTCTCACCCCATTTGGCAGATAATTTAGCTTGTTTTAAGCAAAAACTCACTTCATTTAGATTTTTTTCCCCCCAGAAAACAAGGAAAATATATCTTATGTCATTTTACTTATCTAGTAAATGCATCTTGATTTAAGAATTTTTAGATGTTTGGACTGGAAACAAGAAGAAAAATACTAAATAAGAAGAGCATTTTTTGCAGTGTAAAGACAGAGGTAAAGTGACGTAGGCTAATGAATGAACAGTTTATTTACCTGCATAGAAGTAAAATACTAATGTTCTCTGATTAATTCCTTAAACCATATGCAAGCAGCCGTTCTGGGTTCTCCAGAGGCCACAGACAGTGATTTTGTCAAAAAAAAATCATATCTGTTTTTTAAAACGCATGTAATATCACTTTTTTAATAGCCTAATGTTTTTATTCTACAGTTGTGCAGTTTTAAGGGGACATATGGCAATTTTAAAATGTATTTGCCGAAATTAGTAATGATATTTATATACAGGTTTATTTAGCATAATTTTATGTAAATTTCACATTAAATATCTAAATTTCTCAGTTTAATTCATGGTGAAAACATGAATGTGCATAGTTTAGTGGAAGAAACTTTTGCTAGTTCTCAATGAATAGTTTGTGCATGAATGCCAGATGCACTCTTGCTATTTGTGTTTAGGCTGTAGGTGCTATTTTTGTATAGTTTAACTATCATCAGCCTTTAAAAAAATAAATAATAATAATATCATGAACATAATGACGGGGTAGAAAGGACTGGACATCATATAAAACAACTATAAAAAAAACATCAATGCATTACAAAAATAAAACAGTAGCAGTGTTTCCACAACTTAGACTGTTAACATGTAGTGTTAAACCTTGATACAAGGGGCACCAAGTAAAATCTTGCCTAGGGCAGCAAATTGGTCAGGGCCGGCCCTGGTGTAGAGTGGAGAGGAGTTGCGATTTTCGAATAATCAAATAATTCCCAGCAATCATCGAATAATATTTTTGCTTGAAATGCCATCTCTACATTGAATATTGTTACATTTAAATGATTTGTTGCCTAAATACATGTTGATAATATTCTTAAACATATAGGGTGGGTTGCACCAACAATGATTAGGCCTAAATTAAACTCAGTTTAGAGCTAATCTAGGATTTGTTGATCTAGGCTTTATTTTAAATCGAGTTGTGATGCACCACTAAATTTTAAAACCAGATGAACTCTGACATAAGTAGCTCTTACCAATAAAGGAAATGTCTTATAAAGCGCTACCGTTACTGATCAAGCAGGCAATGAAAACAGCGCGTGTGTAAATATAGCCTATTATAGTATAAATTAATAATGGAGTATATTTTGGCAGCATAATTTATGAAAAAACAACTGTCATGATTGGCGGAGTGACTATCTCTGCTCTTGACAGCACCGCCCATCCCGTTTGATCGCCTCGCAGGCAGATATAGGGGATTTCATCTTTATTTTTTATTTCTTTTAATTCCTATTATAACTGTTTTAATTATACTTTTTATTATTATTTTTATTATTTTGTTAAGGCTGTCTGGGTGGAAGAGGTTGAGAGACGGGAGCACGATAAATCGCAACCCCTCCGGCGCGAGGATGATCCATTTAGATCTGCTCTGACGGATATAGATCTGAGATAGCCCTGGTGGTTCTGTCCAGTAAGATTTGTCTGTAAGGGTAATGTTTAAATGCACAGTTACCTGACAAATATTTTTAACGTAAACCTGTCGACTCTCAATTTTCTTCCACTTATTCACTTATGAATATTTTAATTTCATTTCTGTGTAAAGCACTTTGAATTGCCACTGTATATGAAATGTGCTATACAAATAAACTTGCCTTGCCTTACTGCAGTGGCAGAACCATTGGAGGCTGGTATATGAGCAGCTTTATTCCAATAACGTCTGACGATTACGTTTTACATGGCGTGAGAAAGTCACAAACCACGCGAAATCCGATCAGAGCGGTCAGACTGAAACGGATTTCCAGAAATGCGATTTGAATAGGATTTCAAACCACATATGAATGTAGCGTGAAACAGATTTGTAAAAATTGAATTTCATGTAAAAAAATATATATATATTTTTTGCAGTTCTCACTGTCATCGGATTTCAATCGGATATGCACAAAAATCGGATTTGGACTGACAGTGTTAACGTAACCAAAATGTGCAGGGCTGGTGGTACTCCAGAACAGGTTTGGGAACCACTGCCTTAAAGGGTTAGTTCACCCAAAAATGAAAATTCTGCAATTTATTTATACAAAATATTAATTGCTGACACACGACCATGCAACAACATCTGCTCTCGCGTCAACAAAACATGTATGCATCATGGTGCTTTTGTGAATGCAGGTTTGAAATGAATATTTTTTAAATAAAGTGGCAAATTGTGTTCTTTTGCGCAAAGCACTTGTGTCGCTTCATAGAATTGAGGTTAAACCACTGGAGTCACATGGATTACTTTTATGTCTTTACTACCTTTCTGGTGCTTGAAAGTCATAATTGCCTAGGCTGTCAATGGAAAAACAAAAAGCTCTCAGATTTCAATAAAAAGATCTTCATTTGTGTTCCAAAGATGAAGGAATGTCTGACGGGTTTGGAACGACATTAGGGTAAGTAATTAATGACAGAATTTTCATTTTTGGCTGAACTAACTACAGATATATGTGCCATCAGTTTTTACTGCCATTAACACTTTCTATGACAAGCGGATTCAATGAGACCTGTTTTCCTGTTTGTAAATGTTACGTTCAGCCTAAAGAGTTCAGTAAATTAAGATGTGTGATTAATTTAATGTTTGTTCTGTTCAAATAAAAAAAACATATTAATGTGCATCTATGATGTACACCTAGAGACCCTGACCTCGATTTATCCCCACGGGTCTGAGAGGAACATCCTGTCCGCTGACATTTGAGCAGAGGGGCAGTAACCCACAGAGGTTCTAACCCCCCCCCCCCCCCCCCCCCAACCCCCACATGGCCCTACAAATTATTCATGCTCCTAACATTTACACAGCACATGGCCTCTCAACACAAACCTCAACACAAACCTCTCAACACAAACAACAACACTAAATGTCTAAGAAAAAGAGTACACCTTGGATAGGATAAGAAATATATATTCTTTTGAGTTGAGTTTTTTCTTTTTCCAAATGTCAGGTCAAATGCTATTAATAAAGCCAAAACAAGCTTCCATTCAGGTCCAAATCATCTTTGGGGGTTTTGTGGAGGGTCTCAATTCAGTCGCTCCATGAGCAAAAGCACAGTCCACACTGGGCAGAGGGCATCCGTGGGGATGGTGGGTGTGGAACCAGCAGAGTCGGGTCTTCAAGGCAGCTGAGGGAGGGGGTTTGTGGTTTGAGGTTACTCTTGAGCTTTGAGCTCGTGTATGCGTTCTCCAGTCCCGAATATAGACTCTTCCACCCTGCACTATAGAAAAAGAGACAGATGCAGAGAGACATGTCAGATATTATTGTTGTTATTAAAATGTACCTGTACGACTTAAAAATGAGAAAATCAGATGGAGAGATCTGATATCTCCCCAGGAGGAGAAGAAATGTGTTCTTAATAAAGCTACTAAAGTTCATTCAGTCAAGAGCCTGAGTGATTTTCAGTTTTTCTTCTGTTTGATTCGTATTAACAGCAGATATCGGTAGGTACTATATATTACACTGCTTTCACTTTAGTACACAGATCTAACATACACACAGGATTTCTGTAACTTACTTGCTGCATACGCACACAGACATGTTTTCATGTGAATTTTGTGTGTTTCTGACATAACCTTGTGAGCATTTGACATAATCGCAATAATACATGAAAGAGAACTAGTCTAGTTTAGCCTACTCAAGGACGGCGACATCCAGCTCTCTGTGAGCATGCGTCGGGTGTGTGTGCTTTAAAATGCATGCAGATGATAAAATTTCATAATGATGAAGAACTGCAATGTCACATTCGCGTGTTCACAAGCTGTGAAGGCTCTGCCCTCTGGGGCCGGGAGCAGCAGCTCATTTGCATTTAAAGGAGACACACAAAACAGCTCATTTTTCTTAAACCCAAAAATTGGCATTTTCAAAATGGTATATTAAATGATCTGTCAGGAATTTTGATCTGAAACTTCACAGACACACTCTGGGGACACCTGAGACTAATATTACATCTTGTAAAAAGGGGCATAATAGGTGCCCTTTAAGAGTAAAAAGGGGCATAATAGGTGCCCTTTAAGAGTATGCAGATGCAAATATTATATTGATTGTGTTTTGATGGAAATGTTAAAACGTTTAATTAGTTCAGGGATTCACAAGCTCAGAGATTTGAGTATGTTAGTTATGGCGTGAGGCCCACATCATAATGGTGCGATGCTAGAGAATGTTTAACATTAAGTATTTTGTATATATTTTTGTATTTAATGTTTAATTCTGTTTATTTAGTGCTGATTTGTTGATTTGCTGAAAAAAGGTGAATATATTAAATGTGAAAGTGAATTAAGAATTTAAGATGCATTTTCAGATAAAGTTATTAACTGAAGGAGTGCATTTACATGTCTATAATTGATTTGCACTAATTAATATGAAGCTATGACTAAAAAGAAAAGGAGTTGATGTGCATTTAAAAAAGAATGTCAATGATGTTTTTTTTAAAAAGCAGTTTAATGTCAATTGTTACAAAACGAATTCCACAAAGTTTGCAGTGGGGAAACAGCAAGTTTTTGTGGTTTTAATCTTCTAGTGAGAGTGTGTGTGTGTGTGTGTGTGTGTGTGTGTGTGTGTGTGTGTGTGTGTGTGTGTGTGTGTGTGTGTGTGTGTGTGTGTGTGAGTGAGTGTGAGTGAGTGTGAGTGTGTGAGAGAGAGAGAGAGAGAGAGAGAGAGAGAGAGAGAGAGAGAGAGAGAGAGAGAGAGAGAGAGAGAGTGATAGAGTGATAGATCATGTTATCTGCTTTAGTCAACGGCAGTGCGGATGTGTCTGGGGCAGTCGTGGCCTAATGGTTAGAGAGCAGCTCATTTGCTGCTCATTGAGAGCAGCTCATTTGTTAGAGAGTCGGACTTGTAACCCGAAGGTTGCGGGTTTGAGTCTCAGGTCCGGCACGAATTGTCGGTGGGGGGGTCAGTGAATAACCAGCGCTCTCCTCCACCCTCAATACCACAACTGAGGTGAGACCCTTGAGCAAGGCACCGAACCCCCAAGCAGCAATATGGCTGCCCATGACTGCCCCAGACAAATCTGACAAATGCTCTGGGTGTGTGTTCACGGTGTGTATGTGTTCACTACTGTGGATGGGTTAAATGCGGATGGTTTAAATGTTTTTCAGTAAAGTCTGGAGACCGCCACACTCTTTCTTTAGTGCTTGGAGAGTAGACTGGTCCAGGAGGTTTATTTTGTATACATTTTTGTATTTAATGTTTAATTCTGTTTATTTAGTGCTGATTTGTTGATTTGCTGAAAAAAGGTGAATATATTAAACGTGAAAGTGAATTAAGAATTTAAGATGCATTTTCAGATAAAAATATTAACTGAAGGAGTGCATTTACATGTCTATAATTGATTTGCACTAATTAATATGAAGCTATGACTAAAAAGAAAAAGGAGTTGATGTGCATTTAAAGCAGCACTAGGTAGGTTATGCTCTCGGGGTCCCCCTACAGTTGGGAAACAGTATTGTCCTCTACTACTGTCGTAAACTGTCATTCTACATCAGGGGATGCGCACGTGCATTTGTTGACATGACAACCATGATAGCCCTGAACACTGCAGCAGGAGTTCACATGCAGGTGTTCTGCTTGCGTCGCGTGTGAAATGTCTTCATCCCAGGTACAGTGGCATATGTTTCAGCATGTCATTTTATTTTTTCAAACGCCAAATGATCACAATGCTCACGTTTACAAGCCAGCGTCATTATAGTAGCCTAGTCTATTGGTTACCGATAATCGATTTGCATTATAGCTTGAGGCAAGACAAATAAACAAATATCACAGACATGTTAGGTATCCTAAAATATGATTTTGTACGTCTTATGTATTTACTTGCAAGAATGTAGCCCCTCCTCCTTCAGATCACGCCAACGAGCAAACGCTGGCCCAATGTTGATCCTCGTCCTGCCTTTAATCCGATCACTTTCTCGTTTCCTCTTTTTGCTTTCCTCCGACAAAACCTTTGCTTTCTTATTTTTCTGTGTTGCCTCGGCCATGACAATAACATTCGGCAAACAAACGATAGTTGGGTTTGCACGTCCGAATTTAAGGAAGTGGGGGTGGTGGTGGAAGTGACATCTATGCCGTAAAGCGGTCAAATTTTGTAGTTCTTTTTATTATTATATACCGTTATTACGGTAAAGCTGCTTTGAAACGATCTGTATTTTATAAAGCATTAAATAAATAAAAGTAGATTGGAACAGGGCTAAATACCTCTGAACACCTGGTGATTGTTTTTCAGTAAAGTCTGGAGACCGCCACACTCTTTCTTTAGTGCTTGGAGAGTAGACTGGTCCAGGAGGTTTACTACTTCACTAATCAACAAACTGCCTGAGAAAAAAAGCAAAGAGATGGGATGAGAGGGATTAGAAAAGAGGCTAAAGAAGTAGAAGAGAAAAAAAAGAAAAAAACAGCAACAAGGGAGGAAGAATGATGATATACACAGAAATTGTGATGATATATAGTTTTCCTTCCTACCACAATTTACCAAGCAACCAATCTGCTGATAATATTTATCATCTTTTATATATATATATCTATATATATATTAGGGGTGTAACGGTACACCTATTCGTATTGAACCGTTTCGGTACAGGGCTTTCGGTACGGTGCACACGTGTACCGAACAGTTATGAATGCAATCTTTAACAGTTAACAGTCGGCTTGTTTAAAGCGCGGAACACACTTCAATCCTAGTTCCCACACGAACATATTGAGTATTCAGTCCATTTTATCACGAAATTCAAACGATAAATGCAGTTTTAACGCTCTATAATGTGACGTGACTGATAGACACGTATCAGTTCAACTTCAAGCGGCAGCGCGAGGCGCGCGAGTGAACGCGATCATCTCTTCCTAAAGAATAAACATAAATTAATATCTTAAGGTGTGTTGAGGATATATTACAACTTACTGAAACGTATCATATGTTGTGTAATCGCTCCATCGGTGTTTCAACCGCGGAAAGACAATAAAACAGCTTGTAAACAATGTCATGTAGAATCATGTTTACCTCAGAAGTCATTCAGTGTCCACAGCTGTGAGTTCACTAGAGAGATTAACTCTTTCACTGAATGTATGCACTATATTAGCCTATATATTCGTTATATTAGCCTATATATATTCATTATATACTACATAGCCAGTTAGTGATGTCTTGTTTATTCAATGTATGTTTAAATAAACCTGTCATGAAAATTACAGCCACTAAATGATTATATTTCAACAACGAATTGGAGAAATAATAATAATAATAATTAGATTTAGATGTTAATGCAAAAACTACCTTATGTGAAGCTTATGAGTGTTGATTATTATATCTAAAAATAAATAGCAAATTAATTTAGGCTAATAGTTTGGGCTCTGTTGTTAATCTTTAATAGCAATATGTAAGTAAGGGCTCCCTATTTGTTTACAGCATTATCTTTAAGATACTTTTAGTTATAACTGAATTCATTTAAAGACAGACACAATTTTTTTTCATTAAACCACTGTTGAATAAAAATTAATAAAAAGCAATTTTGTAAAACTGCTGTACCGAATCTGTACCGAACCGTGACTTCAAAACTGAGGTACGTACCGAACCGTCAGTTTTGTGTACCGTTACACCCCTAATATATAAATATATATATATATATATAAATAAATATATATAAATATATAAATCATATTAATCATTTTTTCTTTCAATTTATTTTTTTATTACTCTGATTCCTTAGCTCTAGTCAATTCAATAATCCTAATCACATTTTCCGTCATGAAAATTTTTCTGCCATTTAGAATTTTCGGGATTTTTTTTTTTTTTTTTCCAAACTTCTGTTTTTGTTTATAATTTCTGAACAGTCACAAGACTGGTCTCTTTAGATTCGGTGCAGCATGCAGAGTCTAACATTACCTAATATTTATATTTTTACCCCCTATTAACCAATATGAGTGTTGGCCACGCATTGGCGTATCGTTATGATTGTTACGTATCGTATCGTTATGATATGTTAAGTGTCATTGGCACCATGCCCTAAAGATACTCAAAAAGTTGAGACAAAAAATGCTAATTGTTTTTAATTTTGCCTATTGTAATGAAACTAGATTCCTTGGGTTATGCCGAGAATAGATACCAATTTTGCCATAGTCGGCCAAACTTCCTGTCCACCATTTTGATTTTCTTAAACCAACTTTTTCAAAACACAACCTAGACTTAAAGATTTTAGATTTTAAAGAAAATCAGATCATCCTCAGACCATGTTGACAAGAAAACATGGAATTCAAGTTAATTCGTCAAACCATTCTTGTTTAACAAATTCAACGAAGAGCTCACCAAAATGGGCGTGAGGCTATATCTCCACAACACTTTAGCATATACTGCCAAAACTTGGTGTGCATTATGACAACCATGACCCAGGGGTACCTGCACAGATGAAAATATATATAACTTCTGAACAGTTTGACCAAAAATAACAACCACCAGACCAATGTGGCCACCTTTTGGACATAATAAGCAATTGTCACATTAAAAGTGATTGAGACTTCCGGTTTTGGATGCGAATGGAGTAGACGCGTCAACCACGTGCTCCAGTATATATCTTTTTTTTTTATCAGTCAACAACCCCCTACTTGTTTTTTTTTTTTTTTTCAAATGTATTGAGATTTGTCTAACAAATACGCAAGCAGAAAAATGGCATCTAATTCTGCCAAACAAGCAAAGAAAGATACAGTCGCTAAAGACGACACAGAGACCACAGAGCCGCTCTGTCTGCCGATTTCAAAACTGCGTTGACATCCTTAGAGGCAAAACTTGACCTCGTCCAAGCTGCGGTGTCGGACCATGGACCACGAATAGCATCATTGGAGTTTAACACACACCTCCTCAGCAAGCAAATTCACTCTCTGGAAGCGGTATGTGCCGAGCTATCTGAGAACTCCGCTAAGTCAAGTCAACTTTATTTATATAGCGCTTTTAACAATGCAGATTGTTTCAAAGCAGCTTTACAGTGTTAAACAGGAAAATAATGCAGCATAATTTTATTCAGCCGTCTAGCCATTCTGGAGAAAAAATGTCATCAGTTCATTTCAATTATCATACAGTGACAGTGTGGGCTTTAGATCAGTAATTAGAGCAGTAATTTAGTTTATATGGTTCATTTAGTTTAATAATTAGATTTATTTCGATATTTAGTTGAAAAATGTAGAAAAATTTCTAAGCTTAAGGCAAAAATGGCGGACTTGGAGGGCCGCAGTCGACGTAATAATATCAGGATCATTGGCATACCCGAGTCAGTTGAGGGTCCTCGGCCCACAGTGTTCTTCTCCGAGATGCTGGCAGAAATTATGGGTGAGCAGATTTTGCCGTCCCCTCCAGAACTAGACAGGGCTTATCGGGCTCTGATCGCTAAGCCAAAGCAGGGAGGGAAGGCAGAGAGCAGTAATTGTTCGTTTACATCGGTACCAGATCAAGGAGGTGGTGATAAGAGAGGTCCGTAAGAGAAGAGGATCTCTGCAGTACTGTGGCAAACCAATCTCCATCTACGACGACTACTGCCCAGAAGTTCTGGAGCAGGGCGCTCAATATCGTGGAGTAATGGCAGAGCTTTACAATCTTGGTTTCAAGCCATCCCTTCTTTTCCCTGCAAGGTTGAGGATCCTAACCAAGGAAGGTGAGCAAACTTCTTTTTGCACTTTCACTTATTTCTTTTGGTTTGCCCTTCGATTATTGCATCGGTAAAATGTGCAAGCATGAGCTATGGATTGTGATGCCATGGGTCTGCTCATATGTTAAGTCTATTATTTGATATAGTAATGTTATCTATACATTTTATAATGAGGATATTTTGGTAAGGTGAAATAAGGAAGTGTGTAGAACACAACATTAGTTGCTGTTCTAGAGGGTAGTTTTGCTGTTATTGTAATGTTTTCTGAGGTTTGGGTTGATTCAGAGGGAGGGGTGGGTGTTTTTTATGGGGTGGCGCGTCATGTTGGCGCGTCATGCAGGCATTTTTATGCCTTGTGTTCCCTTGTTGATTTTATGTTATCTAATTATTTTTTTATTTAATTAAAAAAATCCAATTCCAATCCTCTACCATGTACTTTAATGGGTAGAGAATTGAGATTTTTGAGTTGGAATGACAAGGGCTTAAACCATTCAGTGAAGAGAAACCGAGTTCTTGCTCATCTTCGACAGCTGAAAACAGAGGTTGCCTTTTTGCAAGAAACCCATTTACGCAACGTGGATCACAATCATCTCAACCGAGGTCGGGAGGGGCAGATTTTTTTTTCTTCTTTCCAGGCAAGGGCAAGAGGTGTGGCTATTTTGATTAATAAAAATGTACCCTTTGTGGCAAATTATATTATATCAGATAAGAATGGGCGTTATATAATAGAGTGCTGAAGTTATGACGTCACTTTGTAGGCCAAAACGCGGAAGTGAGTTAGCATTTTAGCACTTCCGGTTCCCTCGCCCTAAAGTCTATGTGTTTTTTGAATGTTTTTTTGCTAAATCTGAATGTTTGTGTTTGAGCTCCGTCAAATTGATTCAAAATCCTTGATTTTCTTCTTAATACTCGCTTACAAACGAATACTTTCTATTATTTACAGCGTGTGAACATATCCCCGATACGATTCTCTATAAAAAACAATCGGATTGCTTTGATATCGCTACTTATATCCGAACTTCCGCTACTAGCCGTAGCCCGCTAGCCTTGCACGCGTGGTAACTTGTTTAACGTTACACCCGGTAAACACTGATAGCTACAATTCGCCATCGTAGCACTTCTGCTACAATGGCGAATAACTCGGATGTGTGTCTAATGTTACCTTTGAGTGCAGGCGAGGACACGTTCGAGCTGCATTCGGTGCAGTTGGAGTTGCAGTCGTTGGAGAGGCAGATTCGCTGCCTTCTAGACAGACAAGCTGTGCTGAGAGAGCGGCGAACGGCGCTTGAAACATCACGCGCCGATGCGCACAAGTCAGTGGATACTAACATTTTGACTCCGACCTCGTCTACTCCGCGTGTTTCTCTGCACAGGACCCAAGCACCCAGGACGCGATCATCATCCCTGGTTTCGTTCACTCCGGCACCGACACAGCGCCATGGACCCTGGGTGTTTCCACAGCGGAAGACGCGAGCCAGGACCAGAGCGAGGACCTCTCCGCCCCTCCCGGTCTTCGAGATCTCCACCCGGAACCGCTTCTCCCCTCTTCGCGAGACGGAACGCGACGCTGTGGTCATCGGTACTTCCATCGTCCGGCATGTCCACGCTACCTCAGGTAAAGGCAAGGTTATCACTCACTGCTTTCCTGGTGCTCGAGTTCTCGATGTCGCTGCGCAGGTTCCCGAGATCCTGAACGGCGACGAGCGCATCGGAGCTGTCGTGCTGCACGCGGGGACGAACGACACCAGGCTGCGGCAGACGGAGGTTCTGAAGAGGGACTACAGGAGCCTGATCGAGACGGTGCGCAGAACATCGCCTGAAGCAGCGATCATCGTGTCTGGACCGCTTCCCACGTACCGACTAGGACATGAAAAGTTCAGTAGATTATTTGCTCTAAATGAATGGTTAATGTCATGGTGTAATGAACAGAAGCTGCTCTTTGTAAATAATTGGAATCTGTTTTGGGAGCGACCTAGGCTCTTCCGTCCTGATGGCCTTCACCCCAGCAGAATCGGAGCGGCTCTTCTGTCGGACAACATCTCCAGAGCGCTGCACACCGCCATCATATGACTAGTAAGTCAAAGTCCAAATAACAGTATTTGCTGTCCTAACTTAATTGACATAAGTACCAATGTAGAACATTATATAGAAACTGTGTCTGAACATAACTGTGTAGAACATTATATAGAAACTGTGTCTATTCCTCGTTTAGTGAGGTCAAACATTAAATCTACTGTAAGATCTAGGAAAAATCTAATTGTGATTAAACCAGAAAATCTCAATATTAGTGAACAAAACCAATTTTGTACTAACTTAATTGACATAAGTACCAATGTAGAACATTATATAGAAACTGTGTCTATTCCTCGTTTAGTGAGGTCAAACATTAAATCTACTGTAGGATCTAGGAAAAATCTAATTGTGATTAAACCAGAAAATCGCAATATTAGTGAACAAAAACAATTTCTAAAACTAGGTCTTCTAAACATTAGATCGCTCACACCTAAGGCGGTTATTGTAAATGAAATGGTCACAGATAATAGTTTCGATGTACTTTGCCTTACTGAAACCTGGCTTAAGCCAAATGATTATTTCGGTCTTAATGAGTCTACTCCACCAGGATACTGTTATAAGCATGAGCCCCGTCTGATTGGTCGTGGCGGCGGTGTTGCAACAATATATAGAGATATTCTTAATGTTACCCAGAAAACAGGTCACAGGTTTAATTCATTTGAAGTACTAGTGCTAAATGTCACGCTATTAGATGTAAGAAAGAAATCTGTATTATCTCTAGCCTTAGCTACTGTATATAGACCTCCAGGGCCCTATGCTGATTTCCTAAAAGAGTTTGCAGACTTTCTCTCAGATCTATTGGTCAACGTCGATAAAGCATTAATTGTTGGAGATTTTAACATACACGTAAATAACACAAATGACGCGTTAGGGGCTGCGTTTACAGATCTATTAAATTCCTTTGGGGTCAAGCAAAACGTCACTGGTCCCACTCATCGTCTTAATCACACACTAGATTTAATTATATCACATGGAACCAACCCAACCGATATAGATATTATACCACAAAGTGATGATGTCACTGACCATTACATGGTAACTTGCATACTGCGTACTGCTGAAATCTGTCATGTTGCGCCACGTTATCGACCAGGCAGAACAATCCTTCCAACCACTATAGATAGATTCTCAAATAGCTTACCGGATCTGTCTCAGCTGCTAAGTGAACCCAAACAAACAGATGAACTAGAGGAAATGGCTAGCAGTATGAGCACCATTTTCTCTAGTACATTAGAAATTGTAGCACCAATTAGATTAAAAAAGGTTAGAGAGAAAACTAAAGCACCATGGTACAACAGTGCTACACATGTTATCAAGAGAGAAACTCGTAACTTAGAGCGTAAATGGAAACAAACTAATTTAGAGGTCTTTAGAATCGCATGGAAAGAAAGTATGTCACGTTATAAAAAGGCCCTAAAAGCAGCCAGGGCTGAGCATCTACGCAAACTAATAGAAAATAACCAAAATAATCCAAGGTTTTTATTTAACACTGTGGCTAGACTAACAAATAAACAAGCATCGCCTGAACAAAATATTTCGTTACAGTTTAGTAGTAATGATTTTATGAACTTCTTCGCTGACAAAATAGAAAGCATCAGAAACAAAATTGTAAATGTACAATCATTAATGATGTCTTATGATTCAACCGCAATTATCGCCCTCAAGAACTACTACACCGCTTTACAACTATAGGACAGGAAGAGCTAAATAAACTTATCATTGCATCTAAACCAACAACATGTTTATTAGATCCAATACCCACTAAACTACTGAAAGAGTTGTTACCTGTAGTGGAAGAGCCTCTTCTCAATATTATTAACTCGTCTTTATCTTTAGGTCATGTTCCAAGAATATTCAAGTTGGCAGTCATAAAGCCTCTCATTAAGAAGCCACAATTAGATCATAATAACCTAGCAAATTACAGACCAATATCAAATCTTCCATTCATGTCTAAAATACTAGAAAAAGTTGTGTCCGCTCAATTGTGCTCTTTCTTGCAAGAAAATGATATCTATGAAAAATTTCAATCAGGATTCAGGCCACATCATAGCACAGAAACTGCACTCGTTAAAATCACAAATGATTTACTTCTAGCTTCTGACCAAGGCTGTATCTCAATACTAGTTCTACTTGATCTTAGTGCTGCGTTCGATACTATAGATCATAAAATACTATTAGATCGACTTCAAAATTACACTGGTGTTCAGGGACAGGCATTAAACTGGTTTAGATCGTATTTATCAGACCGCTACCATTTTGTCTGTCTAAATGGGGAAAAATCAAAGATAACATCAGTAGACTATGGGGTGCCGCAAGGATCCGTGCTAGGCCCTCTGCTATTCTCTATATATATGCTGCCACTTGGTAATATTATAAGAAAACATGGAATTAATTTCCACTGTTATGCTGATGACACTCAATTATATATTTCATCACGACCAGATGAAAACGCTAAATTATCTAAACTGACAGCGTGTGTTGATGATATTAAACACTGGATGACGTGTAATTTTCTGCTATTAAATTCAGATAAAACGGAGGTGTTACTTATTGGTCCAAAAAATTGCCCACAAAACCTCTCACAATACAACTTTAACTTGGAAGGATGTCCTGTCGCTTTATCCACTACAGTAAAAGACCTGGGTGTTATATTAGACCGCAACCTGACATTCGAAAATCATATTTCATATGTTACAAGAACGGCATTTTTCCACCTTAGAAACATTGCCAAGCTACGTAACATGCTATCTATTTCTGATGCAGAAAAGTTAGTTCATGCATTCATGACCTCGAGATTAGATTACTGTAATGCTTTATTAGCTGGTTGTCCTGCATCATCGATAAACAAACTACAGTTAGTCCAAAACGCAGCTGCTAGAGTTCTTACTAGGTCAAGAAAATATGATCATATAACACCAATTTTATCATCCCTACACTGGTTACCTATTAAGTTCCGTATCAATTACAAAGTATTGCTACTGACCTATAAAGCCCTAAATGGGTTAGCTCCAGTGTATTTAACTGATCTTTTATCGCCCTACAATCCATCGCGCTCTTTAAGATCACTAAACTCGAGGCTTCTGGTCATTCCTAGGATATCTAAGTCCACTAAAGGAGGGAGGGCATTTTCACATTTAGCTCCTAAACTCTGGAATAGTCTTCCTGATATTGTTCGAGGTTCAGACACGCTGTCCCAGTTTAAAACTAGATTAAAGACGCATCTCTTTAGCCAAGCATTCACATTATAAATAAGTTTTATACTACAGTTAAATCGCACCAACAGCATTAATATTCTGAACAGCAGCTATGCTAATTATTTCCCATCTGCTTTTCTGTTGTTATCTCGGGACACTAGTCCCGAGGTAACTAGTTCGTCAGCTCCAGTTTGTATCCAGCCTCTGATGGAGACTTCAGATGCCCCAACACCTGTGATGAGACGACTCGACGCCTGTGAAGAGACGACTCAACGCCAGCGTTGTTATGGCCTAAAATAATACATGATTGATTAACTTATCCTAACATTTTTTCTTTAACATTCTCTTTTCTAACATTTTTCAATGTACATTTATGAAATGCACTTTCTGTGAAGCTGCTTTGAAACAATGTGTATTGTGAAAAGCGCTATACAAATAAATTTGAATTGAATTGAATTGAATTAAATCGCCTGAAATAAGGTCTGTGGTTAACAAAGCCTCTAAATATTTTCACGTTTTGATCTATGACATAAAACACACTAGTTATAACCTGCTTGTGATTTTTTTTTACTTTATTGTGTCTTAAAAAACGGTGGTTGCTAACAAGTTGCTAAAAGGGACTACATCCTTTGGCGGGGACTTTAGACGTCATCGTGACAAACAGGAAATCTCTCACTAGCCCGGGTTTCAGCCTTACGTTCTTAGAAGTTTACCTTTCAGTTAATATACATAACGTTATATATTTAGTCCTTTCAAATTGTAGTTTTTCCAAATATTGTTGTAAACAGAATTCTGTGATATTAAGGTAACCGATTACCAGTTCTTTATTTCTGTGGCGAGACAATGGTGTTTTGTTTTGTCCCAAGATGCAACCACAATTCCGTCCGATGTTACCCAGCGGAGACTCTGGGTTTGTGCCGTAAGGTAAGCTCACACAACGATGATTTCCATGTGAACACATATTTACTCCCTTAATGTGGCGATGACGAAACTTTAATGGTGCATATTGCTTAACACGCTAATGTTACTTTGACGGGCAGATGGAGTTAAAAAGGCTAGCAAGAATAAACGTTTTTCATAACCAAATCACCAGCTTGTTTACTTTGCCACTGTTTAATAGATTAGATCCGCTGCAGTTTTATTAAAGGCTAACGTTACGTCGAGAAATGTGTTTAATTAAAATATCCAAAATAATACCTGGTTTATTGACTTTTATTGTAACTTGTTTGGATTTAATTATAGAAAGGGTGGGTCCTGCACCCTGATATTTGTGAACTTGGCTTTTACCCACTTATAATAATATGATTGTATTTGTAAACAGCATTAGTTAAGGCATTAGGTAACAATGATATTAATCTTTGTTATTTTAGTAGTAAATGTTAACTATATTTAATGTGCTATATAAACATGGATAGATCAATGACGAAGATTAATGTAAATGCTGAAAAACTCCATTCTAATTTAATACAAATATTTTATTGTGTGATTCAGTTTATAGTTTGTTTTCAGTTTACTTATTTTATGAAAATAAAGATGTTTACTACAACTCTTGCAGTAAGGTTTCTGTGGCTCAGTGATTAGAGCATTTTGTTAACTGTGCAAAAGGTTGCGGGTTCAATTCTCAGAGAACACGCTGATATGTATAGCCTGAATGCACTGTAAGTCGCCTGTCTGACAAATACCAAAAATTAAATGTTAAACTATTGTATACTCCTTGTATACTATTGTAACTACACTCCAGTCAGCTCACAGTAATGTGAATGTGAGATAACATTTACTACACAGGCTCTCACATTGGGGCTTGTGGATTACCAGGTAAAAATATATAGAAAATGTGAACAAAATGAGTATATATGGTTTATTTAGGGAACATATATGGTTTAATTATAATATATTATAATAAGCATTTGTTGATGCTATTGGACAATTTTCTTTAAATTCAACATATATAATTATATACAACTATTATATTAAATGTTTGGAATTTAACTGTGTTATGCTTGTTCAGAGATTGTTTGTATAGTTATCTTAAATACATAGAACACTATTATAACTCCTCCTATCTCTCCCTAGTTTTAATTACCGAGACTCGATAAACCTTGTCCCTCATGCTGGCCCTTACAATACCGGTAAGTAAACCAGCATCTAAGCTGCACTGTTCTACATGTCCAGATTTATAGTGGTTCTCTCCTCGATCTATGTTTTTTTTATTGTCTAAGAAAAAGGACATAAGATTGGAAATTGATTCGGCCATAGCTAACGTCGTTAGTGCTTCTGAGATGGTAAAAGCGCTTTTTTTTTTCTGGTGAATTAGCAAATGGTATGCAAACATACAATCAAACATAATAAAGTGAAAGATAATCTTTAAAGTTTATTTGGGGCACAATGATCAGGCATAATAATCTTGATCACAAAGAAAATAATATTAAAGGTTCATATAAACTAACAAAATAAACAAATAAATAAAACATTAACAAAAGATAAAAAATCTCAGAGAGGCATGCATAAACAAAATTAGTTTCTAACATTTTTGGCCAAAACGAATGGGCAATATTTCTCATGAAAAAGTGGATAAGTGTTCATACACAGCGCAGATCATAATGAGCGAGCGTGTTTTTTAAATAAAGTTTGAGGAAGCTTGATGATGACGTTGATCCGCGACCATGGTGTGCTGTAGTCCGTTTATAGCCTACCGTTAGCATTTTATATCTGACGGCTTTATTTAGGCTTCAAAATGTATACATTTTGGATTAACTTGTAAAGATTATCTTGATAGACAAATGTGTAAGGGTCTTAACTCTTTGTTGAACACAGATCTTATTTTTTGCGATTTTCTAAAAGTCTATGGGAAATTACATAGGCTTTTCGATCGAGGGAACCCATGCGCCGCTAACTTCCGGGTTGTCCTACAAAGTGACGTCATAACTTCGGCACTCTATTGTTGTAGGCACACTATGCAATAAGAATTTAACCCTAGCACATTTTTATGCCCCTAATTTTGACAATGTCAGTTTTTTTAAACACACTCTTTCCCTTATTCCTGACCTAAATTTCCAATCTCTTATACTTGGTGGAGACTTTAATTGTTGCCTCAACACGTTGATGGACCGTTCGTCATCTAAACCATGCATTGCAAGCAAATCCTCCATCTATCTAAAACAAAATTCAGAATATGGTCTATCTGACATTTGGTGGGTTTTACACCCCCAAACTCTTACTCCCGGATTTACTACTTCGTTCTAGATAATGGTTTGATTCCTAGAGTTTTGATCTTGCATTTACATTACATTTACGCATTTGGCAGACACTTTTATCCAAAGCGACTTACATTGCATTCAAGGTACACATTTTTACTTGCTTTCCCTGGGAATCGAACCCATGACCTTGGCGTTGCTGGCGCCACACTCTACTGTTTGAGCAACAGGAAAGCTTGGACCATGCTCCTCTTACTCTTGACCTGACTTTTCTGAATTTGCCTTCCCCTAGGAGGAACTGGCGTTTTAATACTTCACTCTTGGCAGATGAGAATTTTGTTTCTTTTGCCGCAGACCAATTTGGGTTTTTTTAAGCGTCAATAAATCCACAGATGTCTCAGATTTTACAGTGTGGGAGGCGCTTAAGGCATATTATTAGAGGCCAAATTATTTCATATGATGCTAATAAAAAAGCTTTCTAAAGAAAAGCAAATCTTTCTCGCTAATGAGATTTCTAAGTTGGATGAACAATACGCTACATCTCCCACACCGGACTTGTACAAGAGACGTCTTGAACTAAAGTCAGAGCTCAACTTGCTTTCAACCAATGAGATTGAGGGCCTTTTGAGGAGAACTAGGAGTGTTTTTTATGAAAGTGGAGAGAAATCCAGGAAAATATTGGCCAATCAGTAGCGTGGGCTCCGGGCAAAACAAATTATAAGTGGTCTTCACCTAGAGAATGGAGAGGTCACAACCGATCAAAGTGTTCTCAATGACAAATTTAGAGACTTTTAATCTACTTTGTATATGTCTGATTCCTCTCCACGGGGGGAAATTGAAGATTTTCTTGGCTGACTAAATGTCCCCATTTTACCCTCTGATGTTCGGAACCTTTTAGAAGTGCCGATTTCTAAAGAAGTGGATTAGAGATATGATGTCCTGTCTCTGCCTTGAAAAAATTAGGTATTCATTAAGAAATTAATTTTTTAAGCTGTGGCACCATTTTATGGACTATGTTGATAAGTCTGTTTAAATAATGCCCTATTATTATATAATGCCATATTACTGTATTTCTGTGATTTTTTTATTTAATTATTATTGTTGTTATTTTATAATTTTTTTTCCAAATGTGTGTGCATTTATCTGTTTCTATATTTGGTTATTTTGAATTTATAGACGGTATGGACGCTATTGAGGGTGAGGGTTGGGGGATTGTTAAATGTGATTTATATTGTAAAAATCAATAAAACACTTTGAAAGAAAAGTGATTGAATTTATGGGCTTTCAACAATTTAGCTTAAAATCGTTTCCAATGTATTCACTCATACCTTGGTTTTTAGCTCCTCATTCTGCCTCTATGGTGCTGAGTTTATTTCAAGAAACTGTTTCTTTTACAATTATAATGGGTTCTCTTTTTATAAATAACTCAAGATGAAAATGGCATAGTGCAAAACAATATGTTCACATTTTCGTAAACTTTGCCAAATCCTATAAATTTTTAGCTTGATTTTCCGGTAAATTAAAAAATATATATATATTTTTATTTCCTGTAAATTTTCCTAGTAAATTTAAGAAACGATGATGGATCCACAATTATTATCATGCAATCTGCTTTTAGCTCGCAAGCTCCTCCATGGTAAAAAAAAATTGGCTGTATCGTTTCATATCAGATGAAATGTTTTAATTAGGGATGCACGATATTGGCCACCATATATTCATTTTTAAAGTTATCGCTATCGACCCCTTAATAAAATTAGGCGGATTTATTAAAGCCGATAAATAATGGATTATTTCCTTCAGGTGAGACACTCCATATGTGCACTGTTCGTGTATAATATAGCTGTATGTAAATACAAACAGTCTGAAAAGTTGTAACAGTGAATGTGCATGATAAATAAAGCATTGTCTCCCAAGAGAAAAAATCGACTCTGGACCGCCTAAACGAGTCGTAAGGAATTCCAGTCTAACTTCTGTGACCTGCATACATAAAGTGGTAACACATTTGCATAATGTTCACCTATAGTCTTCATTGGCAATTTTTAGCAGACCCTGGCCAGATATAAACACTGATAATGCGGCAGCGATCAAAATGATTAAATTACCTTTGACACTGAAATTACGCTCCAAATAAAATGTATATCTATTACAAGTTTATGGCAGTAGGTTTCGTTCAAAAACTCTTGACGAAACAAGTCTTTATTCATTAATTTCAAGATTTTTTAAATAATGAATTAATAAAAATAAAAAAAATAAAAATGTATAACATTTTAGACATTTATAACATCAAATAGAACATTTTATCTGAACCTCAGGGAAATTAAATGTTATTTTGTTTAGTTGTTCAGAATCATGGGAGTGTATTTAGAAAAAAAATCCAGATTATCCAGAATCATTAAGCTTAAAAGAATATAATATATTTGGCATCTAATTTATACTATAAGCATTGTTTCGAATGAATGAATGAATGAATGAATGAATGAATGAATGAATGAATGAATGAATGAATGAATGAATGAATGAATGAATGAATGAATGAAAGAAAGTTGCTAGCATAAATTAACATGTTTTAACACATTGCAAGCATGAATTCCCAGGTGAAAAAGTCGTACTAATATATATATTAAAAATATACTTGAAATTCAAGTAGTATGCTTATAATACATTTGTATTCCCAACATGCTTATTTGAAGTGCATTAAAAATATATTGAATTGCATTTTATTATATTTTTAAAAACTATACTAGAAGTACTTTGGTAATAAATATATGCTTAATTATACTTTTAAGAAACATGCTAAACACAAGTGTACTTTTAGTTAAGTTTTAGTGTATTTATATATGCAATATATAATACATATACAGGGAGTGCAGAATTATTAGGCACGTTGATTTTCTGATCATATTTTTTTTCCAGGCACATTTGACCAATTCCAAACCACAGTAATCCTAATAACTACTATTGATTTAGTATTTAATAATGTATAAGTGATATATAATTGTTCATGAAGGCTGGAAATGAAAATCACCTTATATTCAGGTGTGCAGAATTATTAGGCATGTTTTCTTTTACAGATAAATTGAGCCAAAAAAGAGATTTAACTCAGACTGAAAAGTCAAAAAGTATTAAATGCCCATGAGAAGGATGCAATACTAATGCAATACTAGACATTGCAGTTAAGGCATGACCATTGGACAGTGAAATGCTCGTTGGGTCAGCAGGATCTGACAAAAACAGGTGGTGAAGAAAAGACACCTGTTAACTGCAAAAGAATTAAGGTGAAGAATTAAGGGTGAAACCATCAGGAACCCTTTAGTCTCCAGCGCCACCATTTTCCAGAGCTGCAACCTACCTGGAGTCTCCAGAAGTGCAAGGTGTCAGGATCTCAGAGACTTCAGTTAGGTAAAGAATCCTAAAAAATGACCCCCACTAGATAAGAATCACAAGCTGAAGTGTTGTAAAATACATGAAGAAGGTTTTTTTTATAGGCTTTATGGACAGATAGGTTGAGAGTGACTCTTGAAGGACTAGCACCACATCCTCTAGTACCACTGTTTGAAGAATTCATCTTCCAGAATCTGGCAGTACGTTTTGGGAGTTCATTTTTAGTCCATCTCTGCAAAACGGACTTCAGGATGGACTAAAATGAACTCCCAAAACGCACTGCCAGATTCTGGAAGATGAATCCTTCAAACAGTGGTACTAGAGGATGTGGTGCTGGTCCTTCAAGAGTCATTCTCAACCTATAAAACCTATAAAGCCTATAAAAAAGCAGGCTTCATGTATTTTACAACACTTCAGCTTATGATTCTTATCTAGTGGGGGTCATTTTTTAGGATTCTTTACCTAACTGAAGTCTCTGAGATCCTGACACCTTGCACTTCTGGAGACTCCAGGTAGGTTGCAGCTCTGGAAAATGGTGGCGCTGGAGACTAAAGGGTTCCTGATGGTTTCACCCTTAATTCTTCACCTTAATTCTTAATTCTTTTGCAGTTAACAGGTGTCTTTTCTCCGCCACCTGTTTTTGTCAGATCCTGCTGACCCAACGAGCATTTCACTGTTCAATGGTCATGCCTTAACTGCAATGTCTAGTATTGCATTAATATTGCATCCTTATCATGGGCATTTAATACTTTTTGACTTTTCAGTCTGAGTTAAATCTCTTTTTTGGCTCAATTTATCTGTAAAAGAAAACATGCCTAATAATTCTGCACACCTGAATATAAGGTGATTTTCATTTCCAGCCTTCATGAACAATAATATATCACTTATACATTATTAAATACTAAATCAATAGTAGTTATTAGGATTACTGTGGTTTGGAATTGGTCAAATGTGCCTGGAAAAAAAATATGATCAGAAAATCAACGTGCCTAATAATTCTGCACTCCCTGTATAATGCAAAATATATTAAATATTTATGCATTTATCATTTTAATATTTTCAAAAGATATTAAAAAAAAACATTTAACATTTAAAATGTACCAAATTATAATGTATTATAAACATTTACAAACTATTATTACTTATTAACATGTTGTTCACTTTTACTTCTTAAAAGGCTGTTGTCCATTACATGATCCGTTTGTAATAGGCTACTACTGGAATTCCCATAAGGATTTCAACATCATATTATTTGAAATGCATCATAAACACTGATCTATATAGAGAACCGTGATAATAAATCATACATCTTTAATTAAAATCTCTGTTTTTATTTGTGTTTAAATTCAAACCACACATGATTAAACCTGATTGGTTCCAGAGCCGTTGAGCGGCTCTGATTGGTTCTCATTATAATGAGCTCGGATTCGTACCTCAGATTCCGTTTATCTGATGCTGTGCGTGTATATGTTGCTTGAATGCGATTATAAATCTAAATTTAAACTGTTAATCATATAGAGCGATTGTCTCTTCAGAGGACTTGGAGGAAACCATGTGATTTATATGGATTACTTTGGTGATGTTTTTTTGTTGTTGTTTTATGCGATGAGCATTTTGAAACAGTTTTGGCGACTTGACTTTCATCGGAGGGTTATAAATCTCTCATTATTTTGTGACTCGAGGTAAGAATTGTATTTAGTTAACATTACTTTCTGTGCCAGTCGTATTTTTGACACAAAATGTAACTGTAACAGCACTTCTTTTTTGTTTTCAGCTAACGTTAATGTACATTCAATTTGACCAATCAGAGCCAAGCTTTTCAAAGCTACATTTAATCGAAGCAAACGCAAAGAGATGAAGATACTGTCCACAGAATTTACTGGTAAGTTTTAAATGCTATTTGCATAAATAAATAGCTCACTGTTTAGTTTTTTCCTAGGTGGATAGGGCTGCTATGCATTTGCTAGCTAACAGTGGAATACCGCTGTAACATGATACTGACACCAGCTAATGTTAGATATCTAGCAACTTCAGCACTATAGTCATATATAGGGATGAAACGATTACCGGTTTCACGATAAACCATGATAAAATTTAGTGACGGTTAGTAATATCGTATAAAAAAAATGTATCATTAAAACCGCGTGTGATTATCACGGTTGTGAAAACTCGCGGTAAATCTTGTCCAGTCAGCGTCAGTCTGGCGCACCGCTGTTTTCTGAATGAGAATAAATGGCAGAAACCAGTGACAGCACTCGGGGGATTGTTCTGCCTTCTAAAAGGACCAAATCTGAGGCGTGGTCATATTTTGGCTTTTACATAAGTCCTGAGGGAAACTTAATCTAAGATGGTCACCTTGTCTGCAGAACATGCCAGAAGAAAGTCGCTGTAATAGGGAAAACACTTCAAAACTACGAACGCAAGGCAAGTGGACTTTGACCTCAATACCAAACCTACGTCTGGCAAATAATAACGTGAAGCGAACGAACAAATTCAGACAAGGCTAAGGTGACATTTAAGGGATAATAATCAGGGCTTGACATTAACAACCGCCATTTGCGAGTGTAACGTTATTTCGGCTGCACACTAGTCACTCTGGCTGTTGAACTTATAATAGTCTTCTCAAAAGCCATCTGTTATAATCGCGTTGCGCATTATAAGCACTTACACGTGTTTCTATTGAGTTTATGAATGCAATGTCTCAAAATCAGAGGCGTTCAGACTAGCGGAGTTTAGTTCAGAGCGCGCGCGCCGCGCTCACTCGCTGAAATCTGCACTCAGATCAGAGATAAACGAGCGATGTATGCAGGAGATTCATTCATCATACAGTGGATGACTGTTTTTGTTCTATTTCAGCAGCGACAATGGTTTAAAAAAAACACAGCAGAACCACAGCGCATCTGATATGACTGGCATAACGCAGGCGAATTTAGGGACCGTCTGTAAAGTTACATACAACATTGGTAACGTTATACACGTTTCAAACTTCAATAGCATTTGAAGAGAATGACAGTCATAAAAAGACTGTAAAGTGTTCATCTAGGTGTCAGGTATGATGCACACATTTTGATATTTAATAAAATAAACGGTCAAATCATATGGAAATATGGATATGCATTATTTCACTAGGATACTGTTTGGGCTCTAACACAAAATATGCTAGATTTAAATGTGTCTGATAGAACACTGATGAGAATATTGCTTGGTAATATATTTACAGTGATAATATTAGAGATTATATTTACGACAAATTATTATTATTTATGTGTTATGCGTTGCTATTGATGACGGCCATTAAGGAAGGAAATCCCACAGAATCTAGCTTAAAAAAGTGCTTAGAGCTGCTTTAGTTATTTGTTGTTTGTTGAATTTCAAATATAAAACTTGTTGAAATGTTTTAAGTGTGAGCATCTGTTCTTTTTGAACACTTTCATCTCGTTTGAACAAAACCGTGATAATATTGATAACCGTGATAATTTGGGTCACTATAATCGTGATGTTAAATTTCCATACCGTTTCATCCCTAGTCATATATAAAGTCCCTTTATAAAGACTTTGATGAATCTGTTTAAAATCGATCTAGTGACATTTGTCTGTCTTAAAACTATAAAACAGTGTCCAATGCATCGGCAGAAAACATAATTAGTCATTTTAACATGTACAACATTACATCAACATTCTTTTCATTTGCAAATTGTAGTTGTGTATTTATTTCTGATTTCCTGAAAAATTTGGCTTCATGGTAATGAGATAAATGATCTTTGAAAAGTTTGAAATAATGTTATATGAACATAAATTTACTTTGTCTTGAGCTGACCAGCCAACTATGGCAACGTTGATTGGCGTTTATATTTGTTCAAACTTGACAACCTGCCTTTTTGTTTATTTTCTAAAATATATTTTTAATTATAGATAAGTACAAAGATTAAATTGTAAAAAGGGATGCTTATAACACTTATAAGTGTACACCTGAAACTGCTGAGGCTGTGAAGTAGAGCCCGACCGATAAAGGATTTTTAAGGCCGATACCGATACAAATATTTGGTCACTTAAAAATCCGATATTCCGATATATCAGCCGATATATATAAAAAATAAAAAAATAAAATAACAGAAACGCGTAAAAAAACACAAACAGATTTCCCTTATACATCAGTTATTTGTAGTTATTCATGATCCCTCAGCCTCTCTAAAATAATATGATAATGCAGTTTAAAAATAAACTTGTTTGTTTTATTGTTACAACAGAACAGAGGAACATAAAATATATTAAAGTTCTGATAAATAAAATGTATAAAAATACAAACTTAAGATATGAAACTTAAAGTCGTTTGGACGAAAACACAATAGGCTAACAAAAACAAAAAATCAAAGTTACCAGTATTAATAGATGTGGTAAGCTTTATAAATATAACTTTTAGCAAGACTGGAAAAAAAATATTCAGTTAAGTTCTAGAAGTTCTGATAAATAACAACAACAGCAAAACAAACTATATACAGTATAGATATGAGCCACCTTATAATTACAATGTCAACTTGCTTATCCCTTTACATGCACTTTTAATTCTATCCA
Organism: Gobio gobio; assembly: GCF_949357685.1. Taxonomy (NCBI): domain Eukaryota; kingdom Metazoa; phylum Chordata; class Actinopteri; order Cypriniformes; family Gobionidae; genus Gobio; species Gobio gobio. Next base: position 24,036,590 of record NC_137098.1, read on the forward strand.
TCAAGCTACCACAAACCATTTTCAATCATCATTTGCTGCCTGCCTTCTAAAATCTACTAACGTTACTGATGATGACTCGTGTAATCCATTATTTGACTCGTTAATGCGGCGTCTGAACGAAGTCACGCACTTTCGTTCACTCTTCACGAGCCTAACTTACGATTTACAATGCAGAGACTGGAACTACAAATATACTAGTTATAAATACAGTAATCATTACTTTATTTAGGCAGAATAAGTTTGTTGTGTTTTTCAAGGCGCATTAATGTTAGCGGTCTCCCACTGATAGCCATGGCATTAGCTAGCTTTGTGGTTAGCGTCTATGATAAGTTATAATTTAGAAATATGTATACTTTTTCAAAATAACGGGCAGGGGAGAGATGATACGTCTCATGATGTCAAACTGTCAGACTATTAAAGAAATACATTTTATTCAGTCACATTGTCCGAGGTAAAATAAGTCAGTCAACTGTAACCTAGCGTAATTACCAGCTCTCTTGGCTTACATGTAACAGCAAAACTGGACTTGGCAGTTACAAATTGTGTCATGTTATTTGAGTTAAGAGAACTGATGGGGATGTTCTTTTAACTGTTATTCAATTCAAGCAATGTATGTCTCGTTGCCAACTTACATGCATTTCGCGGATGATCTGTGTTGTGAATGCAGCGCTCAGAGCGCTGAAGCTCAGCATGACTCTGCTGGATCAGCTGGTGGTGTTGCCAGCCGGCACGTTGTAGAGCGCTCTCTGGTGGACAAACTATGAAACGCCAACACTCAATGTGTTTGAGAGGTGTTTCGTCCGGTTTTTTTATTTTTAAAAAAATATTCATTTATCGGCCATCATAAATGCCGATACCGATAGTTTGGAAAAAGCCTAATATCGGCCGATAATATCGGCACGCCGATATATCGGTCGGGCTCTACTGTGAAGGGTTTTGATTATATTACCCACCAGGTACATTCATTGTACTCACGTCATTCTTAAAAAGAAAACAAATCATTCATCATCATTTGTCTGCCTGTTTTTTGTGAAATATGAATTAATTTGTTTTTCCCTTCAGATCAGCTGCTATAGAAGACAGTGCAGAGACAAGCAAAGAAGAGAGAAGTAAGTAATCATACTCGCCATAATCATACTTTAGACCTAATATTGTCACATGGAATAAATGTTGATACCGTTGAAATTCTGCAGCAGAGCGATGACATCTCAGATCATTACTTAGTATCATGTATACTTAATTTAGCTAAGGTTGCAAAGCCGCCCCCTCGCTTTAAAAATGGCAGGACAATCACTGCCGCTACTAAAGATTGCTTTTTAAATAATCTCCCTCATCAGTATCATCTGCTCAGCATCCCAGATAGTATAGAAGAACTCGATGTTGCAACAGAAACTATTGACTCTCTCTTTTGCAGTACTTTAGACACAGTTGCTCCTCTGCGCTTAAAGAAGATTAAAGAAAATAGTCCAACGCCGTGGTACAACGAGCACACCCGGGCCCTTAAAACAGCAGCCAGAAAAATGGAGCGCAGCTGGAAGAAAACAAAATTAGAGGTATTTCGTAATTCGTGGAAAGAGCACATGATCACATACAGAAAGGCTGTAAAAACTGCTAGATCTGCTTATTTCTCAACTCTCTTGGAAGAAAACAAACACAACCCAAGGTATTTATTCGATACAGTGGCTAAATTAACCAAAAATAAAGCTTCAACTTCTGATGATTGTAAACAGCACAGCAGTAATGACTTTATGAACTTCTTCACATGTAAGATTGATAATATTAGGAAAAAAATTTTAACCATGCAGCCGTCTAATACAGCATCACATCAGACAGAGCATTGTAGTGTCACTGAGGAAAAATTACACTCATTCACTGCTATAGGAGAAGAAGAATTGGCTAAACTCGTTAAATCATCAAAATCGACAACATGTATGCTCGACCCTATACCAACTAGGCTATTAAAAGAGATGCTACCAGAGGTCATAGATCCTCTTCTTAATATCATTAATTCATCTTTGTCATTAGGATATGTACCGAAAACTTTTAAGTTGGCAATTATTAAACCACTTATTAAAAAACCGCAACTTGATCCTACAGATTTAGTCAATTATAGACCAATCTCAAATCTACCCTTTCTGTCAAAAATACTTGAAAAGGCAGTGTCTTCACAATTATGTTCCTTTTTAGAAAGAAATGGTATCTGTGAGGATTTCCAGTCAGGATTTAGAGCGTATCATAGCACTGAGACTGCTCTCGTCAGAGTTACAAATGATTTGCTCTTATCATCCGATCGTGGCTGTATCTCTCTATTAGTGTTACTCGATCTTAGCGCTGCATTTGATACTATCGACCACAACATTCTTTTGAATAGACTCGAAAATTATGTAGGTATTAGTGGAATTGCATTATCATGGTTTAAATCATACCTATGCGACCGTTATCAGTTTGTAGTAGTAAATGAAGATATGTCACACCGATCGCAAGTTCAGTATGGAGTACCGCAAGGCTCAGTGCTAGGACCGCTACTCTTCACCCTGTACATGCTACCACTGGGAGATATCATTAGGAAGCATGGCGTTAGTTTTCATTGTTATGCTGACGATACTCAGCTCTATATTTCTTCACGCCCTAAAGAAACTTACCAATTCACAAGATTAACGGAATGCATAGCTGATATAAAACATTGGATGACTGGTAATTTCCTGCAACTCAATTCAGAAAAAACTGAATTTTTAATTATTGGACAAAAAAGCTCCACAAGTAGTAAGCTAGAATACTGTCTAACACTTGATGGCTGTTCTGTCAAGTCCTCGTCGTCAGTGAGGAACCTGGGTGTGCTCTTTGATACCAATCTTTCGTTTGAAAGCCACGTTTCTAGCATCTGTAAAACTGCTTTCTACCATCTTAAAAATATATCTAAATTACGGCACATGCTCTCAATGCAAAATGCTGAACAGTTAGTTCATGCGTTCATGACCTCAAGGTTAGATTATTGTAATGCTCTACTGGGTGGTTGCCCTGCTCGCTTAATAAATAAACTCCAGCTGGTCCAAAACGCAGCAGCTCGAGTTCTTACTAGAACCAGGAAGTATGACCACATTAGCCCAGTTCTGTCAACACTGCACTGGCTGCCTATTAAACATCGCATAAATTTTAAAATCTTACTTATTACTTACAAAGCACTAAATGGTTTAGCTCCCCAATACTTGAGCGAGCTCTTAACATATTATACTCCATCACGTCTACTGCGGTCTCAAAATTCTGGCCAGTTGATCATACCGAGAATATCCAAATCAACTGCAGGCGGTCGATCGTTTTCCTATTTAGCACCTAAACTCTGGAACAGTCTTCCTAACATTGTTCGGGAAGCAGACACACTCTGTCAGTTTAAATCTAGACTAAAAACACATCTCTTTACTGTGGCATACACATAAAACACTTTTTCAATGAAATGATTGTTAGGCTGCATTAACTAGGTCAGCCGGAACCGGGAACACTTCCCATAACACCTGATGTACTCGTTACATCATCAGAAGAATGGCATCTACGCTAATGTTAGTCTCTCTGTTTTATCCCGAGGTTTACTGCAGTCAGCCGGATCCGGGCCGTATCCAGATCAGATGGTGGACCTGCGCCCAGAGAAGACCAACACAGGACCCCGAAGTGTCTGAGAGACCGTGATTAGACTCCCCCTGAAACTGCCTCATCGACACGGCATCTCAATAAACCCGTCTCCTGCGTGTTGCCTCCGATCATTCGAATATTGCACTTTAATAATTATTTAATCAACATCATCCTCAATAAACCCGTCTCCAGCATGTTGCCCCCGGTCCCTCGAATATTCTGATCTATTATGACCTCCGAGCTGTAAAACTGCCAGAATAATAATAATACTACGCTGTTTGTTAATTGGCCAGAGGAGAACTGGCACCCCGACTGAGCCTGGTTTCTCCCAAGGTTTATTTTTCTCCATTAGGTCACCTAATGGGGTTTTGGTTTCCTTGCCACTGTTGCCTCTGGCTTGGCGTGCTCAGTTGGGGACACTAAATTTTTCAACTAAACATCGAAATACATCTAAATAATAAACTAAATTAACCATTTAAACTAAATTACTGATCAAATTATTGATCTAAAGCCCACACTGTCACTGTATGATACTTGAAATTTTTCCAGAATGGCTATACAGCTGAATAAAATTATGCTGCATTATTTTCCTGTTTAACACTGTAAAGCTGCTTTGAAACAATCTACATTGTTAAAAGCGCTATATAAATAAAGTTGACTTGACTTGACTTGATAAGTAGGATTTAATCTTGTATCACCTCTGTTGTAGAGATTTTGAATCATGCCTAATGGAGGGTGATTGATAGGAAAATGATAGCACAACTGGCTCCAAATTTCTGTGCTTCCTTTGAGTCATTCATGTAAAAATCTGTCTGTTATTTAATTGTTTTTGTTTTTTGGCAAAGCTGCAGGTCACTTGTCATAGTTGTCCTGGTATGCCATTTTGCACTACTTCCAATTTCCTTAAATATCTGCAACAGAGGTGAAGAGTGCATGTTATCATGACCACAATAGACACATTCATGGGAAATATAGGTTAAAATAAACCACAATAAAGTGGCGCAGGGGTACTGATGTGTTTTATGTCGTAGAATAAAACGTGGAAGTGTCTTGAGCTTGTGTTCACCACAGACCTTATTTCAGCCATTTAAACAAAATCGCATTCAAAAAACACATTGACCTCGGTACGAGAGAACCGGAAATGCAAAATGTTAACTCGCTTCCGTGTTTTGGCCTACAAAGTGATGTCACACCTGCACCACTCTATTATCAACATACCCTGAAATATACAAACTGGGCAGAGCCAGGCCGTCACCATCTTGGCAGTGCGTCAATCCCGGATAACAGAAAATGTGCAAAGAGGCGGGACGAGGGTGGAGCTGAGATGCCTGGTTGCTGAAACCACATCCGCTCAGGTTGACCACAGCTGCAATCCACCTGTCATTCAAGTGGCCACACCCTTAATTATGCAGAACTTTAAGGCTTAATTTAAACGGATGAGTTATAAAAAAATTCACCACCACCACAGTTGTCACGAATGGCAAAATTAGCTATAATAGATCAAAACCACATGCTGTAACAGGCGGTAAACTTTTTTTTTCTGCTGTAAAGTTGGGCATTTTAACATGGATGGTCTATGGAATTGACTCCCTTTTGGAGCCTGTCTCTAGCGGCCAGTCGATGAATTGCAGTTCCGTGTTGGATCCAAGAGAGACCCAGGGCTCACAAAATCGCTAGTCCAACGTCCCGGGGCTATTGTATCTTCCAGTCGGGCCAAAATCTATCACCGCCCCATATGACGGGCTATAAAATTCCTTCCTTGATTTGCGTTGTTGACTCTCTTGACTCATGTTATCTGAAGGAAAGATAAGATCATGGTAGGGATGCGCGGTATACCGGTACTGGAAAAATACCGGTATATATTTTATTTCAAACGGTACGATATCATGATTTTGCTCATTTCGGTATATGCTGCTGTTCCAAAGTTCACCGCTAGGTGGCAGCGCGCTACCCAAACTGACGTGAAACCAGCAAATGTGGCAACAGAACAAGATGAATACAGCAGTTGAATCTCACTCAATACGCACAAAACTCATTAATAAAGACAGGAGTAGACTTGAAATTTGGAATTACTTTGCTTATAAAACTCCTGAAGAACCATCAAACCTTGCCAAGCATCGGTCACTTAATTCCTGACTTGTAAGACATTAAGAGATTGACAGGTGAGTGCATAAATCAAACGATCGAATTTTCTTTTAACACTGATTAACGCACATACATAAGATCGTATCGTTTAAATATAAAGAAATCACCAGCGTTCGTTTCAACCAGTGACGTTTAGACCTCATAATATTTGCTCGCATACTATTGCACTATTTACATCCGCAAAAGACATAACCAACTGTGTTTATGTAACTACTTACTAAAGATTGACATTTTTGACATAATTTTGTGTGTATTTGACTGAGGAAAAACAACTTAATTTGGAATGCGCGAGCTCTTTAGGCTTGTGTGTGTGTGTGCATGTGTTTGCTGTTGGTATGAGCGCAAAGAAAACTCTCTCTTAGCTTCCATCCCATATGTATTACGAAATGCTATAAAATCGCTTGCATGTTCAAATTGGCAAGGTTTAAAAAGACGTGGGCAGTGATTTCCGTCAGCTCTACCGAAACGGAAGCGAAAGTGTTGAATCTGAGTGCGCAGATTGCTTTTATAGTGCAGATGCAATGTCTTTTGAAGCCAGGAGCAATTTGCTGATTTTGAGAGAATGGAGACGCGCAGTAATGCTGAAATTACTTACAAGAAAGTTTCCAAATGACTGATTGATGTGATAATCTTTGTTGATTAATTTAATAATAAACATTTGCGGTAATTTCCCGCTTCATAAACCCAAAAATTGCGTGAGTGAGTAAAATTATGCCCAATACCCGCATCAAAATTCAGACCCTGTATGGTATCGATTTAATATCGGTACTTTGGTATTAGATTGTGGTACCGTACCGAAGACAAAATTGTGGTATCGAGCCATCCCTAGATCACGGATGTTTTTGATTCATGCTGAATTCATGCTGATTTGTCCACAGTGAAGTTTAGCCGATGCGAATGTAGGCTTGGCGTGTGTGTGTGTGTTAGTGATGAGCGGATCGCGGTTATATCCAAATAATGAAATGCAACATTCTAAATAATTGCTGGTGGTTTGTGGATGGCTGAGAGAAATCATTAAAGTGTTGATTTTATTAAAGACAGAACTCTCATTTCATGGTAAAAACGCAACGAACGTGTGTCACTTTTACTATTGTTTTCAAAAACAGTCTCTTCAGGGAAAACCAAATCAAAGATAACATATGCCTAGAGCACCTCCTAGTGGACGGTATATAAAAAATAGGAAAAAGGAAAAAACGCTTCGGTTACTAACGTAACCTCGGTTCCCTGAGATGAGGGAACGAGTATTGCGTTTGCTAAACGCAATGGGGGAATTCCTTTCCTCGAGATATTGAAGCAAATTTTTATCCAAAAATACCATATACACGCAGTGCAGCTGCACAGCTCTCAGCAGGAAGCAGCTGCGTGCTGATTGGCTGTGCCTCTGCAACTGCAGAAACCTATGGCGAGACCGCGGGGCGGGACAGACCAATCAGGTCCTTCTAAATTCCAGCCACAAGGGGCAACAGAATTTGCATAGCCAAGGGTATATAAGACCCTGTCTCGCAAGGTTAGTCAGGTTAATCGACTGAAGCGACTCCTGAGCAAGCAAAGCACGGTCAAGCAAATGCAATACTCGTTCCCTCATCTCAGGGAACCGAGGTTACGTTGGTAACCGAAACGTTCCCTTTCGAGAGTACTCTCGTATTGCGTTTGCTAAACGCTATGGGGGACCAATGCAAAACGCAGTGCTTGCTTAACGGCTCTAGAGCCCGGCGACACCATACCCAGGCCAACCTAGGTGGGCCCGTAATATGATATCATGAAGTCCCAATATGAGCCAGACCTGAGTCGGGCCCTTAATGTAAATGACACACGAGATACGTGTAGTAATATATATATGTATAGACCAGACATAGTCGGGCCAAGAATAGTGAATGGCCAGATAATTCGAGCCGTATAAGGAATGTGCTTATGACTTATACAAATATTTAACCCAGACCGGACTTTGAGCCTTAAGGGGTTAAATCTATTACACAGCAAGAAGCCCAGCCTGTAAGGCTGGGACATCTAAATTATAAAATCTGATAAAAGTGGACGGGGAGGCCCAGCCTGCCGACCGCACAGATATCATTCAGAGAAATGCCAGTAGACTAGGGATGTGACGGTGAGGAAATTTCCCCACCGGTTAATTGATGTGTGACATCACCGGTAATACCGGTATCACCGGCGGAGGCTTTTAAATCACTAATTCTATCTAACCGAAAGTAACATGCACACGACCGCTCTGAACTGAAAACGTGCCAGTGCGCGCACACCGTGAATGACAGCTCGTCTGTAGATGCGCGCTCTGTGTGGCCATGGGTGCGTCTCAATCAGTTCCCTAGTTCAGTAGTCAGGGCACTGATCAAGCATTGATCAGTCTATGATTGAGATGCACGCCATGAATGAATAACAGTTCGTCCGTAAAGCTTTGTTTATACTCGACGCGCCCGCACGAGCGCGAGGGTGCGCGCGGCAAAAATAAATGCGCGCAGTCAGCGTAGCGCGGAGGCTCGCACTGCGGAGCCAGGCGAAAGTAAACAACGCGCGCTCTGTGCGGCCGTGCACATTTTACTTTCGGTTTTACATTAGCGCCAATTCGGCTGCGGGTTGCTTGAATTGTGGGTTCATTAGCCTATTATTTTTAATGAAAAACACAACAACAAAACAAATGACAAACTCCCTTAAGTAGGCGCTTTTACGTTTCGCTTTGAAACCAAATCTTCCGCGATGATCTCAGTCAGCTCATCACTCTTAAATCTGATGAATGACTCCTGCCGCTGCCGAGACTCACGGTCGGATCCTGCTTTATTAAGCAGATACGTTCAGTTTTTATTTGTATTGTCTGTTCTCTAACTGAACTAAATTATTTTATTACTATAAAAAAAATCAAAAAGACGGTGGGCGGTGCCACGGTGGGCAAGTGATGTAACCGGTGTTGAGTCTGAACACCGGTAACACCGGCAACACCGACTATCGTAGCAAGCCTACAGTAGACCAAGCCCACGAAGAGGCCATGCCTCTAGTAGAATGGGCTTTGATGCCTAAAGGGCAGCTGAGATCTTTAGACTCATAAGCCAGTGAGATAGCATCCACTATCCATCGTGACAAGGTCTGCTTTGTAACCGCGCACCCTTGGGTGCGGCTGCCTACAAAGAGCTGTTCAGTTTGCCTGTAAGCAGCGGAACGCTCTATGTATATTCTCAGCGCTCTGACAGGACAGAGCAAATTAGCATCTTCTTCATCTAACGATGATGAAAGTGCTGAAAGTGAAATGACCTGTGCTCTGAACGGAGTTGAAAGCACTTTATGTTGTGAATTCCCTGCTGTGAGGAGGTCACGCCACAGCAAGCCGCTTCATGCAGAGACTGAGGGACTGTTTGCGCATGCGCAGTGTGTTCGGGGAAAATTTCCTGTGTAGTCAATAGTTGGACTTTCACTGACAGTCCGTGGTCTTCATTGTTACTTTGTACAACAGTGTGCGTCGGTGATGATGTAAGTTACATGATGAGTAGATGTTGTTTATATATTTGGATGTGGCGTGACCTATTAATATTACCGGGGTAATATGTTATTTGTTAACTTTCTATTTAGCATGTGTTGCTGAGCCCCGTGAAACAGACGGCCGGATATGTAGTTAATTACCTCACATTTATTTCCTTATTCTACTGTTTATTTAGCTGTGTAGTTTGTTTATAGAGTCCGTTATTATTTTGATGTTAATGTGTCAAATTACAGATCGGTTGACGGAGCTTTCTCAGTTTAGCTTGGTCACGTGACCTACCTGTGGCGCGAAGCTTTGGTGTTGTTTAATGATCCTACACTGACCCTTAGTGGCGATTTGCAGTATTACACACTGTTCATATCTGTTGTAATTCATGTTATTTTATCATTATTTACCATTGATGCCACTGAACTTTAATTAGTATTAATATTGTTTTACTGTTGTTATTTTCTGCAGGCATCACAAACCACACATACACATATTACAGTGCCCTGTAAAGTTGTAACGAGACTAATAAATTCATCTAAAGGAAAGAAGTTGCTGCGTCTTCTCTGACCGGAGGATTAGGCCAGTATACATACTGCCAGTATTTCATCACCGCAGCTGTTCCGTTACACTTTAGGTACATATCCATGTCTTGGTTTGAGGACGACTTTGGAGTCGTTTGGCCCAAATTCCAGACAAGAGGCGCTCACTGAGAGCGCGTGCAGATCACCCACTCGCTTAACTGACGCGATCGCTAACAGAAAAGCAGTCTTTAGTGACAGGAGCTTTAAGCTCACCGAATGCAGAGGCTCAAATGTAGAGCTCTTCATGGCATCCAGGACCGTGGACAGGTCCCATATAGGCGAGGTGGGTGAAGCCTTCTAGCCCCTTTAAGGAAGCGAACAATAAGATCGTTCTTTCCCAGAGACAGTCCGTTCACTTGAATGTGATACGCTGCTATAGCGACCACATAAACTTTGAGCGTGGAGGGGGAACAACCCGCGTCCAGAAGCTCTTGTAAAAAAGTGAGCACTTCTGACACTTCACAATCATGTGGGATCAGGCTTCGTGCTTTACACCAGTCCGAAAAGACTGACCATTTGCCTGAATAGAGCCGCCTGGTCGCGGGGGCTCTAGCTTCAGTAATAGTATTCAATACATTTTTTTTTAGAGAGGTTCTCATGTACCCGTTGATGGGCCAGACATGAAGCGCCCATAGATCGGGACGGGGATGCCAGATCTGCCGTTCCGCCTGCATGAGGAGGTCTCTCCTCAGCGGGATCGGCCACGGAGCTGTATCTGACATCTGACTCAGTAGTGAGAACCAAGGTTGACTTCTCCAAAGCGGGGCTATTAAAAGCACATCGCATTTGCTCTCCCTGATCCTCTCTATGACCTGAGGTAATATTGAGATTGGGGGAAAAGCATAAAGAGGAAGGTTGGGCTATTCGTGGGCCAACGCATCCTTGTGCTTGGAGAAATATATTCGGCATTGAGCATTGTCTTGTGAGGCGAAAAGATCTACTTTTGCCTCTCCAAACCTGCCCCAAATTGTCTGAATCGTATGTGGGTGAAGAGACCACTCTGCTGGGGACACTTTGCTCCTGGACAGCATGTCCGGACCCAAATTCAGAATGCCTGGCACATGAGTCGCTCTCAGCGAGCTCAGGTTGTGCTCTTCCCATATTAGGAATTTTTCCGCCATTGTGTGCAGATCGATAGATTTCAGACCGCCCTGGCAATTTATATAGGCTACCACCGACCTGCTGTCCGTTCGGACCAGGACATGGTGGTGCTTTATGTACGGAAGGAAAGCTCTTAGCGATAGCGTGACCGCTTTCATCTCTAGACAGTTTATGTGAAGGCTCCTCTCCGAGTCTGACCAGAGACCGGAGACTGGCCTGCCCTCGTGAAGGGCTCCCCAACCTAGGTTGGATGCCTCTGTCGAGATAACTTTCCACTTCGTAACAGTGCCCAAACTCACGCCCGTCTGGTACCAGACGGGATTTTTCCAAGGGGCCAGAGCCAACACACAGCTGTGGTCTACCTTGATTTGCAATCGGCCCGAGAGCCATGCGTGAGCTGGAACGCGGCGATTCAGCCAGCGCTGTAGGGGGCGCATGTGTAACAGACCTAGTCTGAGAACTGGCGCCGCCGAGGCCATGAGACCCAACATCCTCTGAAAGTGTTTGAGAGGAGTGAGTGCACCGGACCTGAGGGAAACCGCACGGTTCTGAACAGAGAGCGCGCGCTGTGACATCAGTCGCGCGTTCATCTGCAGTCAGTCCAATACTGTTCCCAGAAACGAAACTTTCTGTGTGGGAGACAATGAACTCTTTGCCACGTTGATTCTGAGTCCCAAGCATTCTAAATGGTTGAGAAGCCAAGATCTGTGGTTTAATAACTGTATCTCTGACTGAGCTATTATGAGCCAGTCGTCGAGATAGTTGAGAATTCTCATTCCCCGAAGCCTCAGCGGGGTTAGCGCCGCTTCCATGCACTTCGTAAACGTGCGGGGAGCCAGAAATAGACCAAAAGGTAGCACCTTGTATTGGTATACTTTTCCCTCGAAGGCGAATCTCAAGAATGGCCTGTGATGAGGGGCTATTTGTATGTGGAAATAGGCATCCTCTAGATCCACAGTGAAAAACCAATCTCCCGGGCGAATGTGCACAAGGATTTGTTCCATTCTCAACATTCTGAACAGGCGCTTCATAAGGGCTTTGTTCAGATGTCTGAGATCTAGGATGGGTCTGAGACCACCGTCCTTTTTTGGTACAAGGAAGTAACGACTGTAAAAGCCCGACTCGCTCTGTGAGGGGTGTACGGCTTCCACCGCCCCTTTTATTAACAGTTTTGATATCTCGGTTCGAAGCACGTGACTTGTGTCGCTTCTCACCGTTGTCTCTTCCACGGCGCGAAAGCGCGGTGGTCTGCGAGCAAACTGTAGCGAGTAACCTTGTTCTATTATGTTCAACACCCATTTTGAAATGCCAGGAATGGCCTGCCAGGCCTCGGCCTTCGAAGCCAGGGGCTGAATTATCGGTGGCCAGATAATTTTGCGCCAAGGTGGTGCTTATGAGGGAATTGTTTCCCGCTGCCTGAGTGCAGGGGGCCAGGGGACATAGAATATTGGTGCTTGTGTACAGGCGAGCGCGTTTGAGCATGGGCTCGTTGACTGTGAGAATAGTGTTTCCAGCCACCTGAGTGCAGGGGGCTGGGGAACATCGGGGAGTGATTGAGTGTAGGGGTACATGCTTTAATGCTGGCACACTGCCTACAGAGAAAAAGCTCTTTTTGTGACTCATATGGGTCGCCGTGAAAACGGCGTTTGTGTACAGGCGAGCGCATTTGCTTGCGGGCTCGTTGGCTATATATGTGATGTTCCCAGCCACCTGATTGAAGGGAGCTGGGGAACTTTTTAGTAGAGAGCGAGGTGGTACACCGGCCGAAGCGGGTGTTATCCACCTTCTCTTTGTGCCTCTGGCTAGGACGGCTTCGGAGGCTCAGATTTCGACACATTGCTGGGTCGGGACCTCGACGCTCCGGCGGTCTCCTGCGGCTTGTAGAGCGGGAACGCTGTCCGGGCTTAGAAGCCGCGCGAGGCTGTTGAGCTGATGCCGCCGCCTTGGTGGGCTGGGCTGGTCCAGCTTTAGCGTGACGGCTAGCAGAGGAGCTGGAACGCTTAGGCAGGAAATGTCGCATTGCCTGCGAAGCCTTTTGTGCCTTGGTGAAGCGCTCCGTGAACCCAACCACGGAGGGACCAAATAGTCCTGAAGGCGACATGGGCGCGTCCAGGAAAGCGGTCTTGTCCGAGTCCTTCATCTCAGTTAGGTTGAGCCACAAATGGCGCTCCAACACGTCAAGTTGGCCATGCATCTGCCGATCGCTTGAGCGTTGGCCTTGGTGGCACGCAGGGCCAAGTCAGTGGCGCCGCGCAGATCCTTCAGAGCCTCGTTATCAGGGACAGACTCATCCAGGGAACGGAGGAGTTTGGCCTGGAAGACCTGAAGCACCGCCATCGAGTGGGGTCGTGAGGATTTGGATCGTGAGGATTTGGCGCGAGAAGAAAATGGCGCCTTCCACGACTTTGCTAGTTCCTCGTGGACTTCTGGGAAGAAGGGAGCGGGCCTCTGAGCGGTCGGTTGACGGCGGTTCTCAAAAAACCACTCATCCAGTCGGCTTCTCGTGGGCTCCTCGGGTTGAGACCAGTCAATGCCGAGGTCGTCCACGGCCTTCGTTAGCAGGCGCATAAGCTCAGCGTCGACTGAGGTTCTGGCGCCGCTGACAGTCCGCGTCGAAGTGGCGTGCTCCGAGACGGTATCCGACCACCCGCTTTCGGATGCAGCAAGGGAAAGGCTGTCATCCTCTTCCTCCTCCGGTCCGCAAAGGAAACAGTAGCATCCGCCAGACGAGGGGAGCTGTGCTGTTCCGCGACGAACATTACGGGCGATGGCGAAGCACGCGGGGACATGCCCGGCGTGTGCTCGTCAGAGAGCTCCGGGGGCCTCTGGTCGCGACGTTTCTTCTTCCGTGGCTCGAGAGACAGAGAGCAAGGGACGGGATTCGGGTCGAAACTGGCGAGCCGAGCCCGAAGGGTCTGCAGCGTCAGTTCGTCGCACTCCGGGCAGCCTCCCTGGTTGAGTGCAGCCTGCGCGTGGTCTCGTCCGAGACATGAGACGCAGATGATGTGCCGATCCTCGTCCGTGAGAAAACCTCTGCACGAGGCGCAGGAACGAGACATTTGTAACAACGTCTCGGCTCTTTTTGAATGTGCAAAAAACACAGAATGGTATAAAAGGATATATGCCGGATGGCGCAGCTGGAAGGCAGGCTGAAGGCGGAGAATCCGACGTCCTCAGGCTGCAGAGTTCCGCTGGGTGTGTGTCGACGGCAGGCTTCGATCCAGAGCTCAGCGAAGGAGAGTTGCTGAAGAAGAATTAATCTGACTAAACTTGCGAGACAGGGTCTTATATACCCTTGGCTATGCAAATTCTGTTGCCCCTTGTGGCGGGAATTTAGAAGGACCTGATTGGTCCGTCCCGCCCCGCGGTCTCGCCATAGGTTGCTGCAGTTGCAGCGGCACAGCCAATCAGCACCAAGCTGCTTCCTGCTGAGAGCTGTGCAGCTGCACTGCGTGTATTTGGTATTTTTGGATACAAATTTGCTTCAATATCTCGAGGAAAGAAATTCCCCCATAGCGTTTAGCAAACGCAATACGAGAGAACTCTCGAAAGGGAACCCTACACAAGCTATTGCTTAATTAAACTGCGAAAGTCACTAACATACATTTAAGTGGCTGTTTCAGTTCCAAAAAAGACAGCTCAAGATAAAGATAAAAATTCATAGAAATTTCATTGCAGTTAGAACCAAATTAATATTTGTATTGATGATTGAAATTGGATTTATTTTATATATCGTTTTTGATATTTGTGATTTTGAAACTGGTTTTGATTGTTTCGACTCCTATCCAATTATTTTTTATTCGGGCTAGTTAAATTAATAACTAATAACCTACCGGAAGGGCTACCAGCAATTTAGAAATTTTGCATGAATTGGCATGTTGTTAACATGAGCTAACATGTTTTAATATTTTGTTAGCAAGAATTAACATGTACATTAATTAGATTACATGTTTTGACACATTTCTAACATGAATTAGCATGTTGTTTACATGATTTAACACTTTGCTAGCACAAATTAACATGTTGCTAGCGTGTTTTACCACATTGCTATCATGATTTAGCGCTTTGCTAACATGAATTAACATTGTGCTAACATGAGTTATGTTGTTAAAGGGTTAGTTCACCCAAAAATGAAAATTCTGTCATTAATTACATACCCTCATGTCGTTCGACACCCGTAAGACCTCCGTTCATCTTCGGAACACAAATGAAGATATTTTAGTTGAAATCTGATGGCTCTGAAAGGCCTCCATTGGCACAATGCACGGTTCACTCTCAAGATCCTTAAAAGGTACTAAAGACGTCGTTACAAAGTCCATCTCACTACAGTGGTTCTAAAATAACTTTATGAATCGGCGAGAATAGTTTTTGTGCGCAAAAAAACCCTAAATAACGACTTATATAGTGATGACGATTTCAAAACACGGCATCATGAAGCTTCGAAGCGTTATGAATCAGTGAGTCGAATCAGCAGTTTGGATCGCCAAATCTCAGCAGTTTGGCGGTTTGACACGCGATCCGAATCATGATTCGACTCACTGATTCATAACGTATTCATATTATTTGAACACTTTAATTCGTTTTTATTAAAACATAGTTTATTTAATACTAACCCAATTTGTGAATGTGTCATCATTAACTATAATTACACATAAACATTAATCTTTTAAATAAATAAATACTTCAATCACAAATAGTCAATCACATGCTCATACAGTGATAAGACAGTAATGAACTTGAAAATGATGAAAACATATTTCCACTATGTTTTATATTAAAACACGTCTCGATGTTCAACAAAACTTGCTTTTCATTCTCTTGAAAAATTACACGCATGCTCAGTCAGTATAAGCTCATCGATTCTCAAATCGGACATGTCCGAAATAAACAGTTCTCGGTTCAGTGTACTGGTGATCCGAAAACCGCTGCAACCAATTCTTGACTCGAGAACGAGAACTGCGACAGACCGGTCCGCGTACGTTCTCGATTCAGTGTACTGGTGATCCGAGAACCGCTGCAACCGGTTGCAACCGATTCTTGACTCAAGAACGAGAACTGTGCCGTGTAGGCTACGCTCGTTCGTGTATGCTGCACGCATGCTCAGTATCATCAGCTTCTGCTCGCTGACGTGCTCACCATCATCAGTTCTCTCTTACAGTAGGTTAAGTGTATTGTTGGAGTAACTGAATAACTCCAGGATATTGGTTTATTTCGAGTCAGAGGGACAGTCAGACACGTCAAAAAGTGATTAACTTTATAAATTTGTGGATTAGTGCTTACTAGAGATGCGAACTGTTAAAAAGAACCGGTTCAAAAGAACGATTTGTTTGCGAACCGGACATCACTACCCAGTACTTGAGCGAGCTCTTAGCACATTATACTCCATCACGTCTATTGCGGTCTCGAAATTCTGTTCAGTTGATAATACCTAGAATATCAAAATCAACTGCAGGCGGTCGATCCTTTTCCTATTTAGCACCTAAACTCTTGAGCTATCCTTCTAGCATTGTTCGGGAAGTAGACACACTGTCAGTTTAAATCTAGACTAAAAACACATCTCTTTACTATGGCATACACATAAAACATTTTTAATTTATATTTTTTAAATCAGTTAAATGATGGTTAGGCTGCATTAACTAGGTCAGCCGGAATCGGGAACACTTCCCATAACACCTGATGTACCCGTTATATCAAAAAGAATCACATTTACACTAATGTTAGTCTCTCTTGTTTATTCCAAGGTTTACTGCAGTCAGCCAGATACGGGCCATATCCAGATCAGGACCTGCGCCTAGACATGACCAACACATCCCTGAAGTGTCTGCAGAGACCGTGTCAATTAGACTCCCCCCTGAAATTGGCTCATAAACACGTCATCCTCAATAAACCCGTCTCCGGCGTGATGACTCCGATCTTTCGAATATTCCTATCTAATAATTGCTTCATCGACACATTCCCCCAATAAACCGTCTCCGGCGTGATAACTCCGATCTTTGAATATTCCTATCTAATAATTGCCTCAACAGCACGACATCCTCAATAAACCCGTCTCCGGCGTGATGACCCTGATCTTTCAAATATTCCGATCTAATATGACTTCTGACCTGTAAAGTTGCCAGAATCATAACCATACAGTGGTGGTCAGAATAATTGGCACCCCTGGTAAATATGATCAAAGATGACTGTAAAAATAAATCTGCATTGTTTATCCTTTTGATCTATCATTACAAAAATTCACAAAAATCTAACCTTTCATTGAAGTAAAATAATTGAAAGTCGGGGGTAAATCACATTATGAAATAAATGGTTTTCTCCAAAACACGTTGGCCACAATTATTGGCACCTCTAGAATTTTTTATGTGTAAAATATCTCTGAAATATATTCCCATTAATATTTACATTCGTGACTAGGAACATGAAATTGTCTAGCTATGACGTCTTGTTTCACAGGAGTATAAATATAAGGAAACACAGAGGCCAAATTCCCGTAATCATCATCACAATGAGTAAAACCACAGAATATAGTTCTGATGTGCAGTAAAAGATTGTTGAGCTTCACAAAATAGAAAGTGGCTGTAAGAAAATAGCTAAAGCATTGAAAATTCCCATTTCCACCATCAGGGCAATAATTAAGAAGTTCCAATCAACTAAAGATGTTCTGAATCTGCCTGGAGGAGGTGTGTCTATATCGTCCTAATGCACGGGCGAGGAGGAAAGTTTGAGTGGACAAAGACTCTCCAAAGATCACAGATGGAGAATTGTAGAGATTAGTTGAGTCTTGGGGTCAGAAAGCCTGAAAAAAAAAAAAGATTCAAACAACCCCTACATCACCACATGTTGTTTGGGAGGGTTTCAAGAAAAATCCTTCTTGCTCATCCAGAAACAAACTCTACCATATTCAATTGTCAGACACGACTGGAAATTCAAAAGGGACCTGGTTCTGTGGTCAGATGAAACTATAAAAAGAGCTTTTTGGCAGCAAACCCACCAGATGTGTTTGGTGCAAACAGAGATAAAAAGTACCCCGTGCCCACCAAATACCGCTGGATCTTTAATTTTGTGGGCCTATTTTTTTGCTGGAGGTCCTGGACAACTTGTGATGTCATGATACCATGTATCTGAACAAATACCAACAGATAAAAATCAAAACCTGACCGCCTCTGCTAGAAATCTTATAATGGGCCGTGGTTGGATCTTGTCAGGACAATAAGCCAATACTATCTGCTTACCTTAGCTCGATTTACATTTACATTTATGCATTTGGCAGACACTTTTATCCAAAGTGACTTACACGGACCTTATTACAGGGACAATCCCCCTGGAGCAACATGGAGTAAAGTGCCTTGCTCAAGGACACACTGGTGGTGACCACTGGGATCGAACCAGCAACCTTCTGCGTATCAGTTCCATGGTTTAACCCACTGGACCACCATCTCCAGATTTACAACGGTAAGCTTGTTATAATGTTTTTAATTGTTTTTTTTTTCGGGAACACCTGGCATCCCGCTCGAAACGGATCTCATTCACGCTTGCATATGTTTACACTATAAAATCACTATAAAATACAATACTTTTTTTCAATTATCTTATAGCCAAGCCATTTTAAATAGCCTCGTTATACTTAATAAATATATTTGCTTCTTCTTAGTGTTCCCTGCAGCAGAACGCACAACTGCACGAGCTTATATGGCAGAAGCCATGTCTGAGCTTGCATTTTGGGTTAAATGGTAAATAGTAAATGGACTGCATTTATATAGCGCTTTTAACAAACCTACGGCTCAGCTATGCAAGGCGCCATCCAGCTCGTCGGGAGCAGCTGGTGTTAGGTGTCTTGCTCATGGACACCTCGGCAGTTGGTCAGGTGGAACCGGGGATCGAACCACCAACCTTCCAGTTTGTAGACAACCTACATGAACCACTGAGCCCCTGCTGCCCGGTTAAATTGCGTTCGTTTGACATTGTGGAAAATAGAATAATAGAATCAAAATGTATTATCCTTTTTACACGTTAGGGATGTGACGGTGAAAAAAATGTTCCCTCGCCGTTTCCCTCATTGCTGTGCTTGTGCACTGGGCGGCTGAACGAATGCAGCTGTGCGCCATTTACTTTCGGTTTGCCAATTCAGGGGCGGGTTGCTTGAATTGTGGGTTCATTAGCTATTATTCTTAATCATCTGCTTTACTGTTAGCAACCATTGTCCTGACCAAGATATTTGAAATTGACTCAACCCCCTCCCCCCTTAACCCCATCAGAAGGGCCATTTGGAATTTCTAAGGACAAAGGAAGGCTTGGCCTGCAAATGTTTTTCACACCTTTGGTACAGTGGGAGAAGTATCGTCTGATTGGTTAGTTTCAAACGTCTCACGGCTTGGTCTGATTGGTCAGTTTTAAAAGAGTCATATTTGAGTTTGGTGACATCAGGGAAGAGGATAAAAGAAGATCCCAACTGTAGCTCTTTCTCTTTGGATTCGCGGCCTTTCTCTAGAGAGAGCTGCTCTTTGGCTCTCTCTTTCTCTCTCTCTCTCTCGATCTCACAGGTAACATTCTATGCATAGGCCTACTGAGTACAATTAAGGGTTTAAGTTTACTTCCATTTGAAACTATTTTAAGTGTAACCATAATTAGAACTTGTGTTTCCTTTTAAAAGAGATTTCTGTCTATTATGTAATTGACATTTTACATTTACTTGATTGTTAATAAATTGTTACATTTTGATCCTTTCTGAATTAATCTGTAATTATTAACCATCTCCAGTACGGAACGGTATAATTGCAACAAAGGGTTAAAACGGAATGATTAAATGTATGATTAACTATCAACCAGTTGGGATTCTCTTTTAAATTTGACAACTATGATAAATGGAGTCAGATAAAGAATATTATAATTAAATCAATTTTTCCAGCTGAAACACTGAACACGCATGCGGCCTTCACCGCGGTTCGCTACCGATCATTGGAGCGAATTCATGCGGTCTTACAGTAGGCGCTTTTACATCGCTTTGAAACCAAATATTCCGCGATCATCTTGTAATTTAGCTCCTCGCTCTCATGAAGAATATGATCTGACTGCTGCTGCTGATGTGCTGAGATGCCCGTTAGTTTGGCTCAGGTGGCACGTTCAGTTTTTTAATTGTATTTAGTCTTAAGCCGCGTTTCCACCGCAGGAACTTTCCCCAGGAACTAGGAACTTTGGGGTGGTACTCTGTGTGTTTCGACCGCAGGAACCGGGGTCTAAATGAAGTTCCGGGTAAATATTTCCCCCTCTAAACGGCCCTGCTCCCGAGGTAGTACTTTTTCAAAGTTCAGGAACTTTCGGGGGTGGGACTTGGGCGCTGAACATGCTGATTGGTTGAGCTAACGCAGCATTTTATTTCAACCGGCATTTTTAAAAGTCTTTTGCGAGGTTCGTTCTGCGTTCAGTAAATATCAGTCTTGCTCTTTCTGTCCGATGGCGCGCGTTCGTCTCAGCAATCGCACGGTCAATGTCCGTAATAGCTGATAATAACATACGTTGTCTTATTTTAAATCTAGCTTTACAAGCTTTCAGAATACGCTTTAGTATCAGTGCTTGTCTCTTTTCCACAGTTTTGTTAATGACCTCTTTAGTAAACCAATACATAACCAGCAAAAGCAGCCCTGCTTGCATCTCCTCCATACTTGTTATTAGGGTTGGGCATTACGTTTGTTCTGTTGCAGCCATGGAGCACGGTAAGCAGCGCTCAAAAGTGTGGCTTTATTTCACTTTTTTTTTTAAAAGCCTGGGTCGGCACAGTGCAACACATATGACAAACTTATTTCTTGCACGGGAGGATGCACTACAAATATGTGGTATATAAATTAACGAGTGTAGCGTGTTTGAAATGCTGCGCAGGTCTGTCCTCCTCGGGCAACCCTGCGCTAACCAACGTTATTAAAGGGATAGTTCACCCTGAAATGAAAATAAAGCCTTCTTTTACTTACCCTGATGTTGTCCCAGTGCCCTATGTCCTATGACATTTAAAATACTGTTCCTGCACGCGCTCCTTCCTATTATGGCAGTGAATGGCGATCAGCTAAAACATTACAAAAAATAAACAAATGTATCACGCAACGATACAGGGAGACGCGCGCCATATGGAAACTGTTCAGGGGGCACACTATAAGGTTTTGCGAGAAAGAAACCGTATTATTATTTAGTCAAAACACTGAGCTCGGCCGTTATTCTGAGCGCGCTCCTCTGTGTACACTATGAGCCGTCAGCAGCCGCCGGTGCTCATGTCTACTATAATAATTCGCACTGTTGTCATTGCACCCAGGATAAGCACACACACACACCATTTTGAGAAATCAAGCTCAATAGAAAGAACGCGATTCTCGTCTTTTCTATAACGTATATGATAAGAAATAATACTAATAATATAACCTCCTTAAGTGAATATTGTGTACCGGTTGTCATGACAATATTGCACGAGGCTACTGTGGCTTGGAGTGCGCACACACAGGAACACGCGCATTTGAACAACAGCTGGGTGAGTAAAAGATGGCTTTATTTTCATTTTAGGGTGAACTAACATTATCCCACCTCGTTATAATCAGGTAAGTGATTGTAGTGTAATAACAAAGCCCTTGACCAAATTGCGAATTGTGGTGAACAACAACGTTACTGAAATAATTTTTCCCCCTCGTAGACAAATGTAGCTATACGCAAATTGCCCACGCTAGTTAGCAGTCCTAATATGACTGCTGTTAATGCTATTGTTAAACTGGGACTCGGTGTGAAACTCTTTCACCTTTGCAGCAAAGCAAGTGAAAATGCCAGCGGAGAAAGTCCCAAAACTAAAACTCATTATTGAATCAAAATACAATTTTCCTCTGTGAAATGAGCCTGTGTCATGTTGTGACTCCACCCCTCAAAAAATCGGAATCGAGAATCGAAAAGAACCGTAATCGAAACTAAGAATCGGAATCAGAATCGTTCAAATCAAAACGATGCCCAACCCTACTTGTTATCGTTGCAGACAGTGTCAATTTTGGTGGAAACGCGGCTTTAGAGCCCTGCACGGGCCTCAAATCTAGGCCCTATAGCCCGGCCCTGGCCCTAGACGCTGAGGCCCTTGCCCGGCCGTGTCCGACAGCTTACCAAAGCTATCGGCCCGAGTCCAGTGATTTTTAGGCCTACACATCGTTGCAGCCATTAAAATAGTTCAGTTTTGTTTTTAATGTCAAAGTAGTTATATTTCGTTTCTTTATTAAGTTAATTTAGAAAAATGTTTAAAGCATTTTGTTTGTTTGTTAAATTAAAGTTTTTGTTTTTTAAAGTAACGACCAAGCGGCTGACAGTGAGTTAACGGCATATTTGATCAATTTAGCCTCTCAAATCAACACTGGACTTACTTATAATAAAATCCATAGATATAAAACACTTCAAGCATCACAATGTTAGTTTAAACGTTTAGCCTACTATCACCACCACAGTAAAAAGGCATTTTTGACAAGCTGAGGCAGGCTGATGCTGCTCGCAACGGCGCAAACGAAACAAATAAAGTGAAGATTTTTTTTTTGTGCCATATAGGCCCTTTTTTTTGAGTAAACATTCCTCCCTATTACACATCATTGCAGGCATTAAAATAGTTCAGTTTTGTTTTTATTGTCAAAGTAGTTATATTTTGTTTTGTTTCTTTATTAAGTTAATTTAGAAAAATGTTTAAAGCATTTTTTTGTTTGTTAAATTAAAGTTTTTGTTTTTTAAAGTAACAACCAAGCGGCCGACAGTGACTTAACAACACGTGTGATCCATTTATCCTCTTAAATCAACAGTTGACTTGTCTTGCTTATAATAAAATCCATAGATATAAAACACTTCAAGCATCACAATGTTGGTTTAAACGTTTAGCCTATACTATCATTTTTTTGAACCACTTTTAGTGCAATATAGCAGGGGTTTTCAAACTTTATGATGCCAAGGACCCCCAAATATGATGAACATTTTATGAGGGACCCCCTTCCTAAAATCCATCTATATATTTTTATGTATGGAAAAAAACATTTAAATTGTTAGTAGGCTTGCTACGATAGTCGGTGTTGCCGGTGTTACCGGTGTCCAGACTCAACACCGGTTACATCACTTGCCCACCGTGGCACCGCCCACCGTCTTTTTGATTTTTTTTATAGTAATAAATAATTTAGTTCAGTTAGAGAACAGACAATACAAATAAAAACTGAACGTATCTGCTTAATAAAGCAGGATCCGACCGTGAGTCTCGGCAGCGGCAGGAGTCATTCATCAGATTTAAGAGTGAGGAGCTGACTGAGATGATCGCGGAAGATATGGTTTCAAAGCGAAACGTAAAAGAGCCTATTTAAGGGAGTTTGTCATTTGTTTTGTTGTTGTGTTTTTCATCAAAAATAATAGGCTAATGAACCCACAATTCAAGCAACCCGCAGCCGAATATTGAATTGGCGCTAATTCAAAACCGAAAGTAAAATGTGCACGGCCGCACAGAGCGCACATTGTTTACTTTCGCCTGGCTCCGCAGTGCGAGCCTCCGCGCTACGCTGACTGCGCGCATTTATTTTTGCCGCGCGCACCCTCACGCTCGTGCGGGCGCGTCGAGTATAAACAGGGCTTTACGGACGAACTGTTATTCATTCATGGCGTGCATCTCAATCATAGACTGATCAATGCTTGATCAGTGCCCTGACTACTGAACTAGGGAACTGATTGACACGCACCCATGGCCTCTCACAGAGCGCGCATTTACAGACGAGCTGTCATTCACGGTGTGTGCGCACTGGCGCGTTTTCAGTTCAGAGCGGTCGTGTGCATGTTACTTTCGGTTAGATAGAATTAGTGATTTAAAAGCCTCCGCCGGTGAAACCGGTATTACCGGTGTTGTCACACATCAATTAACCGGTGGGAAAATTTCCTCACCGTCACATCCCTAATTGTTAGATACATAGTATGTGTGACATTATAAATACAACATTGTTTCCCAACTTATATTGGCTATACTTAATGTTGGATGTATAAACCTGAAGAAGAACATTTTTATTATTTGTATAAACAACTTTCACAATAAATGTATGTAAGCAGCTCACATACTGCGTTAAGAATACTGCCTTACAACCCCAGTGAGCAAGATAAAGGGGACTGGCGAAAATAACTCACTAGAAAGATACAAAGCAAACATGAGTATGTAAAAGTATGTATTCGGAAAGAAAGGAGAGAATCATTTAGAATTGAAACAGTTGAAATGTTCGGCTTTATCCATGTTTGCTTTGCCGTTTTATTCTCAGAAATTTTCTGGGGACCCCTTAGAACCTTCTGGAGGACCCCTGGGGTTTGAAAACCCCTGCCATATACAGTAGAACAGTAGTTTTTTTTTTTTTTTGAGTAAACATGTTCAAAAATAAATAAATAAAAAACAAGCAGGTTGTCTTACCTTACACCTCTCCGCAAAATTAATATAAATCCGATCTTCAATTCTTGCGCTAGCCTATGCACATTTAACGGAGTTCACGTCAACGAAAGCAACAGATATGAGCTGCATTATATTCATCAGCTCATTACAAGATCAAAGACCGCAATATCAGAACAAGTGACCTAAGCACTGTAAGAGCATTTAGTCTCATTCATTTTAATGAAGATGATTGTGTTTTTGAGCATCTAAGACGTTCGGCAGTTTGCGTGTTGGCTTGCTTTACTCATTTGCGGCGATACTCTAAACACTGTGCGAGCACTTCTCCAGATTCCAGCCTTTATTAGAGAGAAGGATATGTTCAGCTCCTTCCCTCCGAAGCTTAGAATATTCGATGTTGATTACTACCAAAGCTTCGAAGCTCAAAAAATGGTATTCGGACCAGCCCTAGAGATTTATAGCCTTATCTCACAGCACTTGATATAATTAAACGTATCAATTTGATGGCGGATCCAGAAAGGTTCAAAACGACAATCACCAGTGACAACTGGAGATTCATCTGTTGTAAAATGCAAAATGCACATGTCTGCAAAAGACTTTCGGGGTGCGTCTCAATCAGCTCCCTAGTTCAGTAGTCAGGGCACTGATCAGGACATAAGTCAAAGGGCTGACTCCCTGATCAGTGCCCTGACTACTGAACTAGGGAGGTGATTGAGATGCACCCTCGGAGTGGCTACAGAAAAGAGACTGCAACCGGGCCCATGCGAAAACAAGGATAAAAATGGCTTTTGAAAGGTGGCGTGAACTCCGTGTTTTAAAGGGGTTCAAAATGGACGCAGAGACCGCTTTTTTCTGCTGGACAAGGCATTTCATTGGTTAAATTATGTAATAGAAGCACACTTGTTCGCTTAATTCATACAGTTACAGAGTTTTCTCGTTTAGCTATGTGCATTATGGTAAATATCAATTATTTTGTGCTAGCTATGAGAGGGAGCAATTCACCTCTACTCCACATTAATTTGTTGGTATATGACAGTTAGAAATTAGACTGCACAGAGGTGGAAACTAAACTACAGGTAGCCCTAATACACATTAAATGTAGTCGCGCTATGCTGATGTTGTTAACATTAACAATTTGAAAACAAAGTATAATTTGTACGGTTTGACATGATATGATAAGCGATGATCATATGATAATCATTGCGATTTTCTGCAATGCTTTTTCCCCCTTAGTTGGTCAGAACAAAAGTGGATGTTATCTACTTACTTGTTCAGATGACATTTTCCGGTGAAAATTATTATGTTGGTCATATTTTCAAAAAGTATAATCTGTGATACTGAATGACAGTATCCACACCGCGCGGGGACTGACAGCCACACATTCTCCTCAAAACATTGGATTCCTCCGCGCTGTGCCATGCCGAGGCACAAATCACGTAAAGTTGGTAATTCCTCGGATAACTGCAATTGTAGATTGCGAACAGAGATGGCAACAAAGAGGAAAAACTACGGACTGCAGCTTTAATAAAAGGGTGCCAATAATTGTGGGCAACGTGTTTTGGAGAAAAGCATTTATTTCATAATGTGATTTACCCCCCACTTTCAATTCTTTTACTTCAATGAAAGGTTAGATTTTTGTCTACTATACTATATGATAATTGAAATGAGCTGTATGACATCACCGTTTTTTTTCCAGAGCGGCTGTACAGCTAAATCAAATTATGTTGCATTACTTTCCTGTTTAACACTGTGAAGCTTCTTTGAAACAATCGGCATTGTAAAAAGCGCTATATAAATAAAGGTGACTTGACTTGACTTGACTACTCAAAAGAGGCCTGTAGAATGTTTCTATAACAAATGATCATGCCTTATCAAACTTATGAATAGAGTTCGAAATCCCTCCTAGTACTAATAGAACACATTTTAAAATAGGCTGGCTTGAATTTCGAGACCATAAACCTGTTGTCATAGCAACCAGGAGCTGACACAAGGGCTGTGAATCAGGTGTGTTTGGTTAGGAAGTCATCTAAAATGTGCAGTGCTGGAAATACTCTGGGACCAGGATTGGGAATCACGGTTATAATGCATTTGTGTTGCTGTCCTAGACTCTAGGGCCTAGACTAGAGAGAATAAGGCAAATCTAAATTAAAACCTGAGAAAAATAAACACACAAATTTGTATTTACC
Organism: Gobio gobio; assembly: GCF_949357685.1. Classification (NCBI taxonomy): domain Eukaryota; kingdom Metazoa; phylum Chordata; class Actinopteri; order Cypriniformes; family Gobionidae; genus Gobio; species Gobio gobio. The sequence continues at coordinate 24,063,095 of NC_137098.1, forward strand.
TGCACCGCTAATGTCCCAGTCTTACTACTAATGCTTAATGCTCTAATTCTCCACCACTAATCACCAATTATATATTCATAATAGCTGTTTTTTTTTTTATTACAATGGTAACTAAATAGTCTAGTCTATTATTTCACTTGTGTGACTTATTATTGACTGGTCATAAAACATTACTTCTTGTAAAAAGGTTTTTAAAAAATATAAAAACTAAAGACAAAATATATAGCTTTATCCAGCAAGTTTTATGAGCAGTTCTTTTACATACGTTTTCAAAGATGCTTCAACAGTGAACTGCTCTAATTTTACCTGTACCAGTCCTTTATAAACCCACATCCTTCATTTTGCCCCAAAATGTATTTATTTATTTAATTTAGCGTTCATCGGAGTGGTCCAAGACCTTAGGACTTGTGTCGCACTTGAACCATGAATACACAAACAAACTCCCTGGAGTTTGGAGAAACTCCCTGGACTTTGGAGAAACTCCCCTTTATGTGGTTGTAAAAAATAAAAAAAAAGTAACAAATCCTTCCCTCACGGGTCACTTGGACCCCCTTACACCTAGTCTACACCCGAAGGGATTGTCGCTCATGTCGGATCGCGCCGCAACAGCTAAAGGCTGACTGGACACAACAAATCGCCCATTGCAAAGCATTCGTCCTTCATGTCAGTACGTCATAAATAGAACGAGGCATCAGTTTACTATCCGTGATTTCTCGCTCGCATCAAGTGTAGGCAGAATAACTGTTCATAAGAAATTTTATTCTTCTTCTTCTTCTTTAGTTCATATTTAAGTGAAGATTTAGGAAGGAGCAAGATTTGTTTTGCCAATTTTAATGTTACATCAATCATTCACGTTATTACTGGGCTAACATATGCGCTGTTATTGATACAGTTAATACAGTTCCCCCATGTGCACTGCAATAAATTAGAAATATACTAGTGCTGGGAATCGATTAAAAACAAATTAACGAATGAATCACTTTTTCTGTAATTAATCATGATTAATCGCAATTAACATTGGCGTTTTTAATATTTTGATATTGTAATAATTTCAGTTACTTCAAATTAATTAAGAAACAATTTAAAATATTTGTTGTAATGGCATCTTTTTATGACCGAAGGCCAGTATCACTGATACTAATGTCTCTATGAAACATTAATGACGTTACATTACAGTATAACTGAAAGCTACCACTTTCAACATTTATTAGGCTTTAAAAAATAACAACTTTTAATTTAAGTGAACTTAAAACAATCTTTACATAAACCCATTTTAATAAATGTTATATTTACCCATGGCCTTCCCTGTCAGACATAGTCTACACAGGAATTTAATAGTTATCAAACACCTTTCTTAACCCCTTAAGCCCTGAAGGTATTTTTTGAGTTTTTTTGTCTGAGTGACATATACAACTTTAAAGACTCATAACTCCAAAACTATAGTAAGGAGAGTCAAATGGTAGGTATCATTTGTTAGCAAATATTTTATATTTTTGAAAAATATGAATTGTATTATATTTGGACAATATATTGCTGAGAAACTGCTGATAAAAGGCATTTTGTTTTTATATATTTTTAATAATTTTACAAATATTTCTTATGTAACATTCAATAACTCAGGAAGGAAATAGGCCAGCAGAATAATTCTTTTTTTGGTGATGTTCTCCTATATGTGGTCTGCATCTGGATCAAATTTTGTGGCGATATCATAAAGTAATCAAAAGTTACAGCATTTAGAACAAAGGTAGCCTTTTTGTTCAGTCCTTGACATTTACAAAACTGATGTTTTCTGAGAGAAATACACAAATTTAAAGACTCATAACTCAAATTATAGCAAGGAGAGTCAAAAAGTATGTATTATTTGTTAAAACACTTAATATTTTTAGAAAATATAAATTATTATTACATTTGGACAATCTAATGCTGAGAAACTGCTGATAAAACATTATATTACAATATTATGTATATTACATTATATATATTATATAATAACACAATGGGTATCATTTTAAAGCTTAGAATCTCAGCTTTCCAATGAATCTATCATTTTTTATATGCTCTTGACGAGCGCTGAGTTATTCATCTAAACTGGAGTGTACCGCCCGCGGGCGCCCTCTAGCTGCTATATAACGTAAATGGCCATATTCTGCAAAACTGCACTGATCACCACATCATCTGTGAGGAATATCTCGTGATCGACGCAATGGATTATGGTGTCCTTGGTCTCTTTAATCGTGGGAATCTTCTGCAAACGATCGGAGAAAGTTTCATGAAGCTACAAGCGTAAACGCGACTTTAAAGCTACTGTTTATTAGCGTATGTGCTCCTGTCAGGCTATAATGTGTAATAATTCAATGAGTGATATTTTCTGATTCGAGTGACGGATTGTGGTGTTCTTGGTCTTTTTTTAATCGTGAGAATCTGCTGTAAATAAGGATGTGCCATTTTTAACGATCGGAGCTTGTTTCATGAAGTCACCAGCAAAAACGCCAAGTCTAAGCAACTGCTATTTTTGTACTCCGCTCATGTGCTTCTGTGATGTTTTCTGTGTGCCATATTTCAACGAGGGATATCTATAGATCTAAAAGACAGATTATGGTGACTTTGGGCTCTTTTTAATTGTGAGAATCTGCTGAAAATAATGATGTGCCATTTTCCACGTTTCATGAAGTTACAAGCGAAAAACGCCACATGAATGCTGCATCAGTATATTATTTACATATGGGTCTTGCAGGACTTAACTTACAAAAACTCGCTAAAAGTTTAGTCAAAGCCCAAAACAATTAGGCTTGTTGTATTCTGCTCCACGAGACCTTTCAAATGACATATGACACATGACTATCTGAGCTGTATGATTTGATTGACACATGGCAGAACATAATAACCCCCCCCCCCCCCCCCCCCCATAAATTATGATTTTTTTCCCCCCATTTTATCAGCAAATAACTCATCACTACTTTGGAGATAATCATAATGGCTACATTCATTGTAAAGATTAGAATCTAAGCTTTCAAATGACACCTATTTTGTGTTGATCAATGCAGTAGTTTTGAAAAATATGACAATTAATTTTTTTCACAGCTAGGTGGCGCCCTCGGGCGGTACACTACGTTTTAGATTAATAACTCAGCACTCGTTTTGAGTATCCCAACATGGATAGATGCATTGAAAAGCTGAGATTCGAAGCTTTAAAATTATACCTATTTTATGTTATTACATTCAGTGGTTGCTTAGTAACCCCCCAAAAAATTTTCGTGGGGGGGGGGTGTCCCGGGGCTGGGACACTTCGGGTTTAAGGGGTTAACTGCATAAATAATAAATTAAATAAAGATCATTAAAGCTACAATTTTCTCTGTTCCCTTTGTTCTTTGATGAACATTAAATGACAGACATAATCGTGCTGCTATCACTTTTAAGATCGGCCGCTGCCGAACATGACGCTGATCTGAAGCGCTGCCACTAGGGCTGGACCAGAATATTCGAATATTCAGATATTGGTGCACCGAAAATAACCTGCTCCTCAACACCACCAAAACGAAGGAGCTCATCGTGGACTTCAGGAAGGAGTCAAGAGCCACACACGACAGCATCCACATCAATGGAATGGCTGTTGAACGTGTCTCAAGTTCCTGGGGATCCACATCTCGGCGGACATGTCGTGGACGACCAACACCTCCAGCCTGGTCAAGAAGGCTCACCAGCGCCTCTTCTTCCTGAGGACACTGAGGAAGAATCAGCTCTCCTCGGCTATCCTGGTGAACTTCTATCGCTGCGCAATAGAAAGCATCCTGACCAACTGTGTGGCAGTGTGGTATGGGAGCTGCTCTGTTGCGGAGCGCAAGGCACTGCAGCGGGTGGTGAAAACTGCCCAGCTCATCACAGGGACTCCACTGCCTGCCATCGAGCACATCCAGAGGAAACGCTGTCTGCATCGAGCTCGCAGCATCCTCAAGGACTCCTCTCACCCAGCCCACAGACTGTTTTCTCTCCTGCCCTCCGGCAGGCGTTTCAGGATCCACCGGACCAGGACCAGCAGACTAAAGAACAGTTTTTTCCCCAGAGCTGTCTCCTTACTGAACTCAAACCCCCGTTGATCCACTTCCCTCATATACTGATAACTCTCCTACCTCACATCCGCCTTCACTTTGTTATTTGCACTACCGACTGTTTATACAGTAACAACTGTTTACTTATGCATTTTGCACTACCACACCGTAACTGGATGATGCTCATTTGCACTGCCGACTGTTTTTACAGTACCAACTGTTTACATTTGTATTTTGCACCGTACTTCTAACTGTAATATGCAATCACTTCCACTGCACTTTTACACTTTTTTTTCGGATAGCTTCTGTCCATAATTTATTGCACTACCTTAATCCACTGCCATATTCCTCATTTTAGCCTAACATATCATTGTATACCTCTATCTGTAAAATTCTGTTTATAGTAATAGCCATCTGTACAGGGAGTGCAGAATTATTAGGCACGTTGATTTTCTGATCATATTTTTTTTCCAGGCACATTTGACCAATTCCAAACCACAGTAATCCTAATAACTACTATTGATTTAGTATTTAATAATGTATAAGTGATATATAATTGTTCATGAAGGCTGGAAATGAAAATCACCTTATATTCAGGTGTGCAGAATTATTAGGCATGTTTTCTTTTACAGATAAATTGAGCCAAAAAAGAGATTTAACTCAGACTGAAAAGTCAAAAAGTCTTAAATGCCCATGAGAAGGATGCAATACTAATGCAATACTAGACATTGCAGTTAAGGCATGACCATTGGACAGTGAAATGCTCGTTGGGTCAGTAGGATCTGACAAAAACAGGTGGTGAAGAAAAGACACCTGTTAACTGCAAAAGAATTAAGAATTAAGGTGAAGACTTAAGGGTGAAACCATCAGGAACCCTTTAGTCTCCAGCGCCACCATTTCCTAAAAAATGACCCCCACTAGATAAGAATCACAAGCTGAAGTGTTGTAAAATACATGAAGAAGGTTTTTTTATAGGCTTTATGGACAGATAGGTTGAGAGTGACTCTTGAAGGACCAGCACCACATCCTCTAGTACCACTGTTTGAAGAATTAATCTTCCAGAATCTGGCAGTACGTTTTGGGAGTTCATTTTAGTCCATCCTGAAGTCCGTTTTGCAGAGATGGACTGAAAATGAACTCCCAAAACGTACTGCCAGATTCTGGAAGATGAATTCTTCAAACAGTGGTACTAGAGGATGTGGTGCTGGTCCTTCAAGAGTCACTCTCAACCTATCTGTCCATAAAACCTATAAAAAAACCTTCTTCATGTATTTTACAACACTTCAGCTTGTGATTCTTATCTAGTGGGGGTCATTTTTTAGGATTCTTTACCTAACTGAAGTCTCTGAGATCCTGACACCTTGCACTTCTGGAGACTCCAGGTAGGTTGCAGCTCTGGAAAATGGTGGCGCTGGAGACTAAAGGGTTCCTGATGGTTTCACCCTTAATTCTTCACCTTAATTCTTAATTCTTTTGCAGTTAACAGGTGTCTTTTCTTCACCACCTGTTTTTGTCAGATCCTGCTGACCCAACGAGCATTTCACTGTCCAATGGTCATGCCTTAACTGCAATGTCTAGTATTGCATTAGTATTGCATCCTTCTCGTGGCCATTTAATACTTTTTGACTTTTCAGTCTGAGTTAAATCTCTTTTTTGGCTCAATTTATCTGTAAAAGAAAACATGCCTAATAATTCTGCACACCTGAATATAAGGTGATTTTCATTTCCAGCCTTCATGAACAATTATATATCACTTATACATTATTAAATACTAAATCAATAGTAGTTATTAGGATTACTGTGGTTTGGAATTGGTCAAATGTGCCTGGAAAAAAATATGATCAGAAAATCAACGTGCCTAATAATTCTGCACTCCCTGTATATTATATTATATTCATAGTACATATCCACCTGTAAATTCTGTTTATAGTAAAAGCCATCTGTATATTATATTCATAGTACATATCCACCTGTAAATTCTGTTTATAGTAATAACCATCTGTATATTATTCACTGTACATATTCACCTGTAAATTCTGTTTATAGTAATAACCATTTCTCTATTTATAGATATATTTATATATACTCAGTACATATCCATGTCCTGCACTTATGCAAACGTTGTATATCCTGCACTTGCTGCTATTGCACTTCTGGTTAGACCTAAACTGCATTTCGTTGCCTTGTACTTGTACTTGTGTAATGACAATAAAGTTGAATCTAATCTAATCTAATTAGTTTGATGGGTTGGTATTCGATTTTCTAATTTGTGATTTGAATATTCATTGTGGTTGTTTTTTTCCGCGAACACCTGGCATCCCGCTCAAACCGGCTCTCATTCACGCTTGCATATATTTACACTATAAAATCACTATAAAATACAATACTTTTTTTCAATTATCTTATAGCCAAGCCATTTTTAATAGCCTCGTTATACTTAATAAATTTATTTGCTTCTTAGTGTTCCCTGCACCATGCAGAGCGCACAACTGCACGAGCTTATATGGCAGAAGCCATGTCTGAGCTTGCATTTTGGGTTAAACTGCGTTCGTTTGACATTGTGGAAAATAGAATAATATAATCAAAATGTATTATCCTTTTTATACGTTAGGGATGTGACGGTGAAAAAATGTTCCCTCACCGTTTCCCTCATTTCTGTTCCTTTGCACTGAGCGGCTGAACGCATGCAGCCCTGCGCCGCGTTTACTTTCGGTTTGCCAATTCAGGTGCGGGTTGCTTGAATTGTGGGTTCATTAGCTATTATTCTTAATGAAAAACATAGCAACAAAACAGTACAATGACAAACTCCCTTAAATATGCGCTTTTACATCGCTTTGAAACCAAATATTCCGCGATCATCTTGTAATTTCGCTCTCGTGAAGAATATGATCTGACTGCTGCTGCTGATGAGACGCCCGTTAGTTTGGCTCAAGTGGCACCTTCAGTTTTTTAATTGTAGTTAGACTTAGAGCCCTGCACGGGCCTCAAATCTAGGCCCTCGCCCGGCTGTGTCCGACAGCTTACCAAAACTATCGGCCCGAGTCCCATGAATTTTTATTTTTTTATCCTCGCTATTAGGCCTACACATCATTGCAGCCATTAAAATAGTTCTGTTTTGTTTTTAATGTCAAAGTAGTTATATTTCGTTTCATTTCTTTATTAAGTTAATTTAGAAACATTTTTAAAGCAGTTTTTTGTTTGTTAAATTAAAGCTTTAGTTTTTTTAAAGTAGCCTAATGACCAAGCGGCCAGCGGCTGACAGTGAGTTAACCGTTGTTTGATCAATTTAGCCTCTCAAATCAACACTGGACTTGTCTTACGTATAATAAAATCTATAGATATAAAACACTTCAAGCATCACAATGTTGGTTTAAACATTTAGCCTACTATCACCACCACCACAGTAAAAAGGCATTTTTGACAAGCTGAGGCAGGCTGATGCTCGCAACGGCGCAAAAGAAACAAAAAAAGTGAAGTGACATTTTTTATTTATTTATTTTGTTTTTTATTTTAGTGCCATATAGAACCTTTTTTTTTGAGTAAACATTCCTCCCTATTACACATCGTTGCAGCCATTAAAATAGTTCAGTTTTGTTTTTAATGTCAAAGTAGTTATATTTCGTTTCGTTTCTTTATTTCGTTTCGGACCAATAGCGCCCGCTAGCATCACCAGCGTGGTCTTGCATAACGCCGCGCTGTTTACACTCGTAAAACTCAAGAAATTACTGTGTTATAATGGCGAATGCATCGGATATATGTCTAACGTTACCTTTGAGTGTAGGTGAGGACACGCTCGAGCTGCACGCTGTACAGTTGGAGCTGGAGGCTCTGGCAAAGCAGATCGATAACCTCCTGAAGAGACAGGCCGATCTCAGGGATCGACAATCAACGCTAGAGACATCGCGGGCTGACGCTCACAAGTCCGCAGTAAGTAATGTTATCACTCCGATGTCTTTTACTCCTTGTGTTTCCATGCTCAGGGCACGAGCACCCAGAACGCGATCATCCCAGGCCTCCTTCACTCCGACGCAGACACACCGCGGGCCCTGGGTGATTCAGCAGCGGAAGCCTTCGATATCTCCACCTGCAACCGTTTCTCCCCTCTTGTCGAGACGGAATGCGACGCTGTGATAATCGGCGACTCCATTGTCCGGCATGTACATGCTACCTCAGCTAAAGGTAAGGTGCGCAGTCACTGTTTTCCTGGTGCTCGTGTTCTCGATGTCGCTGCGCAGGTAACCGGCGATTCTGAATGGTGACGAGAGCATCGGTGCTGTTGTGCTTCACGCGGGGGTGAACGACACCAGGCTGCGGCAGACGGAGGTTCTGAAGACGGACTTCAGGAGCCTGATCGAGACTGTACGCAGAACATCACCCAGAACATCACCCGCGTCGAGGATCATCGTGTCCGGACCGCTTCCCACATACAAACGAGGACATGAAAGGTTCAGTAGACTATTTGCTCTAAATGAATGGTTATTGTCATGGTGTAATGAACAGAAGCTGCTCTTTGTAAATAATTGGAATCTTTTCTGGGAGCGGCCTAGGCTTTTCCGTGCTGATGGCCTGCACCCCAGCAGGATCGAGCGGATCTTCTGTCCGACAACATCTCCAAGACGCTACGCACCGTATGACTAGTAAGTCAAACTACACTTGACAGTTCTTGTTCTGTAGTGCATTGTATAGAAACTGTGTCTGTTCCACGAATATTCATGTCAAAATCCTCTATAGGATCTAGAGAAAATCTGATCATTATTAAACCAGATAATATTAAAAGAAATGAACAAAAACATTCTCTAAAACTTGGTCTCCTTAACATTCGATCGCTCACACCTAAAGCAGTTATTGTAAATGAAATGATCACAGATAACAGCTTTGATTTACTATGTCTGACTGAAACCTGGCTTAAACCTGATGATTATTTAGGTCTAAATGAGTCTACTCCACCAGGTTACTGTTATACACACGAGCCCCGTCTGACTGGTCGTGGCGGCGGTGTTGCAACTATCTATAGAGATATTATAAATGTTACTCAGAAAACAGGACACAGGTTTAATTCATTTGAAGTGCTTGTGCTAAATGTTACACTCTCAGATATAAGAAAAAAATCCCTATTATCTTATGCTTTGGCTACCATATATAGACCGCCATGGCCCTATGTTGATTTCTTAAAAGAGTTTGCAGATTTTCTATCAGACCTAATGGTTACTGTCGATAAAGCACTAATTGTCAGTGATTTGAACATTCACGTAGATAATACAAATGATGCGCTAGGGGTTGCGTTTACAAATTTATTAAACTCCTTTGAGGTCAAGCAAAATGTAAATGGGCCCACTCATCGTTTTAATCATACACTAGATTTAATTATATCACATGGAATCAATCCTACTGATATAGACATCATACCGCAAAGTGATGATGTCACTGATCACTACCTTGTAACGTGCACACTGCGCACTGCTGATATTTTACATACTGCTCCGCGTTATAGACCAGGAAGAACAATTCTCCCAAACACTATTGATAAATTCACAAATAACCTACCAGATTTATCGCAGCTGCTCAGTGTACCCAAACACACAAATTAACTAGAGGAAAAAACTAGCAGTATGAGCACCATTTTCAAAGTACTGCACCGTGGTACAACAATATTACTCACGCTATCAAGAGAGAAACTCGTAATCTAGAGCGCAAATGGAAACAAACACGTTTAGAGGTCTATAAAATTGCGTGGAAAGACAGCACTTCCCGTTATAAAAAGGCTCTAAAAGCAGCAAGGGCTGAGCATTACCATAAACTGATAGAAAATAACCAAAACCCCATGTTTCTATTTAGTACAGTGGCCGGGTTAACAAATAAACGCACATCAGCTGAACAAAATATTCCAGTACAGTTTAGTAGTAATGACTTTATGAATTTCTTCATTAAAAAAATCGAAAACATCAGAAAAACAATTATAAATGTACAACCGTTGACAGGGTTTTACGACTCAGCCTCAATTATAACCCCAGAAAAACAACTGCAGTGCTTTACAACTATAGGACAGGAAGAGCTAAATAAACGAATCATTGCTTCTAAACCAACAACATGTTTATTAGATCCAATACCAACTAAACTACTGAAAGAGCTGTTACCTGTAGCAGAAGAGCCTCTTCTCAATATTATTAATTCATCTTTAACTCTAGGTCATGTCCCAAGACCATTCAAGATGGCAGTTATAAAACCTCTCATTAAGAAACCACAACTAGATCCAAATGAATTGGCAAATTACAGAGCTATTTCAAATCTTCCATTTCTGTCTAAAATACTAGAAAAAATTGTGTCTGCTCAATTATGCTCTTACTTACAAGAAAACGATATCTATGAAAAATTTCAGTCTGGATTCAGAGCCCATCATAGCACAGAAACTGCGCTCGTTAAAATCACAAATGACTTACTCTTAGCTGCTGACCAAGGCTGTATCTCAATACTAGTTTTACTTGATCTTAGTGCAACATTCGACACCATAGATCATAAAATACTCTTAGATCGTCTACAAAATTACACTGGTATTCAGGGACAGGCATTAAAGTGGTTTAGATCTATCAGAGCGTTACCAATTTGTCTATTTAAACAGGGAACAATCAAAAATAACGTCTGTAAATGATGGAGTGCCGCAAGGCTCTGTGTTAGGCCCTCTGTTATTCTCAATATATATGCTGCCACTTGGTAATATTATATGAAAACATGAAATTAGTTTCCACTGTTATGCCGATGATACTCAGTTATATATTTCAGCACGACCAGATGAAATCTCGAAATTATCCAAGCTAACAGAGTGTGTTAAAGATATAAAATATTGGATGACCTGTAATTTTCTCCTACTAAATTCAGATAAGACTGAGGTATTACTTAATGGACCAAAAACTGGTACACAGAATCTCTTAAATTATAACTTACATTTAGAAGGATGTACTGTTACTTCATCTGCTACAGTTAAAGACCTGGGTGTTATATTAGACAGCAACTTGTCTTTTGAAAATCATATTTCAAATACTACAAAAACAGCCTTCTTCCACCTCAGAAACATTGCTAAGTTACGAAATATGCTATCTGTCTCTGATGCAGAAAAGTTAGTTCATGCATTTATGACCTCTAGACTAGATTACTGTAATGCACTACTAGCTGGCTGTCCTGCCTCCTCAATAAACAAGCAACAATTAGTCCAAAATGCAGCTGCTAGAGTTCTTACTAGGTCAAGAAAATATGATCACATAACACCAATTCTAATATCTCTACACTGGTTACCTGTTAAGTTCCGTATCAATTATAAAGTATTGCTACTGACCTATAAGGCCCTAAATGGTTTAGCTCCTGTGTATTTAACTGATCTTCTATCGCCTTATAACCCATCACGATCTTTAAGATCACTAAACTCAGGGCTTCTGGTAATACCGAGGATATCTAAGTCAACTAAAGGAGGGAGAACGTTTTCATATTTGGCACCTAAACTATGGAATGGCCTTCCTAATAATGTTCGGGGCTCAGACTCACTCCTCCAGTTTAAATCTATATTAAAGACGCATCTCTTTAGCCAGGCATACACATGATGCTTCTCCTAACCTTGTACTCTATAGTTATATCAATGCACATGATTGTCTTTGCTTAATGCCTAGAACAGCAGCTACGCTAATTATTTTTCTGTTCTGTTTTATCTTGGGACACCCATCCAGAGGTAACTAGAGAGTCCGTCAGCTCCAGTCTGGATCCAGGTTCTCGTAAAGACTTCAGATGACCATCACCTGTGAAGAGACGACTCAACTCCTGCGAGGACTTCAGATGACGCATCTCTGCATCAACACGCACTCATGCTCATCTATATACCTATTCATTAACAACCTGTATTCTTATTTCTATGCCATAGCTACAACCCCAAATCAGAAAAAGTTGGGAGAGTATGGAAAACGCAAATAAAAAAAAAAGAAGTGATTTCTAAATTTACTTTGACTTGTATTTCATTACAGACAATATGAACACAAAATATTTCATGTTTTGTCTGGTCAACTTCATGTCATTTGTAAATATGCATCCTTTCCTGTCATTCAGACCTGCAACACATTTAAAAAACAGTTGGGACAGGAGCAATTTAGGGCTAGTAATGAGGTAAAATGTGACCCCGTCTGTGAAACCCCGGCTAAAGTCGCATAATCTAATGATGAGATATAGAGCGTAAAAGTAGTCAGAGCCATAAAAATGACCAAAACAGGTGATTTGTGTTTATTGCTGTAAATGATAGATTATACCAAGGGCTTTGAGATGCAGTACTCAATTTTTCATTTATAATATTATAAAAACTGAAATAAATGATTTTATTGACACTACGTTTTATTATTTTGCACCAAAAAATACCCGACGTGGGCTTCTTAAATATTGCTTTAATGTTTACTTTCGACGCAGAAACAACTGCTGATTCTTATATCATTCGGTTCAGAAACATATTTTTTACAATTACAAAGTGCAAACAGACCATAAAATCAATCCGCACGACCAACGATCAGGTCAGTGTCGGGAAAGGCAAGAAAACGGCGACTTAAGCCGGGTTCCGATTTCTGTGTGGATTTCTTTGTGCCATCACCGACATTTCAGGAACAGCTTATTAGTTTTCTAACTACACCTTCTGCCGATATATCCATCTAATTTTAAACACATTTAATGGCTGCGACGTGTCAAAATAGTTTGGTTTTTGGATGCTGATGCGCTGGGTTTATGAATTCGCTCTCTGACAGGGCGGCCGCGGCACGCGAAGCGCAAGGGAGAGAACAGCTGATAGTTTAATTAATAAGGATTAATATAGGCCTACTGTTTTTTGTAGGCTAAATAAAGAACCCATATTATATATTAATATAAAAAAGTTGCGTATGTCCTTCGGAAGCAAAGCTCTTGCGTCTGATGTTTTGGTTTCGGTTTGTAATCCTATACGATAGGACATGCATGAATATGAGAACATAAAGTGCAGGACGTGCTTTATGTAAAAGAGTTATTAAGCGCAATGAGCCATGAAAAAATCATAATGAATCATAAGCTAATCGAAAAGTGAAGATTCACAGTTATCACTAACTGTATAAAGTTTGAGACTGACCTGTTCACTTGGTAGGGCATTAGATTTACTTTACAAGTGTTACACAGTGAGATTTTCTATGGATGTTGTAAATATTAATGGATATATATAGGCCTATTAATTACATTTTCTACTGAGATTTCATTTTACTAATAAAGTTATAGTCTACAAATCATTAGAGTGAACTGACTTTGTAAATCAAGCTCTTGTGGTACCCCCATTCGTTTCAATGTTTCACGCTTTTTGGACATGCACATCATAATAAATAGACTTGTTTTACAAAACTCTTAGAATTTTCCCATAAATGTGTCCTATATCACTGAAAATGGGAGAATCTTAGCTTTTATGTGGTATATGGCACGTAGTCAGAATAATAATGGTTAAAATGTTTTGCAATTTAAAAAATAAGCTTGGTTTTAAAATTAGAATTTCTCAAAATCATGATTTTCTGAGGCCGAAATTCAAATAATTTTTGACATGGTCTTACTCAGTCAATATTAAAGATATCAAGGTTATATTTTCACAGAATGTTCTTTACATTATATAGGATGATTATGTATAAAACAGTGAATCACCAAAAAATGACTTAAGCTGGGTTTTCACAGATAGGGTCACAAATGGTTAAATAATGATGTGATTTGAAACAGGTGATGTCAACAGGTGATTGTAATTATGATTTGGTACAAAAGCAGCATCCAAGAAAGGTCTAATCCTTTAGGAGCAAAGATGGGCCGAGGATCGCCAGTTTGCCAACAAATACGTGAGAAAATTATTGAAATGTTTAAAAACAATGTTCCTCAAAGAAAGATAGGAAGAGATTTGGATATTTCACATTCAACAGTGCATAACATAATTAAAAGATTCAAGGAATCTGGAGGAATTTCAGTGCGTAAAGGACAAGGGCGCAAGCCTAAGCTGAACAACCGTGATCTCCGATCCCTCAGGCGGCACTGCATCAAGAATCGTCATTCATCTATAAGCGATATCATCACATGGGCTCAGGACTACTTTGGCAAACCTTTGTCAAGTACCACAATACGTAGTTACATCCACAAATGCCAGTTAAAACTGTACTGTGCCAAAAGGAAGCCCTATGTTAACAGTGTCCAGAAGCGCCGTCGACTTCTCTGGGCTCGGAGGCATCTGGGATGGACCATCACACAGTGGAAACGTGTACTGTGGTCAGATGAATCAGTATTTCAGGTATTTTTTGGGAGGAATGGACGCCGTGTGCTGAGGACCAAAGAAGAAAAGGATCATCCAGACTGTTACCAGCAGCAAGTCCAAAAGCCAGGGTCTGTCATGGTATGGGGTTGTGTCAGTGCCCTTGGCAAAGGTAACTTGCACTTCTGTGAAGGCACCATTAATGCTGAAAAGGACATAGAGATTTTGGAGCATAATATGCTGCCTTCAAGAAGACATCTTTTCCAGGGACGTCCATGCTTATTTCAACAAGACAATGCAAAACCACATTCTGCACACATTACAAAGTCCTGGCTGCGGAGGAAGAGGGTACGGGTACTTGACTGGCCTGCCTGCAGTCCCGACCTGTCTCCAATAGAGAATGTGTGGCGCATTTTAAAGCGCAAAGACCCCGTACTGTTGCCCACCTTAAGACTTGTTTGCAGGAAGAATGGGACAAAATTACACCTGAAACACTTCATCACTTGGTGTCTTCAGTCCCTAAACGTCTTTTAAGTGTTGTGAAAAGGAATGGCAACATTACAAAGTGGTAAATGCTTTACTGTCCCAACTTTTTTTTAAATGTCTTGCAGGTCTGAATGACAGGAAAGGATGCACATTTACAAATGACATGAAGTTGACAAGACAAAAAATGAAATATTTTTTGTTCATATT
The DNA here is from genome assembly GCF_949357685.1 of Gobio gobio. Taxonomy (NCBI): domain Eukaryota; kingdom Metazoa; phylum Chordata; class Actinopteri; order Cypriniformes; family Gobionidae; genus Gobio; species Gobio gobio. The sequence continues at coordinate 24,078,095 of NC_137098.1, forward strand.
GTCTGCAATGAAATACAAGTCAAAGTAAATTTAGAAATCACTTTTTTTTTCATTTTTTTTTTTCATTTTCCATACTGTCCCAACTTTTTCTGATTTGGGGTTGTATTATATTGATTATTAATAGATAGTTAGCTAATCTGTGTGCTTGTATATGTGCAATTCTGAAATGCATAACATTTACAAATCAATTTAAATTGTAATGTAGATGCATTTTCTGTGAAGCTGCTTTGAAACGATATGTATCGTGAAAAGCGCTATACAAATAAATTTGAATTTGAATTTATTAAGTTAATTTAGAAAAATGTTTAAAGCATTTTTTTTATTTTAAATGAAAGTTTTTGTTTTTTAAAGTAACGACCAAGCGGACTGAGTGAGTTAACAACACATGTTTGATCCATTTATCCTCTTAAATCAACACTTTACTTGTCTTGTTTATAATACGTTTTTTTTTTTTGAGGAAACGTGTTCAAAAATTAATAAATAAAAAATAGGCAGGTTGTCTTAACTTGCACCTCTCCGCAAAATTAATATTAATCCGATCTTCAATTATTGCGCTAGCCTATGCACATTTAACAGAGTTCACGTCAACGAAAGCAACAGATATGAGCTGCATTATAGGCTATTCATCCGCTCATTTCAAGATCAAAGACCGCAATATCAGAACAAGTGACCTAAGCACTGTAAGATCATTAGTCTCATTCGTTTTAATGAAGATGATTGTGTTTTTGAGCATCTAAGAAGTTCGGCAGTTTGCGTGTTGGCTTGCTTTACTCATTTGCGGCGATACTCTAAACGCTGTGCGAGCCGTCTTGACAGTCGTGGAGTCATGGTCTCATGTTTCCACCTGCAGCACACCTCATTGTTTCTTTTAATTAATGAATGTCTAAAATATAAAATGAAGGAAAAAGCCCGTGTTTGAGGTATGACGTGAAAATTGGCCCGAACCCCAGCCCCAGGGACAGAAATAGGGGCTCTTAATCTGTTCTATAACTGAACATAATTATTTTTACTAGCTATTATAATATATCAAAACTGGGACGTAACAGATCTGTGTGTTTTGTATCACTAGTTCATTGCCCGATCGCGGAGCATATAGTGCCCGCGTGAGGCGCGCCGCTTCTCCAGATTCCAGCCTTTATTAAAGAGACGGATATGTTCAGCTCCTTCCCTCCGAAGCTTCGAATATTCGATGTTGATTACTACCAAAGCTTCGAAGCTCAAAAATTGGTATTCGGACCAACCCTAGCTGCCACATGCATCTCATTTTCTTCAAGTTCATTTAAGACGGTATTTAACTCATTTAAGACTCCTATTATGAGAATACTCAACAAAACTAGCATTTGGGCAACATTCTCTGTGGTGTTGTTATTGTTTGTTCAAGAGCAGAAGAGAACTCGATGCGTGCACGAGACTGACGCGAGTGTCTGTGCATCGAGTGTGTGCGTGTCAGGTGTCCCTCAATCAGCGGACTGAGTAGCACCCACACAGATAGGACATTGACATACAGCGTGTTCTCTTTTGTCTTGTCGCGCAGATAGTTTAAACGCATTTATATGAATAAGAGCGTGACCATATGGCAAAAATGACTAGATTTTGTCGATCAGGAATTGATTAGATCATTGGATCATTGTAGTTTGATTGGATTGCTGTGATCTCATGCAAGTCACATGTTGTCCCGCCCTTGCGCCGGTAAACACGTCATCAGAGAAGAGATGTCGTTGCAAGAGGGAGGGAATGTTATTTTGATTAAAGATTATCGGGCACATTCATTAAATATATACATTTTTGTTGTTGTGCATCGATAAATCACTTATAATAAAATAATTTAATATTCCATAAAAAATAAGAATTGTACATTTTGATTTCATGGTGACTGTAATCAACATGGTGACCTCTATTCTTTTTTATATTACATATATTAAAGTCACGATGAAACGGAAGTAGCGGCAGATATTTTCTTCCACATTGTGATGTATATCTGAGTATAATGGATTATTGAAAAATGAAAAATTTAGGTCAAGGACTTGGTTTTGCATCAGTGGTCATTTTTAAATTAAACCTATGAACAGGCATTTAGAAAATACATATGGTGAATTTTTTTCAAGCCAACTTTAACTGTAACAGAGTAAAGAAAGATATAGCAAACTACACATACACCAGAAAGTACATGCTTTTTATTGCATGGCTTCCTGGAGTTTCTCTCCTGGTTTTTAGGGATGCACCGAAATGAAGATTCTTGGCCGAAGCCGAATAATTATAAAACACTTGACCGAAGCCGAATACCTTACACGTTTTTTCAAAACGTGGTGTTCAGGGTGTTCATTTGAGGGTGCTTAGACAGTGTCTGCAAACGGCTATTTCTGCGTCTATCTCGGACACTTTTATATGCTTCCACATTTCCAACATGTTTGCCCTCATTTAGAAGCGTGCACGCCTCTCTATCTCACACGCTGGTTGCTATATTTGATTGCGTCATCAAAAACGTCATTGTTCGGTTAAATTTATTATTTAGTCTTTACACTTATTCTATCAATATTTTCAGTTGCCGAACATTCGGTGCATCCCTACTGGTTTTTAGGCAACCAATGTCTCATGACACTTCCCAGTGAAACATTAGAACTATTCTTACCTCCTGTGTTCCAGGCATCACCGCAATCACTGCTCTCTATGTTTCTCTCAGTCAGACTCAGCAATGCTTTTGCCACTCTCAGAACCAATGCATCCACAAAATCCCTTGGAAGAGCTGAACAATTCCTAACAGCCTCTGTCTTTTGTCTTGGTTGGAAGCCATTCACCCAGTCATTCGCAGGGGTTGAGATATTCTGTCCATTGTCATTGTGAGGTCCATCATGGCCACATTGATTGACATTCATACTGACCCCATAGCTTGTAAATAAGGCCTCACGCCCCCTGATATAATCACTTCGCCGCTCTTCTACCATAGCCTCCTCGGTCTCTCTGTAGCTCCTACCTTTGCCTATTATGCATACCTGAAAAAGAGAATGACACAGCAGAATGAGGCTCTCTACAGAGCTTTTTTTCACGTTGATGCAAGGAGATGATGCAAGGCTGTTTTTTTGCTTTTGTTATGGCAATGTGAGAAGCTGCTAATGGGTGTAAATCTCAAACAATCAAGCCTAGAGCCCCAGCTCTACAGACACTGGACCAACCTACCCGTTTGGTGGAGGGTATCCTCAAACAATCCTCCTCTGTGTGGAAGCCACAAACTGTGCTGACATCTGTGATGAAGTCAATGTACTCCTTATACTGAGACTTCTTACATTGTCTGCGCTGGTACTTCCCACAGAAGTCAAAGAAGCAGCAGGGAAGCACAAAGTAACGGCATGAGTAAGATGATCTAGGCGAGATAAACATATAGGAGAGAGGATATAGCAACAATCAAAGAGTGAAAAATACAGACCTACAAAAGTTCTGTTTCCTACGAATATAAATAGGAAAAGCAAATATTTAAGTTGACCAGTGAGTGGGGCACTTCTAGGCCCCGTACACAGGGAAACACGTTTTTTTTTTTTTTTTATCGTTTCGGCTTAACAGATCCGGCATTTTGGGAGCCTGAAACCGCTATTTTTTTAAACCAGGTCCCAGAGTGGATAAATCTAAAAACGGCACCCTTGCTTTTTCTGGTGTACAGCAGTGTTGAGAGTAACGCGCTACAAAGTAATGTGTTACTGTAATTCCACTACTTTTAGCGGTAACGCGCATGTAACTAAATATTTTTTTAATCAAGTATCGCAATTACAATTACTGAAATTTAAATGAGTTTGTTACTCACGTTACTCTCTTTTGTGAAAAATTAACGCTTGCAGTCAAGCTCAAATCTAGGCCCTAAACCGGCCCATGTCCGACAGCTTATTAAAATTCTCGGCCCGAGTCCGACTGGAGCTTGTGTTTTTGTTTTGTTTTTTTTATCCTCCCTATTGTTGCAGCCATTAAAATAGTTCAGTTTTGTTTTTAATGTCAAAGTAGTTATATTTAGGTTTTTTTTCTTTAACCCCTAGGAGTCTGAACTGTTTTGGGTCCCTTTAGAAGTTGACATGCTCTGACATTTGTGCATTTTTCAGATGCTTATAAACATATTAATGGCAAAAGTGTAATTACACTGTATTCAGCACACACTGGGCTTACATAATATGTGAGCAACATGTTTGTACATGCTTGTATTTTTGAGAGAATAATGTTTATGCATAATTTTTGAAATGACAAAAAAAAAAAAAATTTAATTAAAGGGGTCATATAATGCCATTTTTGTACAAGTTAATATGATTCTTTAGTGTCTAAATGAAAAGTTTGTAATATACTTTAATTAAAAATTCTCATTAGTATTGTAAGAAAACACTCATTTTACCTGGTCAAAACAGCTCTGTTTTCAGCAAGACATTTCAGTGCATGTTACTTTAAATGATAATGAGCTTTGCTCACCCCGCCCCTCTGCTCTGTGGGGCGTTCGGTTCGACACAACACCACAACACACGTGGAGTGTTGCCTTGACAACAGTTGAGGGTATATTTTCGAGAAATAATGGCAACGGGAGTCTCTGAGGACACATCTGAGCAACCTTATCATTTTGAACCGGAGTCGGACCAGGAACAAGATGACGAACCCAACGAAGTTCAAACAGGACGTTTCTGAATGGTTGGTTAACGTCATATCACTTTGATCTATCTTTGTACTGGCAGAGTAGCGTAGTGAGATACGAATGCTATGTGTTTACTGATGTATACGTTAGATCATTGACAGATTGATGTTATGTTATAAGATTTTTTTTGACATTACTTCTTAATCAGTAACAGACACCGTTATAAACCATCTACAAAAGTAAGCTTAGTGTAGTGTTACCACGTTAACTTTATCACCCGCGTACAGTTTGTAATAACCATAACGCGTTATTCATTATAAACGTGGGATTATTAATTATATTGAGAACGTCATACACAGAAAGCATGCCGTAATGTAACTTAACCTGTAAACTTTAGCCTCATTCATCGTGAAGCGTGCAAACGATTTGCAAAGATTAAAGGTTAATAAAACGTTACACTCACATCTTCTGAAGGTGCAGCAGGAACACAATCCTTTTTTCAAGAGCAGTTTATTAGCAAAACCTGCTTTATACTGACCCTCGTTTATAAAGCAGTCTGCTGAGAAATGATTCGCGCAAACATTGGCGTTGATCGGGGGGAATATTCCCTTCGAAAACAAATCTCAGCAGCCACTGTGTCTTCAGCGGTTCGGATTTAGGAACATCAAAATGACTGCTGTGTTCGTTATTACACCCAAGAACAGAACACCACAATCGCTTAGACGCCATTCTGCTCCAGCGTATCAACAATGGCGTATATGACAGCTCGCTCAGGGCGGGTCTGTGTTGAAACGCTGCTGTCAATCAACATTCGTGGGAGGGGCGTCCGACCGTGTAACGTCACAAACATATAAGGAGATTAAAAAAAAAACACTGGATGGATTTTTATCATTATAGGATGGTTGTGTATAGGCACTGCCAACACAGATTTCCGTATAATCAACTTGTAAAAGTGCATGTACCATTATATGACCCCTTTAAGGCTTCAAAACACGCGAGTAGGCGTGAACGAACCATGAATAATAATGTGATCACTCCTGAGAAACAAAGACCTGCATAATAATGAGCTGCATAATAAATTAGCTTTAGGTAGGCCTAGATTTTAGGTTTACTAGATAAGTACAGTAACAGTAAAAAAAAAAAAAGTTTTCTGGGGGAAAAATCTAAATGTTTTTTACTTAAAGTTTTTACTTAAAGCAAGCTAAATTATCTGCCAAAAAAAGAAACAAGATTTCAATCAAAAATGTTTTTGAAAGAAGAGCTAAAAAAATATCATCAAATATAATTTTGAGCTTCAGTCAGAAACACGTGAAATGCATGAGTCAGCGCTAAGGCTATTTTCTGCTATATTGGTATCAAATATTCTAATATATTTATTATACTGTTATATTATATCAAATATATTAAAAACATTGATTAAAATTAAGATACAATTTATACAAAACGAAATTCAGTTTAAAGAAAGCAATTAACTTTCTAAAAAAACAACATAGGGTATAATATTTAAACATCAATATGAAGCAAAATTCATTTAAAAAACATTGATTAATATTAAGATACAATTTATACAAAACGAAATTCAGTTTAAAGAAAGCAATTAACTTTCTAAAAAACAACAACAACAACATAGGGTATAATATTTAAACATCAATATGAAGCAAAATTGGTTTTAAAAACATTGATTAAAATTAAGATACAATTTATACAAAACGAAATTCACTGTAAAAAAGGCAATTAATACTCAAATATCATTTCCATCTTAAGTTCATTTAGGAGACAAGCGTGCAATGCAGCGCTAAGGCTATTGTCTGTTATATTGACTTCTTATAAAATAAGAAGCAACTATATTAAAAACATTGATTAAAATTAAAATACAATTTATACAAAACGAAAACAGGCCAAATAAATCTTGTCTAAACAGTCTTGCCATGTTGCATCAGGATTTATATTTAAACAGTCTTTTTGCGTTTCATATTCACAGATGCTAACTGAATAAACTTACCACAATCAGCCTTGAATTAGCTTTCCGTGAGGAGAATTATTCCAGGATTATTACTCAAAGCGATGTATCTGAACCTTAGCTTCACTAGTTGTGTTTGTATGAATTGATGTGTGTGTGGGCGTCGACGCATGGATCGCCTGTATTTGAATCTGAATGAGCGCGCGGTCTGTGGCCGTGGCCGCATTAGCAGATAATGAGTCAGTAATGAGTTGACTGATATCTCCCACTTTTCACACAGATTACATAAACACAGAATATTTGTTTTCGTTTTGATTTACATGATTTAAAACCTGACATTTCTTTAGACATGTCTCATGTTTGTGTGTCAAGGTTTCACTAAGCTACAGGTCATTTTCTGAAGAGAATCAGATCAGACATCATTGAGAGAGAGGCTGAAGATCGCGAATCATGTTTGTTTCCCATATTTTGCAAAAAGCACAACAATTAGTTGAAAAAATAGAAACTTAACAGAATATAATGATGTAAAACACTTGCAAGAATTATAAAAAAAAAAACAGAGTTATTTGAGTCTCTTTGGCACTGATAAGAAAAAAAGAGCCGATCGCGCCGGCGTGACCGCCGACTCGAGGGGGTTAATACGTTAATTTAGAAAAATGTTTGGAGCATATAAATTGAGGTAGGCTGATCGTAGGTGCTCGCAAACGAAACGGGCTACACAATCTAAACAAATAAAAAAACATGCAGGTTGTCTTACCTTACACCTCTCCGCAAAATGAATATAAATCCGATCTTCAGTTCCTGCGCTATATGCACATTTAAAGGAGTTCACATCAACGAAAACAACAGATATGAGCATTTTATTAATAAGCTCAATTCAAGATCAAAGAGCGACCTAAGCACTGGTGAGATCATTTAGTCTCATTAGTTTTAATGAAGATGATTGTGTTTGTGAGCATTTGAGACTTACTTCACTTGCGGCAGTTTGAGTGTTGGCTTTCTACTCATTTGCGGCGATGCGTGTTGCAGTAGCGCCATCACATCTGGCTACAGCATGTCATATATAGCCTATAACACTCTCTCACACGTTTATTTTTTTTACAATTTGCCAGGAGTAAAATTTACATGTGTGGTTTACACAACTAGATGCATTTACTCTTGTCCAGTTTCGCCTGAAATGTTGAATGAAAAATTTTGTTTATTGTGTTTGACTGTTCAGTTTTTATTTACATTTAAAAAGCAGACATAAAAGTAACTTAACCCCCTTGATTTCTTATCAGTGCCAAAGAGACTCAAATAACTGTTGTTTTTAATCATTCAGGCAAGTGTTATACATCATTATAATCTGTTAAGTTTTTGTATACAGTCACAATAAAAACAAAATGTTGTGCTTTTTGCAAAATAAAGAAAACAAACATGATGCATGATCTGCAGCCTCTCTCTCAATGAGTATGTTTACATGGACAACAATACTACGATATTAACCTGATTAAGACAATACTCTGATTAAGAAGCTACCATGAAAACAGCGATTTCTAATTACCTTAATCAGGTTAAAGTCATACTCGAAGTAAACGCAAATCGAATTAAAACATGTGGAGTATGCCTATTTTAGTTGCATTATCGGAAAGCATTACAGCCATGTACACACCTTAATCTAACTATTAACGTTGTGTAGGAGTTTGCCGCATTTTGTGACAGTACACATACACACCAGGCAAGTGCCGAGGGGAAGGCTTTGGGGTCTCGAGCCCCTGCCCTTTTTAAAAATGAATCAAAAGTGCCCCTCTCAACAATCATCAATAATATTGTGGCCAACAAAACAGTAACAAAGCACTCAAATGTCGTAAAATTCCTGTTTATCTTTTAGGTATCTGTCAGTCTGAAATGTCGTTACCATGACGTGTTGCTATGGTGCGTGTGTCTTGCCTGACTGCTCACTCGGACACTGCCTCCTCTACTTTTTTTCTTTTTGTTGTAATTTTTCTGCTCATTGTAAAAGTAAAATACAATAAGTTTGTATCTGTAATCCCATATTCATAATTGTGACCAAACTGTCTGCTTACAGCGGTCGAGAACCTCTAGCCATATGGGTCATTCAGTGAACGCCTTTGGCTCGACGGCAGGAAAAAACAAGCCAAACAAAACAATCACGATTTTCATGTTTGTGTGATAAGTTTTAGACTTTAGATTAGACATCAATGACTACGTTTACATGGACAGCAGTAATCTAATTATTGACCTTATTCTGAATAAGACAATATTCTGATTATGGTGTTTACATGAGTTGCTTTTAGAATATTCCGTTCATGTTCCTGTTTTACATGTTATAGAACATGTCATCACCCCAAGGCTGCGTCCGAAAACCTAGGCAGCAGACTCGTTGCCTCGCTGCCTTATCAGACTATGGCTTGTAAGGCAGCGTTTATGCATGAAGGCACCTCACAAAACTCATTTCGGACAGACCTCTTAGGCAGTGTAACAGTTTAGTGATCTACAGCAAAATGGAGAGAGCTTTGGTGAGAACTTAACAAATATTTAATTACTACATTAGTAATTTCTCGCTAGAAATGACATCAGAGGTGGAAAATGAAAAAAACCTTTTACACAAACTGACCTGCAAACGCAACTTTCGTACGCCATCTTTTTTTTCCAGCTCAACTGTCACAGAATGGAAAGCACAGGATTGTGGGATATCAAAGGCAGCGTAAGGATACAAATTTGCTGCCTTCAAAAATCGATCAGATGAAGGGATCTCAGGAGACAGGAAGTAAAGCTAACATTCGATTCGGACGTGCCTTGGTGCATTCCTGCCTTGAAATGTTTTCTCCGAAGGCAGCATTTTCCAGGTTACGGACGCAGCCCAAGTCTTGCGAATGCTCCAAGTCTTCTTCTCCATTTTTTGTGTATCTCTGTGGCAGAATTACAGCGCCACATACTGGTCTGGCATGTATACTACATCGTTTTGAGTCGGTTTCAGTGGTTTTGTGTGTATGCTAGGGGTGTAACGGTACACGTATTCGTACCGAACCCACTCGAACATATTAAGTATTCAGTCCATTTTATCACGAAATTCAAACGATGAATGCCATTTTGACGCTCTTTAATGTGACGAATGATCACTGTATAGGCTCGTCAATTCAAGCGGCCGCAGCGCGCGCGAGTGAACGCGATCATCTCTTCCAGAAGAATAAACATGAATTAATATCTTAAGGTATGTTGAGGATAACACTTCATAATGTGTTATGAATAACAAAACGTATCATATGTCATGTAATCGCTCAATCAGTGTTTCAATCTCGGAAAGACGTCAAACAGCTTGTAAACAATGTCACGCAGCATCATTTACCTCAGAGTCAGAAGTCATTCAGTGTCCACAGCTGTTAAAGGTCCCATGCCATGGCATTTTTCTATTATTTTATAATGTTTCCTGAGGTGTACTTATATTGTTAGTATGATTTTTACATCATAAAATGTCATAATTTAGAAATAAAAGGCATTTTTTCCTATACTGATGTTTGCCCTCTGGCTGAATGTTTCAAGAGGCGTCTGCTGGGAGACTTCAGTAAAAACGCCCACTGTTGTGATTGGCTGACATCACGCATTTGAAATGAGTATCAGATCTTGTAGCGGAGGGGGCGTGGTTTAACGAGGTCTACGAGGCACGAGCAGGCACGAGTCTGCCAGAGAGACGGATGGACCTGAGTTCACTTCTCATCAGTTCAGTGAACTGTTGTAGTTAATAGCATATACTACAGGTTATTCGTTTATTTCTAGTCGGAGGGACTGTCACTCATGTCAGAAAGTTAGTAACTCTAAAGTAAAGTAAAGTAAAGTAAAGTAAATTATGGATCAGCGCTGACTGGAGACGCGAACCATTTAGAACGATTCAGTCCGATTTGGTGAACTGGTTCGGTTCACTAAAAAGAACAGGTTCAAAAGAAAGATTCGTTCGCGAACCGGATATCATGGACCAGAGACGGAGTGATTGCTAACAAAGATATTTATAGTAACTACTGAGTTGTGAGAGCCCTGTTAGCGCGAGTTTATTTTGTTTGTATCTGAGAGTTCTGAATAAACACGAGTCCCAGTCACACAGAGTCACAGAGTCTTCATCATTATTCACCAACTTTGTAACACATGCAATGTACCATTACAGGAGATGAACGAGTTACGAGTAAGTGTTGATTATAGCATTGTTTTTAGATATTTTCCTATCATATGAAAAGCGTCAGTGACGCGCATTGAGTACACAGCGCAAACAAAGACACAACAGCAGTAATCGAATAATCCAGTTTATTGTGGGGAAAGCTGGCTAGCCCGGATATGCTCACGCTTACCCCCCGTCTGCTTAAGGCCCATTTATACTTCTGCGTCGAGTGTACGCCGTAGTGTACGCCGTAGGCTACGCGCGTAGCCGACGCCGTCGTGAGCATTTATACTTCTGCGCTGTTGTCTGCGTCAATGTGCAATTCCACATGCAGACGCTAGGAGGCAGTGTCCTCGGGCATGTTGGTGTAATCAAGACAACAGCCGAAGAAAGCAGCTTGATGTGTAGAATCTGTACATTCATGTCGGAATATCAGCAGCAGTGAGAGAGCGGCTTTTCTTGCAGCTTGAGTTGTTGTATCTAATACAAATTTAGCATCTCTAGTTGATTAGTAAAGTTAAATAAGGCGATCTGGCGCTGGAATGCATTTGTGAAACCATGCGGAGCTCGTGGCCGCTGTTTTCAGCAGCGGTGGCTCAGCAAGCGATTGTTGTTGCGGAGACTTCATTCACGAAATATACCCTAATGTGTCCCTGTTCTTGATATACAATTACTGATTAACATCTTTGGTTTTAATGAGAAAATAAATAAACTATATTCAGCGGATCTATGTATTTATTTACTACCATAAAGAATCGCTGGACTGCAAAATAGTGTGTTATAGCAGACGTAAGGAACTATCATCCAATTTCTGGACACACACACACACACACTCCTATCGCAGATTTTGTATTTATTTATTGACCTGAGGGAAGGGTTCTGGCAGACCAATCACAGCGCTTGCGGTCCGCGTAGAATTGACGCGTTGTTACATTTTTGGAGAGGTGCGCGTCAGGCTACGGCGTTGGGTACGGCGTATCCAACGCGTCTATGCGTAGGGTACGCCGTACCCTCTGCGTGCACTCGACGCAGAAGTATAAATTGGCCTTTAATCTCGCGCCGCGTATGGCACCTCCGCTGTGGGCCAGATGCAGTACTGGGGGTCGGTGATGTTGAAGGCCGACCGGCCAATGCAGCCCGAGCCTCGGCGTGTGTGAGGTTTATCTCTAAAGAGATGTGAGTCTGCCGATGTTGAGCAGAAACTCACAACTATGTGCACATTTTAGAACAGATAGACGCGATGAGGACGTACAAAAACACTGACTCACAAGATAGAAAACACGAAAACACCGTTCTGTCGGGAGAGAGAGAAGCCGCAGCGTGTGCACGAATAATAAAGTTCTGTGTGAACTACACATCAGAAATCACTGATCACAGATCAGAAGGAACTGAAAAAAGACTTATGTTTTCATTTATACATCCAAACACTGAGAAACTGCCAGCATTCACTCGTTCGCAAGCCATGATCTCTCGAGGACAAACAAATATGGCGCTCGCATGGGTGTGCCAAATTCTCTGGGCGGAGGAAAGGGAGGTAACCGTTCCTGTTATGACTTCATAACAGGAGACTTCAAGATTGGCTAGTCTGGCCTGTAATTTTCTCAAAGGCAGAGAAAGACACCCAGAACTCGGTTTTACACCGATCAAAATTTCTAGCCACTTGGGGACAATATTCAGGCTAGGGGAACTCATATTAATAGAGATGCTCCGATCAGCATTTTTGGGGCCGATCACCGATTACCGATCACCAAGATCATGATCTGCCGATTGCCGATCACTGCCGATCACAGAATGGCAGGGGAATGGCAATCTTTTATCTATAATCTTGCAGTTTGCACCATTTGTAGAAATGAAATTAACTCTAAATTAACTGAGTCAAGATCTTGAAGAACCACCAAGTGTTTATTTTAGAAAATTAGATAACTTAAGGCTACTGTAGGCCATCTTTCCCAAATAAATGTATTTAATAAATGTATATAATTATCTCACCTAAATATTTGATCATGCAGTGCATTTTTGTTTTTAAAAACAAATTTTCAGGTAGGTCTAACATTAGTATTGAGGTAAGAAATACTAAATACATTTAATAAGAAATCAAATGTAAATTAATATTGGTCTTCCCTGAATAAATTAAATTAGATTAATCCTTACACTTAAGGTTGCAAAAGTTAGTCATTCAAGAGCAGTGAGTGTCATAAAGGTTCATCAAACAACACAAGACAAAGAGAAACTCAGAGACAGCAGCAGTTTATTCGACAGCTGTCACTTTAAGAGGGAACAAGGATACGGTTACAGTTGCACAAATGTTCACTCGCAGGTCACGACGGGGTTTACGTGCATACTCGTCAAGACGGTCATTTAGTACATACATTTGTGTGTATCTGACCATTTCAGCGCAATTTGTACTCGCAAGCTTTTTGTGAGATGGCCTGTGTGTGTCTCTCCAGACCGTGCGCGCGAGTGCGGTTTGAACACTGGCAAGACTTAAAAATAAATGCAAATGATAAACTTTAGTGACGATGCGACACTGCCTCGATTGTGCAAAGTGGCAAATCCTGTGTCAACTGTGCAGCTCGATTTAGTGCACATGCGATGCGCTGATGTGAAGCCATTTGAGCATTTTGAAAGGGAGAGAGAGGTGATTCACGCGCGCTGTTTGTGAACGTACGTCCCACAGAACGTTTTCAAATGACTGCGTAAGTTATTTAATACAGAAATATGAATTGTACCTCACCTTCAGCATTATAATTATTTTACCCGCGCTGGAAAGAGAATGAGACTGTGTCGCTGCATATCATGCCCTAGCTCTCACGGCAGGCACGGGGTTTAGGTGTCGTCCGCTGTGATCGGTTCATGAGATCGGCCTTTTTGGAGACCGCCGATCAATCATCCCAAAGCGATTATCGACCGATCGAGATCGGTTGCCGATCGATCGGAGTACCCCTACATATTAATGTTGAAAAACCTTTAATTCACTAGAGAAATCAACTCTTTCACGAAATATATGCACTATATTAGCCAATATATATATATATGAAGAGCTCTTTTCCAAAAAATGAGTTTATCATGTCATTTTGCTGTGTACTGAACCTATTCACTGCTCCATCAACATTTCATGCCAAATCGCTATATTTCCTTGTTTAAAATGTACTGCAAGATGCAGTTTCTTTCCAAAGCGCGATAAACGCCGAACCTATTTTTAGCCTAAACACGATATATCCTCTCGACGAATCAGAATTCGATGAGCGAGCGTACTACGTAATCCAACAGGGCGGCACTCTGAACAGCTGTTTGTTTACGTTCATTCATTCATAAAAATGAGTGCTTTAAACTCTGATAACACTTTTGATGGCCTTGATGAGCAAGTGAGACCTACACCGGGGGTAGAAAACGCCGACTGGACAAAGAAAATCACAAAAAACAACAAAAAAAGAAGTTTCCTCACTCAGGTAGCGCGTTGATAACAACAGTGGGATATCAACACAAAGCTGCTGCCAAAGGTTTCTGTCAGGCCGAGAGGCTGTCTCCGGACGATCTGAGGATACATTTAAATTATTTTTATGAAAAACCAAACAAGGTTGACCAGGATCACGCCATACTTCATCTCAGCGTCCGAAAGTCCAGGACCATAAGCACGCTAGCATTCGCACGCATGTATACACACACTCGCATTCACTCACACACACACAGACACGCATACACACACACACACACTCACATTCACACACACACGCATTCATTCACTCTCACTCTCACACTCACTCACTCACTCACTCACACACTCAAAGCACATCTCATACACACACACTATGTGATTTAAAAAAATGTATAGCAGACAATGGTCCTACTGTTTTACAGGTTAGACACTTTACTGTATGCACTATTAAATGCATTGTTGAATATTGAATATAATAATTCGTTTTTTTTTTCATGCATATGTAGTGGACAAGTTGGTCCTATTTGTTACAGGTTTTACACTTTACTAAAAATGACTATTTTTATGTGTATTATACGTTTTATATTTAGATGTATATTATATGTTTTATATTTATATTGAATATGTATTACTAAATAACTTATTGAATATTGTTATCATTATTATCAATAATTTATATTAATTTATGAGTCCCTGATTATATGTTGCATGTTCTCTTGTTGTTGTTTTTAAGAAGAAAAAAAAAGACAAACCATAAATAAATAAAAAAATTGATGGATTTGTAGCGTTTTGAAAAAAAAAATGAATGGATTTATAGCGTTTTGAAAAAAAAATTAATTAACTTTAAATTAATCATCAACAATATTGTTGTTTGATTTAATAATCATTGTTCAACATGTTCAGACTGAGCCAAAAAAAACATTTTAACAGGATAAATTGAATATTCCCAAAATGTGTGGGTCTAGGTAAAAAAAACTATTTTCCTGAAAACTATTGAAATGGATTTATAGCGTTTTGGAAAAGAGCTCCTCATATATATATATATATATATATAAATTAATTCTACTTCACCTGTTAGTGATGTCTTGATTATTTAATGCTATGTTTAGATAAATCTGTCATGAAAATGATAGTCACTAAGATTATATTTCAACAACGAATTGGAGAAAAAACATAATTTTATAATTAGATTTAGGAGTTAATGCAAAAACTGCCTTATGTGAAGTTTACATGTAAGCACACAATGTGTTATTTGAGTGTTGATTATCCTATATCTAAACATGAATATCAGCTGAATATAGGCTCATAGCTTGGGCTCTGTTGTTAACCTTTAATATTATAGTAATAATGTGCAAGTAAGGGCTCCCTATATAGTTTACAGCATTATCTTTAAGAAACTTTCTGTTATAATTTAATTAATTTAAGGACAGACAATTTTTTCAGTAAACCACTGTTTAATAAAAAATAAATAAAAAAATTTTTTTTAAAACTACTGTATCGAACCGTACCGAACCGTGACTTCAAAACCGAGGTAGGTACCGAACCGTCAGTTTTGTGTACCGTTACACCCCTAGTGTATGCAGATATTTCTTGAGAAAAGGGGAAAAAAAGATTGGATAGGGAAAACTCTGGCTTTGTGTGGATGTGGCCCTAGAGTAGCTGAATTTGACCTAATTTTAAAGACTACATAGTTTTCAGGTGAAGTCAATCCTAGTTAATCACTGTTAATCAAAGTTAATCGCAGTTAATCGCAGTTAATCACCGTCAGCAAACATGTAAAATGAAAAGTTTGTCTCCGATATTATAGGTGACTAGAATGCATAATAAATGTACACTCACCTAAAGGATTATTAGGAACACCATACTAATACTGTGTTTGACCCTCTTTCGCCTTCAGAACTGCCTTAATTCTACGTGGCATTGATTCAACAAGGTGCTGAAAGCATTCTTTAGAAATGTTGGCCCAATATTGATAGGATAGCATCTTGCAGTTGATGGAGATTTGATGGAGATTTGTGGGATGCACATCCAGGGCATGAAGCTCCCGTTCCACTACATCCCAAAGATGCTCTATTGGGTTGAGATCTGGTGACAGTGGGGCCCATTTTAGTACAGCCCATTTTATCCTGCTGGAAGTAGCCATCAGAGGATGGGTACATGGTGGTCATAAAGGGATGGACATGGTCAGAAACAATGCTCAGGTAGGCCATGGCATTTAAACGATGCCCAATTGGGCCTAAAGTGTGCCAAGAAAACATCCCCCACACCATTACACCACCACCACCAGCCTGCACAGTGGTAACAAGGCATGATGGATCCATGTTCTCATTCTGTTTTACGCCAAATTCTGACTCTACCATCTGAATGTCTCAACAGAAATCGAGACTCATCAGACCAGGCAACATTTTTCCAGTCTTCAACTGTCCAATTTTGGTGAGCTCGTGCAAATTGTAGCCTCTTTTTCCTATTTGTAGTGGAGATGAGTGGTACCCGGTGGGGTCTTCTGCTGTTGAAGCCCATCCGCCTCAAGGTTGTGCGTGTTGTGGTTTCACAAATGCTTTGCTGCATACCTCGGTTGTAACGAGTGGTTATTTCAGTCAAAGTTGCTCTTCTATCAGCTTGAATCAGTCGGCCCATTCTCCTCTGACCTCTAGCATCAACAAGGCATTTTCACCCACAGGACTGCCGCATACTAGATGTTTTTCACTTTTCACACCATTCTTTGTAAACCCTAGAAATGGTTGTGCGTGAAAATCCCAGTAACTGAGCAGATTGTGAAATACTCAGACCGGCCCGTCTGGCACCAACAACCATGACACGCTCAATTTCTTAAATCACCTTTCTTTCCCATTCTGACATTCAGTTTGGAGTTCAGGAGATTTTCTTGACCAGGACCACACCCCTAAATGCATTGAAGCAACTGCCATGTGATTGGTTGATTAAATAATTGCATTAATGAGAAATTGAACAGGTGTTCCTAATAATCCTAGGTGAGTGTATATCATTGCTTTACATGTTATTCTGCATTCTGAGTTGTGCTTCTGATATTTTTTAGCTTGAACTACCAATTGTATTAATTGTGTAAATTGCTCAAATTTGTAATAAAAAAAATTAATAAAATAAAATAATTTTTTGCGATTATTCTGGTTAAAATTGCGATTGCGATTTTATTTTTACAAATGAAAAGTGTGTATATAACATTTTGTCTTTATATATTAATATGACTAATAATAATAATTATTATGATTATTATTATTGCTAAATAAAAATATTTAACAAAATAAGAAATATTACTATTACAATAACATTAATATTACTATTACAATAACAAAAATAGAGTATTTAAGAATAAATATAACAATATAATAATAATAATATATATATTTTACAGAAAACTTTTTACAAATAAACTGCTGGGTTACGGGTTAATATGCAGACAGCCTATGACTAAAAATCATTAGAAAAGGTCTAAGGATTTATTGTAAAAAATTATATTATTATTATAAAAATCTGTGCTTTTTATCTGTGATATCAATTTCTTAAAGTCTATGTCTTTAATATGAAATATGAGCATCTTATGCATCCACTGTGGGGATCAAATCTCCTGTACATTGAAGAAAAACATATGGATTGTCATATACATTTATTTAGAGAGAAGTATTATTTTCTTATTTTTTGCCCAAAAGTTTCATTCATACTGGAAGCCAGAGGGCGCCCTCGAGCAGAAACTCCACATTTCCCTCAGAAAGTAATGTTTTCAGGAAATCCCTATGGGAAATCCCTAATGTGAAGCCAGCTGTGTAAGTTAGCAGTGCTGAATAAAAAGAAGATAGAAACGCTTTGATTAAATATGACGACAATAAACACGACTGTATCAAGATATGGTGTATTTGAGTTCTTCAAGCCTTCTCTGGTATTTTCATAATAAAGTATGCAGTGCTGATTGACATAGACTTTATTACTGTATAGAATACTATAAAATAATGCATCGTCTGCCTCATTCTGTGAAGAGAAGCCAAATCAGCTCACAAACACTCGACTGAAAACGTGTTATTAAACGTTGTATTTTGTTGGACAACATATTACTAGTTTGTGAAGATGTTTGACACGTGTTGCTTTTTCAAACGCACATTATAAGCGACTCAAACTCGCAGTGCTTTAAGATGGAGCAGCGTTTATTGATCACAGAGCTGCTCTTCACTGACATGCTGGGCATTTATTTATTTCATTAAAATCACAGCCTTTTCACTTTCATAATCGCACATAAGCCAAATCGCAATTGCGGTTCGATTCCGATTAATCGTGCAGCCCTAGTAAAAAAATATACAAGGAGACTTTCCTGCGCATGAAAGACGAGATGCACTGTCAAAGCCAAACACCTACAGCAAAAACCTGTCTCATCTGGGACAAATTCAGTTCACCAAGACGGCAAGTTTGCACAACATTACAGAGACAGTATATGACTACAGTTTAAGCTATCCACCTAGTGTCTGAGCCAGGATCCAAAAGGACCAGACAAATTTATTAACTAATCTATAAATCGAGTCAATACTGGCATGGACTATAGTTAGAATATGACTGCTTCTGAACAACTGTCTTTTAAACCTATGTGGTAAATCATAAAAATAAATAAATAAAACGGCTTGCAATGTGAAGTAAAAATTCATCTGTGAGTGATTAATGGCACACTGAAACCATCAGAGAGACTATAACAGCAAAACATTTGCTCTTTATAATTTTATAAAATGTACACTATATCGCTCAGTAGTTTGGGGTTGGTACTTTTTATGAAAGAAGTTTCTTTCATAAAGAAGTTTCTTATGCTCAAGTCATTTATTTGATAAAAATAAAATGATTGCAATTTAAAATAACTTCCAATTTAATAGATTTTAAAATAATAATAATATAATTATACTACTGTGATGGAAAACATTTATTTGAAATGGTAATCTATTTCAAGCTATCTGAAATAGTAATTTTGTAACTAAAAAGTTGTTACTTTCACTATTAATTAATTTAATTTCTCCTTTATTTACTGACATTACCACAACCTGGGAAAATAAGCACAGAAAGAATTACTTATCTAATCATTTTAGATGAATTTACTGGAGAGCAGGTGTCTTCTCAACACTAGTGCTAAATTGTATGACTTGCCTGGCTGCTATTACAGGGATCCATGGGGTAAGCTCATCTGAGTGGTTTCCAATCAGCCAGTCTGTGGTGGGAAAGAGGAAGCCATTGCTGGGTGTGATGGCATTTTCCTGAAATAGATGAGAGCATCCGCCACATTTCATCATTGACTGCAAGTCCAATGACACTGGGAGGCACTGATGGCAATATGAAAATGATGAGAGAAAAAAAAAAAAAACAGGCAGAGGACATGAAGAATACTTGCCAGGATTTATTAGATAGTGTTGATGACAAATAATAATAATAATAATAATTAAAGCTGCAAGCAGCATTTAGCGGGGTTCAAGCCTTTAAGGCCTTTAAGCACACAAGCATCAAAAGACATTAAGTTTTATTTGGCAAGATTTTAAACGCTGAAATAATAGATGGAAAATTCAATTTACAGGCAATTCACCATAGGAAACATGGTTTTAAAAGGTTTTTAACAGTTATAGCGCCACCTATGGTCCGATCTCTATAAAACGTTTAATGCTTGTTAAGGATCTAATGTCACACATGGCCACCAATTTTCGTGAAGTTTTGAGCTTTCCCTTAGAATTTGTAGGCTTTTGAGGGTTTTTTGCCACGCCTCTTTTCGAAATGACCCTGTTATAGCCATCCAAATGCAAAAGTTAAACTTTTTTTGATAATTATTGATCTAGAGAGTCCAGAGAATTGTCCTAGACTGGTTTGGTTCCGATCGGGCAAAAAAACAGGAACTTATTTGCAAAAGTAGGTTTTTAACATAATCACAAATATTTAATGAACGATTTGATTGACAGCAATGTTTCTAGAGACAAAGTTGTTCAGTATGAGGAGATCTATCAAATTATATCAATATTGTGAGAATATGTGAAACATCACGTGATTACAGAGCCATAAAACTAATTGGCGCCTACTAGTGGCCAAATTCTTAAAAAATTATTACAGACCTCTAGGACCCTGAGTCAAACATGCTCGCCAACTTTTGTTCCGATCGGCCTCTGTTAACCTTGTCTAATAAGTGCTCACATTTCATTGGCCAATGGCGGCCATGTTTTTTGAGCTACGCCAATTTCCTTTATAGACATGCGTGGTACCTTGGACCAAGACACTGCATACCAACTTTCAAGTCAATCGGACTGGCAGTCGGGTGGTTATAGCCCTTTTCATGTTTTTTTCATGTTATAGCGCCACCAAGTGTTCAATCCTCACAATTCTTTTTACCTTGACCAAAGACTCATCCCATACACAAGTGTACCAAGTTTGGTGAAGATATCTCATTTCGTTCCTGAGTTATAGCCCTTTTAGTAAAATAGGCTCTGAAACAGGCTTCAAACCAGTTGTTCCATTATGCATGGTTACACACACACACACACAATATTTTTGAGATATGTTATTGTGAAAATATCTTTTAATGGTCTATGAGCATGTCACATTTTTTTGTGAAATGCACCACGTTCTAGTATTATTTACTATGATTAACCATGTATCTATAACCATAGATCAATATTAGAGTGTAGTACAATAAAATGAACAGCGGGGGGCAGCAAACGACCACTTATTGGCTTAATATACCATTATTTTCATAATTTTCAGCTTTTTAACTGTTATAGAGGCAAATATTGTCCTATCTGTCTGAAATTTTTCATGCTTGTTTAGAGGCATAGTACACATGTTCTGACTTGTTTTTAAGAATATCTGAGCATTCATTGAATAGATATAGGCATTTTGGGACACTTGGTCAAGGCCAGACACACACACACACACACACACACTTTTTTAATGCTATGGTCTATAATCATTTAACATAGCTCTTTGTAACTATTAATCAGATTTTTAAAAATGTATTCAGAAACATAGGACTACACACACACATTTTGTTGTAGATACAGACATTTGAACTTTATGATGTTGCAGTAAACAAAATGTTTCCTGCCAGTCTCCTTCAAGATTCACATTTCTCAATGTGAAAATTGTCAATAGTAATACTTAATAGATTCATTTTAACTAAATGTGATTGCAAATGTTAAAATAGTGATTTATTTTAAGCTGAATATGACTTGTAGATCAATATTAGAGTGTAGTACACTAAAATGAACAGCGGGGGGCAGCAAACGACCACTTATTGCTTAATATACCATTATTTTCATAATTTTCAGCTTTTTAACTGTTATAGAGGCAAATATTGTCCTATCTGTCTGAAATTTTTCATGCTGGTTTAGAGGCATAGTACACATGTTCTGACTTGTTTTTAAGAATATCTGAGCATTCATTGAATAGATATAGGCATTTGGGGACACTTGGTCAAGGCCACATCATGAAATAACCCTGTTATAGCCATTCAGATGCAAAAGTTTAACTTTTTTTAAAAATAATTATTGCTCTAAAGAGTCCAGAGAATTGTACTGCACTGGTTTGGTTCTGATCAGGTTGAAAAATCTATGACTAGTTTGCAAAAGTAGGTTATTAACATAATTGTGAATGTTTAAATAACGATTTGATTGACAGTATTGGTTCTTGAGGCAAAGTTGTTCAGTATGAGGAGATCTATCATAATTTATGCATATTATGTGGATGTTTATAACCCCACCTGATTACAGAGATGGAAAATACCATTTACAGCCAATACAGGCATTTCAGCATAGGATTACATGGTTTTCAAAGCTTTTTAACAGTTATAGCGCCACCTATGGTCCGATCTCCATGAAACTTTGCATGATTTTTCAGCATGTTATGTTACATATACATAACAATTTTCGTGAAGTTTTGAGTTTTCCTTTAGGATTTATAGGCTTTTGAGTGTATTTTGCTACGCCCCTCTTCTAAATGACCCTGTTATAGCCATCCAAAGGCAAAAGTTCAACTTTTTTTCGATAATTATTGATCTAGAGAGTCCAGAGAATTGTCCTATACTGGTTTGGTTCCGATCAGGCAAAAATCCAGGGACTAGTTCGCAAAAGTAGGTTTTAAACATAATCGCAAATATTTAATGAACGATTTGATTGACAGCAATGCTTCTAGAGGAAAAGTTGTTCAGTATGAGGAGCCCTATCATATGATGTGTATATTTGGTTGATGTGTGCCACACCACGTGATTACAGAGCCAAAAAACTTGTTAGCGCCAACTAGTGGCCGATTTCTTTCAAAATTCTTACAGTCCTCTAAGTCCATGAGTCAAACATGCCCACCGAGTTTCATTCCCATCGGCCTCCGTTAACCTTGTCTTAGAGGTGCTCAAACTTTATTGGCCAATAGCAGCCATGTTTTTTAAGATACGCCAATCTCCTCATAGACATACATGGTACCTTGGACCAAGACACTGCATACCAATTTTCAAGTCAATCGGACTAGCGGTTGGGTGGTTATAGCCATTTTCATGTTTTTTTCGTGTTATAGCGCCACCAAGTGTTCAATCGTCGCAATTGTTTTATCTTGACCCAAGACTCAGCCCGTGCACATGTGTACAAAGTTTGGTAAAGATATCTCATTTTGTTCTTGAGTTATAACCATTTTAGTAAAATAGGCTCCTCCCACAACGTTCGTTTTCCGCCCCTTAGCAACAGTGAATAGAAATTTCTACATTTTTTCAATAATTATTGATATTCATACTCCAGAGAACATTTCTGCACTGGTTTGGTTCCGATCGAGCTAAAATCCAGGGACTAGTTAGCAAAAGTAGTTTTTTGACATAATTCAAAATGGCGGAAAATATATAATGGCGGAAATGAAATCGGAGATATACATTTTTCACGTCAGGTATTCAGCTTTCCAATGATATAAGACACTTGAGTCTACGACATACGGTTTAGGAGTTATGAGCAGTTTCGCGCAATTGATTGCTATAGCGCCACCTATAGGCCAATCTGGCTCATAATTTGATAACCTCTCCTCGATTTTTGTACTACCATCCGACAAAGTTTCAAAGCTCCAGCTTCTACGGTTTGGGCTGCACGATGCGTTTTAGCGGAGAATAATAATAATAATAAAAATCAGTACAATTACAATAGGGTTTCAGCACTTCGTGCTTGAACCCCTAATAATAATAAATATAGCTTCAAGCAGTGATACGGGGACTAGCCCTGAAGGGGCAGCAACAGTAGAGCAGAACCAGAAGAGCAAATAATGCAGAAATATAATGTACATAGGCTAAAGAAGGTTCAGGTGTACAGGTAGGATGAACTCAAAATGAACTCATTTCTGGCCACATTACTGGGCATGTGCCACACTGGATTCGAACCTATGACTTGAAATGTTTGGGGCCTGTGGCATAACACATTGAGCTACTCACTGATGCACATTCACCAGGCTGCAATGGGAAGCTTTCAGTGTGATTATGAATACAAAAAAGCATTACTTGGATTGTTAACCAGATTAGCATGGTAAGCTACCTTAATGCTAACATAACTTAAGGTTAACCTGATAGCTAAAGAGCCATATTAGAACAAATGGCAACTGGTTAACATGTTAACCAATTACCATGCTAAGCTAACTACCATAAGACAACAAACACAGGCAGAGTCTTTGGAGAGATATTTCTCAGGAACAGTAATGAATATCAAAAATCCATTCAGTCATTTCTGTGTGGCTCGGTCCAAAGACCATCTAATCAAAATTTGTTGGAGTAGTCACATACAAAAAAAAAAAATTTAATTTACTTCAATATGGCAGACAAGCACATTTGATAGAAAATGACAGATGACACAGAAAACAACATTTGGATGTTTCTGCAAAAATCCTTATATCTCTGAACACTAGGTGGCACTATTTTCAAACTTCTCAGATACCTTCAGGGCATGCTGTCGATAGTCTGTACCTAATTTTGTGCCGATATGTCAAATCTTTCAACAGATATTTGCAATTTATCAAAAAATATAAAAATAATTGGATTCAGCATGACACAAGGAATCCATAGATGCCAAAGTTACAATTTTCTGAAACTGTTCAAAAGCTATAGGCGCTGTTCTCAAATTTGGCATGGACCCTCAGATCATGGTTCCAATAAAACTTACCACGTTTAATTTCAATTGATCAAAGCTTTGCTGAGATACAGACTCTGAACCAATTTTGGGGCAGCATCGTTAAGATCATTACTTTTGAACAAAGATGAATAAAAAAAAAATTATGTTCAGTCATTGATATACCCTATATTGCCAAAAGTATTGGGACACCTAGGGGTATGCGATATTGACAAAAAAATTTATCGATATTTACTGGGATTTTCTCGATACCGATAATTAGATATTTTACTGTGTGTTATTGTTCTGGTACCTTGGCAGTGCCGTGGTCAGTTGACTCAAAGTTTTTGATATTCTTCATATTCTGTGTGGTGGTCAGTTCACAGCAGTGACAATCATCTTTTCCAAAAACTTTAAATACATTTTTACCTTTTATGGGCATTTTTACCTTTATAAATACTAGGGATGCAACAATACAGTTAGTCCACGGTTCAATACATACCTCGGTTTTTAACCACGGTTTTCGGTTCGGTTCGGTTCTGATGGCTTGTCACATACATTTTTTGTTATTCTATTCTTAAGCGAAAGGAACAGCAAGAGGTTAAAGAGAAAAAAAAAATTTTTTTTATTGCAATACTCTTTCTTTATTTAACTTAAAAGAATTGAAAAACCTTACTTAAACTTAAAACTTTTTTAAAAAAAAAACCTTGTACACATTCCTAGTGTATTATATAATATAAAATAAATATATATAAAGATTTACACAGGCAGCTCAGAGCTGTTCAGCAGCATTTAAGTATGAAATTGAATGAATGAATGTAAAAATAAAACACTACATAGACTTCACTATAAAATATACACTGATTCTTAGCTACTGTATTAGTTTTTCAGTCAAGAGCAGTGAGTGATTTTCTCTTTGTCTTTTGTTGTTGTATTAACATTAAAGGGATATTTCACTCAAAAATGAAAATTCTGTCATCGAGAAATTAATACAGGTTTGGAACAATATTAGAGTGAGTAAATAATGACATAATTTTAGAGGTGAATTGTCCCTTTAAGGACCGCTTGTTCACTACTGCCCTGTTGTCAATTTAAGACCTGCGTGCATCTAATATACAGACATACATGCGATTTTACTTTCACTTTAGACATAACAGACTGTGTTTATGTTAACCTTGTGTGTATTTGACAGTATTAGTGCGCGCGCTCTGAAAAGCGCATGTTTAAAACCGCGCACGCGAATGAACCAGCAAGGCTTTAAAACGCATGCAAATAATGAACTTTGGTGATTGTATATAACTATAGTGTTCCGTGAGTATAAATCTACCACTAACGTTTGATGTGAATGTATGTCGCGTTGTTCAGTATATTGGGATGGAGGCAAATGATAGAATTTGTAGAAAAATAATTAATTAAATGCGAAACCGAAAAAAAAACGCAATTCACAAGTGCGTATTGAACCGTGAATGCTGTACCGAACGGTTCAATATTATATTGAGAATTGTGGCATCCCTAATAAATACATTTTTTTAAACCTAATTATTTGTATGCATCATTTTTTTGTAAATTTCATAAATGTAATACAAATTTATAAAAATAATAATAATAATAATAATAACAACAACAACGAGACGCAATAGATTTAATTACCAATCAAATAAAGTATCAACAAAATTAATCTTTGCAATGGAGAGGAAACAGAAGCTGCATCTGAAGTGGCATTTAGATCCTTTACACAGACGGTTTAAAAGGTGCAGTGTGTGTTAGTGGCAGTGGCATCACCCACTGCTCACCCCTCCCTTTGGAAGCACATAGAGAAGCTACGGGGGCCGACACAGGACAAAAATGTCATTGTCAGAGAGCAGAGAGTGACTAGCGCTCTGTAGAGAAGTTTGTCTGTTTAGGGCTACTGTAGAAACATGACTGGGGGAAATGGCGATTTCACTGTAAGGGGACCCGCAGTGTATGTAGATAGAAATGGCTCATTCTAAGGTAATAAAAACATAATGATGCATTATGTAAAGCAGGGGTTGGCCAGAACATAGTCAAAGGATCATTTAAGAATGAAGCTTTGGAACATTTCGAATCAGCGAGTTGGATCGCGTGTGAAACCGCCAAACTGCTGAAATCATGTGACTTTGGCACTCCGAACCGCTGAATCGACTTGCTGATTCGAAACGCTCCGAAGATTCATGAAGCAGTGTTTTGAAATCGGTTATCACTATATAAGTCGTTATTTAGTTTTTTTCGGCGCACGAAAAAAAATTCTCGTCACTTTATAATATTAAAAAATAGAACCACTGTACTCACATCGACTGATTTAAATATGTTTTTAGTACATTAATGGATCTTGAGAGTGTACATTTCATTGATGCTTATGCAGGCCTCACTGAGCCTTCGGATTTCAACAAAAATATCTTAATTTGTGTTCCGAAGATGAACGGAAGTCTTATGGGTGTGGAAAGGCATGAGGGTGAGTAATAAAATACATTATTTACATTTTTGGGTGAACTAACCCTTTTATATTAACTTCTTGTTTAGTAAACTTGTAAAATCAATAAATTTGTTGTCATGCTGATACCTGGAGAAAAACTGCTTGCAGACGATATATAATGGCGCACCCCTAAGGACACCCCTCCAAATCATTGAATTCAGGTGTTCCTGAAGAATGGGTCGCTCTCAGAAGCTCAGTGAATTCAAGCATGGTACCGTGATAGGTTGGCCACCTGTGCAATAAGTCCATTTGTGAAATTTTCTCTCTAATAAATAATCCCTGGTCAAGTGTTAGTGGTATTATAACAAAGTGGAAGCAATTGGGAACAACAGCAACTTAGCCACGAAGTGATAGGCCACTTGCCTGACTGCATAGTGCCAAGTGTTAAGTTTGGTGGAGAGGGGGGGGATTATCATGAGGGGTTGTTTTTCAGGGGTTGGGCTTGGCCCCTTAGTTCCAGTTAGGAACTCTTAATGCTTCAGCATACCAAGACATTTTGGACAATTTCATGCTCTCAACTTTGTGGGAACAGTTTGGGGATGGCCCCTTCCTGTTCCAACATGACTGTGCATCAGTGCACAAAGCAAGGTCCATAAAGAAATGGATGAGGGAGTTTGGTGCGGAGGAACTTGACTGGCCTGCACGGAGTCCTGACCTCAACACCTTTGGGATGAATTAGAGCAGAGGCTGCGAGTCAGGCCTTCTTTCGTCCAACATCAGTGCCTGACCTCACAAATGCACTTGTAGAAGAATGGTCAAAAATTCCCATAAACACAGTCCTAAACCTTGTGGAAAGCCTTCCCAAAAGAGTTGAAGTTGTTATAGCTGCAAAGGGTGGGCCAACTCCATATTAAACCCTACGGATTAACTCAAAGTCGCAGACGACTTGACCTCCCTTTTTTTCTTATCTGTGTAAAAGACTCAAATAACTCTGTTGATTTATGTCAAACATATAAGTGTTATAAATCATTCAAATCTGTTACATTTCTACTTTTTTGTGTACACTCAATACTCACAGTTAATGAGAGCATATCCCACCCACATCGACTCGAAAAAAACACATCGTTTAGTGAATGTACTTTACATCGTTTTGAGACTTTGTGAGGAATAATCATGGAATAAGAATAGAAGGGTATCTTTCATGGCCACAGAAGAGCTTAGAGCGTGTAACAAAATCTTATTTAACAGACAATTTGTTTGCAGGCAGGAAGTCAAAACCAGATATGTATTGTGCACAAAAACTAAACCATGAACACGACTAAACTAACAGAAACACATACACACATGGGTAAGATGGAAAGTGACAGAATAAAACCGAAAAACAGGAATGAAGCTATGGAAGCGGTGGTCATGAACTATGAAAAAATTTTCAAAGAACCTCGTTAGGAGGATTTTACTGCTTATCCTAACCCTCTGTGTAGGACTGTTAGGATAAGGATAACCCACACACGCACGGCAACCAGGAGAGGCAGGAAGAGCGCTGATGGTTTCTCAGTGCAGTGTCGACGAAGTTGCAATTTCCTTCAGAGTTGGAATGAGAAAAATTTTAATCCAACTCTGTTGGAACAGTCCTCCTGGGCGGAGAGTGAAGACATAACAGGCTGTGGTTGAGGCCTGAGAAGATCTGTGCGAAGGCCTTTTAACCTCTGAAGATGGCCTCTCCTCCTAGGGGTCAGTGAGCCAATCATACTTTCGGAGGGAAAGTTTTACAATCCTTTGTCTCAAGCAGATTGTTTGCATATGTAACTGGATTGGTTGCTGATGAAGGAACAACTATAGATTCTTGTGGTATTAATATGTTGCACAGGTATCGACACATACACAATCATTCAGATCTTCAAAGTACAACTCCGTAAACATCAAACAAGGTATAGCTGAGATGACATTAACTGCAGGTTCTATCATTAAACATGCATAAAAACAAAATACCATACGAGAGATACTACACAAGACAATAATAATCATAGACACTGTAACAGACTCAGGCCTGTTATTATGTTTACTCCTACTGAGGGTACTACTACTACACACCACCAGAGGCACCAGGGTGCTTTAGGAGGTGGCATATACCCAGGTGGGTAGTAGAGTTAGCCAGATTTGTTGGACAGAGGAAGCATGTTTTTTTGTCCGAACCGTCAGTTTTGTGTACTGTTACACCCCTAGATGATGATGAACCAACGAAAAGGAAGCACAAAAAATGAACGTACAGTACACAAGAGCAAATACAAACAAGGGTTCATTGTTAGTTGGCAACAGCACAGACAAACAATGACACTCAAAACCAGTGTTACCCACATATGGAACGGAATTAAAGCAACCTCTGCGTCTGTTTTCAGGCCTTCCCACTTAACTTTCTCCAGCATTGGGAAGCTTTTCTAATATTAACGGGGGTCCTAAAGCTTTTCCTGATCATAACCCTTCATTTTACCAGTGATATTCTTATGAGCTTTTCTCTTTTGTAATGTCTCTCAGGCATCTCTCTTTCAACAGTCTTTCTTCAAATCTCCCTCTTGCTCGTTCGCTCTCCTCCACCGCCATAAGCCCCCTAATGCTGTTTGACTACACGTTTGTTGTTGTGTCAGTCCGACCAACTTTCAAACAGCTTTTTTTCAAATATTGCTTACCTCACCTTTAATATTAACAATTACAATAGGGGCTTCAGCCCCTTCAGGGCTTGGCCCCTAATAATTAAACATACTATAACAAATCTACATGCAGAATGACAAACCTTGCCCCCACATTTCCCTCAGCAGACTGCCCCCTCATGACATTCCATTTATAAATCAGATATTTGTCTTGTGGTATTAAAAATGTAAGAATATGTTTAAAACTAAGGAGACATACATTGAATTTAGCATTTAAGGTAAATATGATCACATTAGTCTGTTGTGCAAAGTTTCCAGGCCAGTTCCTGTTCTCTTCATTGTAAATCAAATGAGCCAGATTACTGAGATTTCTCACCATTTGTCTTTAATGGCTCTTGGAGCCCCTGAGTGATTGGATTATCATCTATGCATTTGAATGGCACCGTTATGCTGATTGAATTAGGACTGGTGATGTTTTTCTTATACAACATTTGCATTCTATTGTTCAGAATGTCTCCTCCCCGACTGTATAATCCCTCCCACTGAAATATAGATAAATGAAAGTGTTTTGTACCGTTAGAAAGACTTGACGACCTCAGCCGAAAGGCAGCACGTGTTCTCAATAAAGAATCCCTGCTGAAAAACATATCCAAGTCTCCTGGGGCCTCATTTATAAACGTTGCGTACGCACAAAAGGCGGCGTACGCCGCTCTCTACGCAATAATTTGTATTTATAAAAAGCAAACTTGACTGGAAAATGTGCGGTCCTTCACGCAAGCTCTGACCCAGGCGTACGCACAAAAACAGGTGAAATGAGAAATGGCGACACCGTCGGCAGGTGGAAGAAACATGTGAAAGTGTGTGAAACTGTAGACCGTTGTGTAAAAGAAATGGCTATACTGCCTCTCATAAATAACATGAAGACTTCACAAAGCAAGTCTTACAATTAACAGCCTGTTTGATCGATCTGCAGTGTAAAACAAACAAAATCAAACGAAAATTACAACAGAAATGCAAATGAACACATATTTGCAAAAAGAAAAGAATGAAATATGTTCTGCAATAATATTGGCATGTTATGCAATTCATCTTCATAAACAATATGGTAAACAGAACGAAATAGCTAATGTACAAAACTGATATTCTCGTCAATGTGTCTGTCTGGTGGAGCAGATATAGATGCAATTATATCGACAGATAGATAGATAATTAGGGAGATATATAGATAGATAGATGTATTAAAGAGCACCTATCATGGAATTTTGAAATTTACCTTTCATGTAGTGTGTAACATAGATCTAAGTGAACAAAAACATCCTGTATAGTTTGAAATATGACAGTGCACCGTATATATAGTTATTTTCTTTCAAAAGTAAGAGTCGACTCTGAGTCATTTTTAAGAATCGTTAGAAGACCGAAGCTTTTTCTCTGACTAGATGACATCAACTTGTCAAGTTATTTGAATACGATACGCCCACTTATTGCGCTCCAAGACGCCAGTGAAAACTAGAAAACATCATGGCGACGAGACACTGTGTTCTGAAGTGCCACTCAAAAGCAAACTTTTTTCATCTGCCCAAGGATGAGCATTTGAAGACTAAGTGGCTTGAAGACAAACCATACATCGTCGCGATTGAGTGTATATTAGTCGTTAAATGTATGTTTCGCGATCACAGGAAGCTTTTATTATGGACTTCTATTATGGCACATGGTTCTTCTTCGTCTATCTGTACATAGACTGCATGTGCACAGAGCGCCCTCCGGCTGCCAGGATAAATTGAAAACAACACATAAGAGACTCAATCGCTCATGATTAGGTGAGGAAGTATTGAATAAAAAATACTCCTCTGTTTAGAAATTTGACACAGACATATGAGAATCTATCAATATGTCTCCTCATCTGCACACTTTTGAACTAAAAGCCCTGAGGGATGTTGATTTGTCGCGAGTCTTCCTGAGGAGAATAGAGGAGTTTTTTTTATGAATGAGATCAGCTGAGGCTCATATTACAATCAAACGTACAGACGCGGTTTTCATATTCATAACTCCTGACACATATTAACAAATTACTGTCACTATAAGACTTTGATGGGCGAAAATATCTGCACAGACTATACCAATTACAACTGACTGGGTCATCAGACCAATCACTGCAGATTAGCGGCACGTAAAGGCGGGGTTTTGAAAAGTGAATCACTAAAGGAATCATTTGAGAATCGCTGTCAAAACAGGTAAAAATAAAAGCATATTATAAGAAAACTAAAGTCTTTTTTTTTAAGTCTTTGCAAAACTGTTGTTGGGGACTTCTAAAACAATATTTGGAACATTTTAAATGCCATGATAGGTGCTCTTTAATTGTCCACTGGGGGAAATTGTTTTCATAGTAAAATTTCTTCATCAGCTACGGAATCATGGTATTCATGCATATGCCTTTAGTTTTATTTTTGATAAAATAACATATGACGTAGGCTATGTCTCAACCATTCAGAAAGCTGCAAGACATTACATTTGCACTGAACTATTTCCCATTTCCACGTAGATTATAACCGACATCTGTAGCTCGTCAGATGCAATTAAATGGATGGAAATAAAATGCCCCATCACAATGCGTAATGACGCACAATGGCTGATCTTGCGCTCTTAGAAGATGTGGCAAATGGAAGGACTCGGAGTGAACGCATCTTCAGACAGCAAGAAGACACACTCTGGCGATGGAGCGCTAGATGCTTTTTTGCCTCGACTTTGATGTCCGACCATTTCTTTTTTATTTCGGCCACGGTCCGAGGTTGTGAGGCTACAGCATTTACGGCGTCTGCAACCTTTTGCCATTCAAGTGCCTTTTTGGCATTAGTAATGCCCACACTGTGCCCTCCAAAACAACATTTTTCTCCTCTTTTCCACCTCGACAACGATAACTTCTACTTCACATTAAGTGAAGTTATGTTTTTTTTTTATTTCGTCTCTGTGTTTGCCATGATTTCGCAATCGATGAAAATTAACTTGTGGGCGTTTCACGGACTATTTATGGGCAACTATGGGCGTGGCATGAAGCCGCAAAAGCTGCGCTGCATTTAGAATTGATTGTGATTTATTAAGGGAAAACTGAGTAGGATGTGCGTGCGCACGGTTTTATAAATCTGAATATTTCTGTGCGTACGCACGTCCTATGTTTCATCCGTACGCCACTTCTGACGCAAATCCTACGCAAAGTTTTATAAATGAGGCCCCTGGTCTCTACTTCAAGGAACAAAAGAGTTTCCAACAGTCTGAATGCCCATTATTCATTTAAAATCAGCTTTAGTAAAAAAAATTCAAGATTTTGCCATTGCTAAAATCTCAACTACATTTAAAAATTTTCTGAAGACAATTAGGACATTAGGTGCGTTTACATGGAGCACTGTAATCGGTTTAAAAGTCCAATCCGAATGAAAATGCTCCATATAAACACCTCAATCGGAATAAAAATGGCCAAACCGAATGAAATTGTAATCGGTTTGAGAGGGGTGGGATAAACCTTTTCATGAACCGAACAAACGGAAAATTCCACCATGTAAACGACCTGATCCGATTACTTTGAGTGCACGTCTTTCTGTGACGTGATATATAGCGCGCGCCTCCACAACTGAAGAGTGCGCGCTGCGCTCACACCAGGCTAATAGCTCTCCTCGGCTATCCTGGTGAACTTCTATCGCTACGCAATAGAAAGCATCCTGACCAACTGTGTGGCAGTATGGTATGGGAGCTGCTCTGTTGCGGAGCGCAAGGCACTGCAGCGGGTGGTGAAAACTGCCCAGCGCATCACAGGGACTCCACTACCTGCCATCGAGCACATCCAGAGGAAACGCTGCCTGCATAGAGCTCGCAGCATCCTCAAGGTCTCCTCTCACCCAGCCCACAGACTGTTTTCTCTCCTGCCCTCCGGCAGGCGTTTCAGGATCCACCGGACCAGGACCAGCAGACTCAGGCACGGATTTAGAAAGCAGAGGCCCCTGGGCACAAAATCGGAGGCCCCCCAGAACTCATGGCCCAAACTCACACAGCTTAAAAAACAATTTGTCCTAAACATGACACGCTTATATTAAGGGCTTCAAAATAACTGGTAACACAGTTAACAAGTTTTAAGCAGTTTGCCCTGTGTAAAAGATTTGTGCTGTTTAATGCGTTTGAGAATTTTTTTTTGATTTTCCGTAGCATAAAGCCTCAAAATTACATTCAAATATAGGCTACATTTGTTTGATTTCATTAAATAAAAAAAGTAAAAAAATAAAATAAAATAAATGTAGGCTATATTTAATTTTATATATAAGAAAATTAATATAACCGCAGGAAGAAAAGTAGCTACACACAATAATAGGCCTATAGCCTAAGTTACTTTTTTTTTGGTAATTGTGATTACATTTTATTGAACGATTACATAATTGTGGCCTCCGTAATTGTAATCACGATTACAAATTCGATCAATTGTGCAGCCCTGTCAGGAGAGGACGAGCTTTCTGCAAGTGAATCTCCGCTAAAATTCAAGCTTCCGTGAATGAGCGCGCACAATTGAATAGAATCAAACGAAGCACAATAGAATACTAGTGCAATCATTCTGACTAAAACGGGCAATTCTTACTATTAACTGCATATTAGGATATTGGCAGTTTATTATTACTTATAAAGCAAATATTAATGCCATATTCTGCATGACCATATTGTACATCGATTAATCATACAATGTAGGCAGGTTTATAATCACTGAGATCCCAAATGTGAGGTAGTTAGGGGGGTTCGGGGGCTTGCTCCCCCGAGAGAATTTTGATTTCTATGATCTACCTAATGTGCATTTTAAGTTGATCTGAACAAAAAATTAGATATAGCAATACCTTGAAAACCATGTCAGTGGGTAGATATGAATGATAAAGTTTTTCCATTTTCGTCAGTGAAGACAGTAAAACATATGTTTTACTGATATTTATATGTTTTATGAATCATTTTTATAGACATGTTAATTTACGCTACTAGGAAAGCTAGGTAACTAAATTTATTAAATTAATTCACAATATGCACACATTCATTATTAATCTGCCCAATACAGGCTGTGAAAAAAGCTGAACTTTTTTATTTACTGAATGCTACAAATGGAATTATTAATTTACAATATGCACACATTCATTACTATTAATCTTATGCCTAATTGGATGAAAACGGCTTTGTCAATATTTCTTATTTGTTAATTAGCTATATTTTAAATGACATTGGCCAATTCAATTGAAAATGTCGAAATTAGACAAAAGTTTATTCATTTGAGTGAACATTTCTGACTTACAGAAGCAGCTGACAAATATGAAATGTTTAGTTTAGCTTCATATCTCGCACTTGACGTTGAGTCGTGCTGCCAAAATTTGCTCTCAGCCTCAGCAGCTTCTGTGTGAACATAAAGCCCGCCTACTCTGATTTGATTGGTTTTCTCAAATATTTTGACATTGACGAGCGGTGACAGACCAATGAGGCTCAGATCAACACACACACACACACCTCTGCTTCTGACGTGCGCTCTGTTCGGGGCCGTTGCGGATTGAAGAACACGCTGATTAAAGATGGGACGAAGCCTCCGTCAGTTTCATATGTTTGAAAGATTAATCACACATTTGTTTAGGGGGGCTGGGCAGAAGTTTGGGGGGGGGTGAAGCCCCCCTAAAAAGGGTCTATGCCCATGGACTAAAATATAGACTACATATTACTAAATTATTTGTTGGAGAATTTTATGTATATTTTTATAAAAGTGACCATTATAATGGGGTATTCAAATGAAGGCTAATATTTAGTTTGTGCTTTTATTTTAATTTTTACTAAAGTTTAGCCTTTAGTGAATCTAAAAACAAAAGCATTAACCACCTTTTTGCACATAATATATTGCATAGCCTACATTCACTATATTTGTTTCCATATCCTTCAATATCAACATTGTTTAGGATATCATTGGGCATGATCATGTGAAATAATAATTGTTTTTTACAAATACAGATTTTATTTTTAAAATATTTTTATTTCCGTTTTAATTATTTTGTTAAATCAAGTTAAACTAAATGGAAATGACAAATGACTAGCTGAAATAAAAATATATTTTATTTTACTTGAGTTAACATGTTTTCATGTTCTTAGTTTTAGTTTGAGTTAACTTAGTTACTTAAGTTATAACCCCAATAATAGCCCTGCAAGTTAGATTATATGATTATTAGTAGCTACTTGAGCAAATAGTTTATGTAAAATGCATAAATAAGCGCTTTTTAAATCAAATAAAATAGTGATTTAATCAGCCTAACGATTAAATATTAGCTTAAAGATTAAAAACAACAAAGCGATACTTCTGCAGTGATCTGACAGGAAAGACGAAAGATATAATTATAGAAAGAAAAAAAAAAGTGAAATATTACGTGAATGTACCCTCAACTAGAGAATGAGTCCCACATATTAGGCTTTGCATTGATAAGCCTCGAACGCGTATCTGGTCATACAAACGAACAGTCAACATTAATACAACAACGTTACATGATTTAAAAAGCAACCTATCGTACGGGGACAGATGGGTGGTTAAATCTTATGAAAAGTTTAGTTTATGAAAGGTGCTGGGCTTGCCTCTAGCTCGCACTAGCTAAATCAGAAAGAAAAAAAATTATTTAGGAGGTGGGTCGGTGGACGCAGATTCGGAAGGCTTCTGCACCGATCCGGGCATTTAATCAGGGTTTTTAATAAGGGGGAAAAGTGCCTACGGTAATGTAGCCTACGTTAACCTACCAGTCACCGCCGGCGCGCCGTGCAGGCTCTTTATCTGCGTCGAGCCGACTTTTGAAAAAAGTGGAGATGGTTGGAATAATGCTAATTAAATCCTCTCTGGTATTCTTCTCCCTTTATACTTTCCGTTTTGTGGCTTCACCGTTTTTTTTATCCATGTCGTTTGTTTTTTCGATGTCCGGACCTCAACTCTCTTTTTTTCACACTTCTACCGCCTGTCTTGCAGCTATCAACAGTTTCCGCAGTAAGCTCATCAGACACAGCCGACACTGGTCATGATACTTTTTTTTGTGTGCAAATAAATTATTGTTAACACACATACACACAAACACACACTCATTCATTCATTTTATTTTAATTTTAAATTTAAAAAAAGGGATGAAGCCACACAGTTAGTGGGGTCTTGGAGGCCCCCTAGAGGTCGGAGGCCCCCGGGCACCGGCCCAATCGGCCCGGTGGTAAATCCGGCCCTGAGCAGACTAAAGAACAGTTTTTTCCCCAGAGCTGTCTCTTTACTGAACTCAAACCCCCGTTGATCCACTCCCCTCATATACTGATAACTCTCCTACCTCACATCCGCCTT
The DNA here is from genome assembly GCF_949357685.1 of Gobio gobio. Taxonomy (NCBI): domain Eukaryota; kingdom Metazoa; phylum Chordata; class Actinopteri; order Cypriniformes; family Gobionidae; genus Gobio; species Gobio gobio. Next base: position 24,114,780 of record NC_137098.1, read on the forward strand.
CACTTTGTTATTTGCACTACCGACTGTTTATTACAGTAACAACTGTTTACTTATGCATTTTGCACTACCACACCGTAACTGGATTATGCTCATTTGCACTGCCGACTGTTATTTACAGTACCAACTGTTTACATTTGTATTTTGCACCGTACTTCTAACTGTAATATGCAATCACTTTCCACTGCACTTTTACACTTTTTTTTCGGATAGCTTCTGTCCATAATTTATTGCACTACCTTAATCCTAGGGCTGTAACGTCCCAGTCGATTAGTCGATTGTTAGTCGATACATTCTGGCTCGACCAAAGTTCTGATTGGTCGATTTTTTGCCGCGTTCATTTCATTAGTTTTGCCGCGTTCATTTAATCAGTTTTGCCGCGTTCATTTCATCAGGTGGAAAACACTTTGCTAATGGGGGTGTTTTCAGAGCACCCCTGTTTCACAGGTAACAGTCTGTCTTCAGAACACCCCCGTTGTTTTCATTTCTTTTGGATTTGCCCAACCCACTGGAGAAGAGAGAACGACTGAAGTAGGCTACTTCGCTTTTTCCTAGTCAGTTTTTCAACCATGTCAACAAAGACATCGGCAGTGTGGCAGCATTTTATAAAAATAGACAATGGGAAAAAAGTGGAATGCAAATTATACAAGCAACAATTTGCATTTCACAGCTCAACGACAAACATGTCGTATCACCTAAAAACGGTAAGCTAACTTGTCTGCGTTAGGTTGCCCCGTCTGTTTTGAGTAGGCTAGGCTATATGAACATATCAGAATTACCATATTTCAATGTTTTAGTGTAGGCTAATAATCGTTTTATAACTGCAGGCGCACCCATCCACAATTAAGGCATCCCCCAGTCACAACCAGACCACGCTGGATTTTAAGCCTCCTTTATCATCCAAACGGAAAATTAATATCACGGAAGGAATTATTAACTTTATCGCTCAGGATATGAGGCCCATTGCTGTTGTGGAGGGCCAAGGTTTTAAGAACTTGTTAAAAGTTTTGGAACCTGGATATACAGTGCCAGCACGCCACACAATCAAGCATGCACTAACCGCAAAATATGAGGGACTTAAAGAGAAAGTTTCGGAGTTAATACAACACAGCGAGGCACTGAGCTTGACCACAGATATGTGGACATCTCTTAGAATGGAGTCCTATATGACAGTGACTGCCCATTTCATTGATGGAGACTGGAAAGCACAGAGTCTTGTGCTTGAAACGAAACAAATAGAAGAGGCGCACACGGGAATAAACATTGCTGCGCGACTCTCTGAAGTTGCTGACACCTTTGGAATTCAAGAAGCAAAGAGAGTTTCTGTTGTATGTGACAACGCGGCTAATATGGCTCTCTGTGTGGAAACACTAAAGGAATCACATGAATGGCCAGAGATGCAGGGCGTCAGGTGCGCCGGGCACACTTTGCAGCTCTGCATTAACGCTGTACTCAAACAAGATCCCATTTGTCGTGCCGTGGCTGCATCACGTCATCTGGTGGGACATTTCAAAAAGGGGCACAAAGCAAAAACTGGGCTAAAACAGAAGCAGGAGCAGCAAAATGTCCCTCAGCATGAACTAATTCAGGATGTGTCTACACGTTGGAACTCAACATTTTCGATGTTGGAGCGACTGCTGGAGCAACGCTGGCCCATTACCGCAGTGCTGTCTGACCCAAACTTCACGAAGAAGAGCGATAGCAGTACACTGGACCTTACCACAGCACACTGGAATGCGATAGAGGACATTAAAAATGTGCTGAAACCAATGACAACACTGACCGAGCTGATGTCTGAAGAGGATAACGTGTCCCTGTCTGCAACAGTACCCATGCTGGCAAACTTGAAGAAACGTCACCTGGCCATCGCGGATGACGACAGCCCCATTACCAAAAAAATGAAAAGCAAGCTGGTCGAAGAAATTGACAGTAGGTGGGAGTTTAAAAACCGAATGATGATGACTAACAGTGTATACATTACAGCTGCAGTAGTAGACCCTCGTTTTAAGCAGCTGTCTTTTCTGGATGATGCCAAACGAGACGAGGCCTATACAGTAGTTGCACAGCTGGCAGAACGACGGAGTGCACTCAGCGCAGCCATAGGCACAGGTGAACCTGGAGGTGAGGAGCAGCATGTGTCAAAAAAGCAGAAAAACGACAAAGAGAAGGAGATTGCTATGCTGTTGTGCGAAGATGAGGACGATCTGGTTTTTACAGAATCAGGTGGTAGAAGCACAGTGACAGAAGAAATGAAAAACTATCTTCAGGACAGAACCAAAATTGACTCCGGACCATTGGGGTGGTGGAAAAAAAACCAAGACAGATACCCGAGCCTGGCCCGAGTTGCAAAGCGACTGCTCTGTCTGTATCCCTGCAACATCCACGCCTTCTGAACGCATTTTCTCCAAGGCAGGATTTATTGTCAATAAAGCAAGAAGCTGTCTCCTTCCAAAGAACGTAGATATGCTTGTGTTTCTCGCACACAACACAAAAAAGTGTGGAGTGGACACTGATTGTACTCGTGAGTGAGTAGCCATTTGTTTATTTAATTGTTTTTACATTATTTCGTTTTGGACATTAATAACATTTTATTTTGCACATTTATTTGAAATACTTGTGGATTTGGGCATTTGATTTATTTATTTTTGTATTTGTTCTGAGTGCGCCTACTTTATATGCACTATTTTGTGTTTCGTTTAAAATTTGGCTGTAATGTTGTAGCCTACTTTTATGGTTCCCTTTTATTAGGCCTATTGTGCAAACTGCTGATTTATTTCTAGTACCTATTATTTATTGGATTTGGGCACTTTATTATTTTATTTTTATGTGGAGCCTAATGCGCGATATGCGCTGTGCCCACTGTATTCGTTTTGAGTCGTTTCAGTTATGCACTTTATTTCGTTTCTGATCTTAATCTGGCTTGTTTAATAAATATTCATTTTTTATTAAAGTGGACGTGTCTTTTGTGTTTAAGAGTAAAAGCTTTAAGTTAATCGTATATTCTCAGCCGCGAAGCTGAGCTGATCATGTGTTTGAGCTGCACGTGCGGCTGAAATGATGATAGTGTCTGTCAGTTATTATAATACATATGACAAAAACAATTGTCTAAATTATGTTGCATATTCCTCAAAAGTTCTTGTGATGATATCACTAGTTGACAACAGTAGCCTACTATATTTTGGGAAATCATAGGCTATGATATTGCGCAGGTGCACGTAATGCGACGCTGTCAGAGCCGACAGACTCGTGTGTCAGACTCACTTCAGTCCAAAATAATCAGCTCAAAAACCATTTAATATACTCTAAATAGCCTACTAGTTTTTTATGTTTATTTATAATTGATTTAGGAAGACAACAAGGCCACCAAGTACTGCGCACAGTGCACAGCTAATTAATGTAACGTTTTTTTTTTCTAACGTAATTTTTAGTCGATTTTTAGTCGAAAATTTCAGGAGTTCAGTCGACCAAGATTTTCTTTGGTTGATTACAGCCCTACTTAATCCACTGCCATATTCCTCATTTTAGCCTAACATATCATTGTATACCTCTATCTGTAAAATTCTGTTTATAGTAATAGCCATCTGTATATTATATTATATTCATAGTACATATCCACCTGTAAATTCTGTTTATAGTAATAACCATCTGTATATTATTCACTGTACATATTCACCTGTAAATTCTGTTTATAGTAATAACCATCTCTCTATTTATAGATATATTTATATATATTCAGTACATATCCATGTCCTGCACTTATGCAAACGTTGTATATCCTGCACTTGCTGCTATTGCACTTCTGGTTAGACCTAAACTGCATTTCGTTGCCTTGTACTTGTGTAATGACAATAAAGTTGAATCTAATCTAATCTAATCTATTGTTGACAAGATAGGAAAGTAAATTTTTCTGAGGTATTAAACTTTTTATTTCGTAACATGTTATGAACATGATGTTGGAATAATTACACAGACATAGCCTGGCTACACCATCTCATCTTGACAGCGTTTGTCCTAGGCTTCAACTGCGCCTGACAGAAGAATTAATTTTTGGTGGTGATTCTTACACTTTACAATAAATAATGAATAGCTTTTATAAAACTGTATAAGTCCTGGTGGCCGTTGAGAGTTGCCATTGCAACGGGGAACATTCAACCTGCTGGAGAGGACGTGTCGACATTTTGTTTCTCGTAAGTTAGATATAAAAAAAAAGTTAAACAACTGCTTCAAATTGGTTAAAGGACAACTCCGGTGAATTTTTAAGTTAATCTTGATCGTTATACCTTTGTGAGTACTGTCTATAGAAAAAAAAAAAAAACCGGATTGGTGCGTACAACACGGAGCTGTTACAGTAAATGCCCAGAGCTCCCACTCAGCTAACACGGCAGCTATGGGGGCATATACATAAAGAGTGTCTTTGTGCCTCTTAACAGACACAAAATGCACTTAAAATGTCCGTCCAACATGAACAGGGCCCTTACATGACAACGAAATGCGTTTAGCAACTTAGCCATTGTTTAAACTCACCGAAATAGTGTTTTAGACGGCAAGCTGTAGTCTCGCGCTGAAGTCCCGTGAGAACTCAGTTCTAGCCGGTAAAAATGTAAATAGTCCAGGGGGGAGGAGCGTTACGAACCATTTCTTCATCACTTGTGAGCCGATCATCACTCTTCACACACACGACGCTCCTCCCCCCTGAGGCACAAAGACACTCTTTATGTATATGCCCCCATAGCCAGTGTTGGGGAAAGTTACTTTGAAAAGTAATGCATTACAATATTGCGTTACTCCCTTAAAAAGTAAATAATTGAGTTACTTAGTTACTTTTTAAGAAAAGTAATGTTACGTTACTTTTGCGTTACTTTTTCTCACCTGGGCTGGGCTTGTTTTTTTGTTTTGTTTTTTTAATAGCAAAAAAAGTTCTATTTTTGTGCAAATGTAAAGACCTCTTCATACCAGAATTGAGATAATAAGCCTCAGGCGGAGGTAAAGATGTGCTGCCATTCTGGATAATGGAAGGATAGGATGCAGGAGAAAAACGTTTTACCAAAAAAAACAAAAAATCTAGTAATATTTATCATCGAAGGTCAGTTGCAAGACACTGGTCAATAAAGGTAGATTAAATGCATACAAATATTTGTTTTATTTAACATTTATATATTTGAGGTTTGCATAGTATTCTGATTTTGCATTTGACTGATTTTATTCATTTTGAGGAGTACTGAATCTTTATTGTGCAAATGAGATGAACAAATGCTCACATTTAGTCTAGAACTACCATAACACATTTACACACAACGCCTCTACACTTACTCTCAATTTTTCTCAACATGGGGGCAGGAGAGCTGTCAGTCAAATAAATGTGAAAATGTAACTTGAGTTACTTTTTTCAAAAAGTAACTCAGATATTTTGTTGTAAATTTGAAAAGTAATGCATTACTTTACTGTAAATTTGAAAAGTAATGCATTACTTTACTAGTTACTTGAAAAAGTAATATTATTACGTAACTCAACTTACTTGTAATGGGTTACCCCCAACACTGCCCATAGCTGCCGTGTTAGCTGAGTGGCAGCTCTGGGCATTAACTGTAACAGCTCCGCGTTGCAAGCACCAATCCGGTTCGGTTGGTTTTTTTTCAATAGACAGTACTCACAAAGGTATAACGATCTAGATTAACTTAAAAATTCACCGGAGTTCTCCTTTAAGTAGCATTACCCACAGTCTACTTTAATTACTTTTGTTAATATTTATACCTTTGTGATTATGGTATCTTTCCTTAAAGCAGCACTAGGTAACTTTTCAACCTTTATAATATATTTTCAAACCTCTTGTGATGATACATCAACTTACAATAGGTTGAATGACACGTCTGCCATAGCCTGACGGGGTCTGTATCGTTTTTAATAGTACTTTTAAACTTTGTGTTTCGGGTAGTAACCCGAGAAAAAAAAGAACTACAAAATTCGACTGCTTTACGGTATATACGTCACTTCCACCACCACCCCCACTCATGGGCGGATCTACAGGGGGGCAAGGGGGGGCAGGTGCCCCCCCACTCTAGAGCCTTGCCCCCCCAGCTGCCCCCCTAACTTTGATGTTCCAAAAACTGTACTTGTAAAAACAACCCGCCCATATGTCCAATACATTTACCAAAAGTAAACCATTTAATTTTTTATTTTAAATGTATTAAAATTAAAATACCCCTCCCCCCGCCCCTCAAATACTTAGCTACGTCCCTGATTCAAACGTGCAGAGCGGCTTTCGCTCAGTCTGGCTCACACACAGCGAGTCTGCTGCGGTGCGGTGGCCCTACACACCGACTGGAGAGACTGAGCTGCCCCAGAGCCCCTGAAGGTGAAGTGAGTTTCCCCAGGTGTAGTTTAAACACACGTTTAACTTAAAATTACATTTGTAATGAATGTATTGTATGCTAAAGACGATTCAGCATCAGCAAAAACAGCGAGTCTATTAGCCTACGTTAGCCAAAATCAGCGGTTGTGATTCGTAAGAGCACTCTTCCGTTTGATTAGCCTAATTTTGATTTTAGTAAAGACAAGAACAGCTTAATAAAAAATATAAAAATATTGTATCCATAACTGCCATCTCTCACGCATTCACGGTGAGACACGCAATTGACACTTTTCACGGCACACATACATTTTCTCACGCACAGAAAAATCGCGAAGCAAAGAGGACACAGAGACCGATAGACTAGACAGAGCAGGTTACTTATGATATAAAAAAATCTCCACTTTTATTACGAAATTCAAACAATAAATGCCGTTTTGGCGCTTGTAAATGTCAGATCCCTAGCTGCACGTGGACAGATCATCTCTAGCTAATAGAATGGACAATGTTGAAAGAAACAGTAGCCTACAACTGACCTAAATGTACATTCCTCATACATAATATCGACCAATCAGTCTAACAAAGGGGTCAATAAAACAACTGGAGAACAATTATGTCACATAACATTTACCTCAGGAAAGCAATTTAATGACCATAATAGGCTATAGCACATTAGTTGGCTAGAAAAAAAGAGCTAGAGAGTATTTTGCTAAATATGTGTAGTGTACCATATTACATATTTATTATATTTGTATTTATATCATTAAATAAAGTTGTTATTATAATAAAAAAAATGCATTATATATGTAATTTGAGTTATTTTTAACCCTAAATAACACTGTCAGCTGATAGGGCTCTCTGTATGTTTACAGCATTATGAGTTGTTTTTTTCTTGAGATTAGGTACATCTTGTGTGCCTAATATTTATCCAAATGAGTCAATATTAAATCAAATCACAATAATTGAATTTAATTGAAATGAAATAACAAAAAAGCGTAGCTTACCAGAAATTGTACCATGTAAACACTGTAACATGTTGAGAAACACATAACGCTGTTTGTGAAACATTTTGCTGCAAAGCACAACAACAGTCGCCTTAAGCTTTCCTAAAAAAGATGGGTGATCATGGGTCATTTCATTTGTGGACTGTAATTATAAGTTTTTAATTATAATAAGAACTTGAGTATTGTCCACTGTTGTATATTTGTAGTCCACTGCATCTTGGACACAATTATTGTACTTTTTTATATTTTCATTTTGCTTTTTATACTGTTTTGTTTTGTTTGAACACTGGACTTATTCCTGTTGTGAATTAAAAACCTTTGTAGTGTGTAAGGGCATGATTAAGCAATAAGTACTGTAGTTTAATAGTGGTTTTGCGTTTGTTTTGTTAAAGCAATTCACATATAGGGATTTCCATGTACCATCTACCCCTGCCACCCTGCCAAGACCTCTTGCCACCCCTTTGCCCCCCCCATGTAAAATTTTCTAGATCCGCCACTGCCCCCACTTCCTTAAATTCGGACGTGCGAGCCAAACTATCATTTGTTTGCCGAATGTTATAGTAATGGCCGAAGCAGCACAGAAAAATAAGAAAGCAAAGGTTTTGTCGGAGGAAGCAAAAAGAGGAAACGAGAAAGTGATGGGATTAAAGGCAGGACGAGGATCAACATTGGGCCAGCGTTTGCTCGTTGGCGTGAGCTGGAGGAGGAGGGGCTACATTCTTGCAAGTAAATACAGTACAAATACAGACGTACAAAATCATATTTTAGGATACCTAACATGTCTGTGATATTGGTTTATTTGTCTTGCCTCAAGCTATAATGCAAATCGATTTTTCAAATTTGCAGATTCATCTAGGGTAGCTTGATATTATAATATTGACGATATATGATTATTACCTACCACTCAAACATTGAATTGAAGTATCATAGATTCTGTAAAACGGGAACCAATAGACTGGGCTACTATAATGACGCTGGCTTGTAAACGTGAGCATCGCGATCATTTGGCGTTTGAAAAAAATAAAACCCATGAAATGATATTCATATGACATGCTGAAACATATGCCACTGTACCTGGGATGAAGACATTTCACACGCGACGCAAGCAGAACACCTGCATGTGAACTCCATAGACAGGTGAACTTCGGCAGTGTTCAGGGCTATCATAGTTGTCATGTCAACAAATGCACGTGCGATGCATCCCCTGATGTAGAATGACAGTTTACGACAGTAGTAGAGGATAATACTGTTTCCCAACTGTAGGGGGACCCCGAGAGCAAAAACTACCTAGTGCTGCTTTAATCATCTGAAATATCTATGCGTTTAGTACTAGTATGCAGAGCACGTCTTGAATGCTTTTATTCTTGTTTCACCGTACATCCTATGTTTTTACTAATAATTTGGGAGCATTTTATAGTTCATTTTGTGTTTTTCAAAATGAATTAATTTAATTCATTTTGATTCCACATTCATAAAGGTCCTTTCACACTGGACGCGATTTTGACGCGCGAATAATTCGCGCGATGGTTTTATTTTTTTGATCAGCTGTTTGTGTAATGAGAGCTTTCACACCGAACGTGAATGTGCTGCGGCGAAAAAACGATGTTTATTTTTTTCGTTTCGATGTCGATTTTTTTTAACACTCGCAGCGACAGAAAAGGCTTAAACCAATCACATACAAGGAAACAAAGGTGACGAAATGTCCAATTGATGTCACTAGCCATTCAATCAACATTAACCTTTGCCAGGTATGGCATTTCTCACGAGATTACAGCTGTAGTTGTGTTTGCCCACTATAGGCTACATATATTATAATCAATAAATATATATTTTTTTTTTTTATCTAATTGCGTCCGCGACTATGGAAAGTGAATGTTTCCGTCAATACGACTGTGGCACTTAAATGTTTACATTGTGACTCAACTGGAAACACAGCAGCTGCGGATCGAGCCGTTCCTTTAGAGTGTGTGTGTGTGTGTGTGTGTGTGTGTGTGTGTGTGTGTGTGTGTGTGTGTGTGTGTGTGTGTGTGTGTGTGTGTGTGTGTGTGTGTGTGTGTGTGTGTGTGTGTGTGTGTGTGTGTGTGTGTGTGTGTGTGTGTGTGTGTGTGTGTGTGTGTGTGTGTCTCGTCAGATGCGCTGATACCGTCTCTGTCTGGAGGAGCTCCTCAAATTGTCCCACGGACATTTGAAAGTAAGTGCGGAACGGCCATGATAAAGTTTTAGCTCCTGTAGAAGATTAGCATACTCCCCTTCAGACTCTCTGTTCTTTAAGACTGGGTGCACCCAAAACCTTCTTCTCTGTCTTTTAAAGGTCCCATGGCATGAAATTTTCATTTTATGAGGTATTTCAACATTAATATGAGTTCCCCTAGCCTGAATATTGTCCCCAAGTGGATAGAAATGTTGATCGGTGTAAACCCGAGTTCTGGCTGTCTCTCTCTGCCTTTGAGAAAATGACAGGCCAGACGAGCCAATCCTGAAGTCTCCTGGTTTGACGTCCAAGCAGGAGCGGTTTCCTCCCTTTCCCCCGCCCAGAGAATCTGGCACGCCCATGCAAACACTCGAGATCATTAACGTTACTTGTGAACGAGTGAACACTGGCAGTTTCTCAGTGTTTGGATGTACAAATGAAAACAGAAGTCTTTCTTCAGTTCCTTCTGATCTGTGATCATTGATTTCTTATGTGTAGCTTATTATTTGTGGACACGCAGCGGCTTCCCTCTCTCCCGACAGAACGGTGTTTTCGTGTTTTCTATCTTGTGAGTCAGTGTTTTTGTACGTCCTTGTCGCGTCTATCTGTTCTAAAATGTGCATACAGTCTTTTCTGTTTAACATCAGCAGTCATATCTTTAGAGATAAACTTCACGCACGCCGAAGCTCGGCCTCCAACATCCCCGACCCCCAGTACTGCATCTGGCCCACAGCGGAGGAGCCAAACGCGGCGTGAGATTAAGCAGAAGGGGGGTAAGCGTGAGGGTATCCGGCTAGGCTAGCCAGCTTTCCCCACAATAAACTGGATTAACGTTACATTCGATTACAGCTGTTGTGTCTTTGTTTGCTCTGTGTAACGTTACTCAATGCGCGTCAATGACGCTATTCATATGATTGGAACATATCTAGAAATAATGCTATACTCAACACTTACTAACTCGTTCATCTCGCTGTAATGGTACATTGCATGTGTTACAAAGTTGGTAGAATAATGATGAAGAGGACTCGGTGTGACTGGGACTCGTGTTTATTCAGAACTCTCAGATACAAACACAATAAACTCGCGCTGACTGACAGCGCTCTCATAACTCAGTAGTTACTATAAATAACTTTGTTAGCAATCGCTTCGTCTCCGTGATGTCCGGTTCGCGAACGAATCATTCTTTTGAATCGGTTCTTTTTAGTGAACCGAACCAGTTCACCAAATCGGACTGAATCGTTCTAAACGGTTCGCGTCTCGAGTCAGCGCTGATCCATAATTTACTAAAGTTACTAACTTTCTGACATGAGTGACAGCCCCTCCGACTAGAAATAAACTAATAACCTGAAGTATATGCTAGTAACTACAACAGTTCACCCTGAACTGAGACATGCTGAGAGAACTGATGAGAAGTGAACACAGGTCCATCCGTCTCTCTGGCAGACTCGTGCCTGCTCGTGCCTCGTTAAACCACGCCCCCTCCGCTCATTTAAAATGCAAAGATGTCAGCCAATCACAACAGTGGGCGTTTTTACTGAAGTCTCACAGCAGACACGCCTCTTGAAGCAGGGCATTCAGCCACAGGGCAAACAGCAGTATAGAAAAAATGCCTTTTATTTCTAAATTATGACATTTTATGATGTAAAAATCATACTAATAATATAAGTACACCTCAGAAAACACTATAAAATAATAGAAAAATGCCATGCCATGGGACCTTTAAAGAAAATTAAAAGCTCGTCTCCACTGAATGATTACGTGTCCGTGTTTCTCAGCTGTCGGCGCGAATGTTTTGGAATGTTGGAGCTCTGAAACGTCGCAAACTCGCGTCGCGGCTTGTGTGAATGCTTTTGACGCGAACTATTCGCACACGAAATATTCGCTTTTTCCGCTTCGCTTTTTCGTTACGCGTCCGGTGTGAAAGGGCCTTAATTCACAGCTGTTGAAATAGCCATTGTATAGGACATAAATTAGTTTAAACTACTGCATGTCCGCCCATAGAAAAATGAATAAATATAAAAATTACCAACACAGAACGTGTTTTTCAAAATGAATTAATTTAATTCATTTTGATTCCACATTCATAATTCACAGCTGTTCAAATAGCCATTGTATTGGACATAAATTAGTTTAAACTACTGCATGTCCGCCCATAGAAAAATGAATAAATATAAAAATTACCAACACAGAACTATTGATCATCCACGATACTAACGTTACGAATCTGACGTGCGCTACGAACTGTGTGCGCATGTCACAAAATGATTCCGACTGAAAGTCAGCACATGCAAACACCAGATCAGTTTAGATAACGTTTCATGTAAACAGTCCACCGAATCTTTCAATCGGAATGACAAAAAAGTGTGCATGTAAACGTGGCTATTGTTGGTCAATATTTTGATATTGATTCATCAAAATTAGGATTGATGAAAATCAATTATACTGTCAACCTATTAGAGCACATTAAAATAGGATATTCAGAATATATATAACTATATGGACTTTTCATATTGACCAATGATTATAGCACAATAAAAGGCGTTTGTAAATCAGGCAAAACTGCTATAGATAGTTACAAACCCTGGCCTTTAAGCATCTTATAAAAAGTAAACTGACAATGTCTCAATCCTATCTTACCTCTAGATGAGTACCAGGCCCATACATGTCCCAGATCTTCCTTTTGCGAATGTCAGTGCCCTTTCCAGGATGCTGAAACCCAGGTATGCATAATTAAATTAGGCAAAACATAACACAAACATAATCACAGTAACTGTAAAGCCCTGAGAGGGAAGGAGGGAGGAACATAGATAGCTGTATCATTGATTTTAATACTGGATGAATATTAAAGGGGTGGTACAACACATTCTTTCGAAGGCTTGATTGTGTTTGTGGGGTGCACTGTAACATGTGTTCATGCTTCGTTTTTAAAAAATTATTATTTTTCATATATTTTACCTTTGTTCTACACTGCTCTGTCCCTCCTTGTCTGTGCTTTGGTAGTATTAGAAACAATGGCGTCAATAAAACCATACCAATTTGAGCCCGAATCGGACCCAGAACATTTTAGTGAAGATGATCAAGCAGAACCTGTTCAGTCCTCAAAGGGATTTTTCTGAGTAAAGATTGCGGATCTATAGTGATCGCTACTGAATAGCACTGTTACTTTTGTATTTTTAGAACGATTATAGCCAAATATCTGTCGCAAAAACTATTAACCCAAAACGAACACTAAATATTGGCTTTACTATAGTAGCCAAATCAAACACAGAACTAGGGCTGAAACGATTCATCGAGTTACTCGATTTACTCGATTACAAAAATTCCTTGAGGCAAAAATTCTGCCTCGAAGCCTCGTTAAATTCCTATGACGCGCACTATGCGCAGGGTTCTGATTCACACGGACCGCTGTTCAATGTTCAGGAAGCACATCATAGCGCGTGATAAATTTTGAATTTAGTTTAGATTCTAGATGCCCAGAATCACTATAGTAACTGCATGTTTTACACAGTTTATGTAAGTTGATTACCGTTCTTATAGCTGCCACACACACACGGCGCGCGCAAGCCCCGAAGCCAGATCGCTTTCACTTTCGTCCACATAAAGTTTGTCAAGTAAATGCTTTTAAAGCCTTGCCAGTTTGAACATTGAAGCGATTGTGCACTATTCAAAAACAACAATACGGAAAACTTATCCGTTCAGTGCTCAGCTTTTTTCTGTGACACAGAGCCGAGCCGTGTGTCTTTGACAACGTTGTGTCTTTGACAACGAGTGCGCGCCCTGAAGGCAGACCTCTTTTCGCGTGAAGATCACGCGCGGAGAGCTGCGCAGAAACGCAGTGTCAACGCCGTCCTGTGACTAAAGTAAAGTCACTAAAGTAGCTTAGAAACTCAACTGTTAAAGGCATATATTTGAATACCTTTGAAGTAATTACAAATCACAGCTTCATAATGAATAGAGACGAAATGAGTAATTCACACACACAATCACTCTCTCATTAATGCATCCAAATAAATGTAATGTAGGTCTACTACTGTGTTAATGTATCTGTATCTGATGTACAACAAACATAAATCTGCCCCACAGACATCAATAACTGCTGAAAGTGAACCGTTTCCTTCATGTATTTTAAAATCACAAAGAAATGCACTTTCTGCATTTGTTGGAAAAATTCCAACTTTAATTGTAGAAAATCAGTAACACACACACGCACCCTCCTCTCTCTCGCGCCAGTCAGACCAATCGTGGCAATGCATCACATATGCTTAAACTTTTATGTAGCCACGCAACAATAATTTCAGCGTTCACTGTATACACCGGGACATGATGTTGTGACGCGATTTTTCGAACGGATGCTTCACCTAAAATACACCGCTATGCAAGTGATGCAAGCCAAATGCAGCGCTCTATTGAAAATGAATGTATGTATTCAGTACCAAATTGCAATGAAGCCTCACGCACACACACACACACAGGTTTCTAGGTTACCATAGCAAATAGGCTCACCCCAGAAATGATATATTATTTGTTAGTAGCCTAATGGTAAATGCTGCAGGTGTAGACATCTACATAAAAGATATTTACTTTGATGTCAGGGCTAGATTAGCCTACAGCATGAAACCTGTTGTGCATATTAATAAATTAAATTGCTTTTCCTCTTCATTTTCGTTATGCATTATTTGTTTTGGTTGTTTAAAAACACAGATTTTTTTATCCGATTAATCGATTAATCGATCGATTACGTGCTAGATTAATCGATTACAAAAAGAATCGATAGCTGCAGCCCTACACAGAACCATGTTTAGCATGCCTGTAGATAAACAAGCATGTAGATAAACAATACATAATTAAAAGCTCTAATCAAAGAATAATTTACACTAATTCCAAGTTCGCTGTTGAGATTTTAAAAAAGTTTGTAATGTTAGGTGTTTGTCGGATAACGTTAAATATGAATGAGCATTTAACAAACTGGTTTGCAGAGCCAAACAGCATTGTCATTTGTTTACTTCCTTGCTACAACGTACAATTAACAATACGAACTATTACAGGAAAACACATCGACGAAAAATAAATCATACTTACAGGTTGTGGCCCGTAAACAGCTTCTGTTTTTAAATCCATCTTTCAGGAAAACCCGTTGTGTGAATCCTGCATTGAACTCGTGAAGATTGTGGAAGCTTTTCTCCGTGAAATGTGCAGCACAGAGAGTGGGATTTGGGTAACAATTATGAGGGTGTTTTGTTATGAGTAAGAAAATGTAAATGAGCATTAAGTTTAAAGTTGCAGAAGATAAACATGCTTTACATTTAGTCATTGAGGTATAGGGCTGGGCAATATGGAGCAAAAAATATATCTCGATATACGATATATATCTCGATATCTTTACAGGAAAAATAACCCCCCAAAAACTACTGCAAAAACAAATATGCCAAACACCACAAAGTCTTTTTTTTTATTGAAGTGCAAAGAGGTAGGCAGTTCATGTAGGAACAAAGTAGGGATGCAACAATACAGTTAGTCCACGGTTCAATACGGTTCTTTTTACCACGGTTTTCGGTTCGGTTCTGATGGCTAGTCGCATCCGATTTTTGCTATTCTATTCTTAGCCAAACAGCAAGAGCTTAAGGAGGAAAAAATACTATTTTTTTATTGCAATACTCTTTCTTTATTTTACTTAAAAGACTTGAAAAACCTTACTTAAACTTAAAACTTTACTTTTAAAAAACCTTGTACACATTCCTAGTGTACTGTATAATATAAAATAAATATATATTTATAAAGATTTACACTGGCAGCTCAGAGCTGTACAGCAGCATATTAGTATGAAATTGAATTAATAAATGTAAAAATAAAACACTACATAGACTTCCCTATAAAATATACATTGATTCTTATTAAAGCTACTGTATTCGTTTTTCAGTCAAGAGCCGTGAGTGATTTTGTCTTTGTCTTTTGTTATTTTATTAACCACTAAAGGAATAGTTCACTCAAAAATGAAAATTCTGTCATTGATTACTCACGCTCAAGTTGTTTTAAACCTGAATAAAGTTCTTTCTTCTGTTGGACATAACATATTTTGAAGAATATTGGAAACCAAACAGTTGCTGGTCCCCATTGTAGGAAATAATAATATGGATGTCAATCGCTACTATCAGCTGTCTGTGTTCAACAGAAGAAATTAATACAGGTTTGGAACAACATTAGAGTGAGTAAATAATGACATCATTTTAGAGTGAACTGTGCCTTTAAGGACAAGCGGCAGCGTGTTCACTGGCTGCCCTGCTGTCAATTTAAGACTTTCACGCATCTAATATACAAACACACGCCGATTTTACTTTCACTTTAGACATAACCGACTGTGTTTATGTTAACCTTGTGTGTATTTGACAGTATTAGCGCAGTAAGATTTAGTCCAGTAATCACTTGTTTGACAGGCTTTTAGTGCGCGCGCTCGGGAAAGCGCATGGTGCCCTACGCGCAAGGCTTTAAAACGCATGCAAATAATGAATTTTCATTAAAAAATAAAAACTCAAATCAAGGGCATAGTAAGTAACCTTCTCCAGCAAGCAAGCTGCTCTCTCTCCATAGTGTACAGTCGCAGGAGTTCGTGTCTCTCAAAGTAATGCCGCCTAGGTAAACTGTATCTTGGATCAAGTGTTTGAGAACCAACTGTCGGCATTCATGGCAGTAGACATCTGTCTGCTGTTCGTCCGACGCCTTAACCGAAGTATCTCCATATTGAGAATGAGGAGATGTCGTCACGACACCGCGCCCCGCCCCCAAATATCACGGCATCCTCCCCCTTCCGCCATTTTGGGGGTATGCCCGCCAGGTAATGGATTCGGACAAAAACTGGAGAAGAGATATTCTGATGATTACATAGTTTTCCAAACTCAACTGAACATGAAGTTTTAATCCATCAAAGCCAATCTGAGAAAGCAGCGGCTGGTAAACGTATGCCATTATTTCACCACAGGGTGTCAGTCATGGTCTAAACTAATGATCGCGATGCTGAAGTGTGAGACACTTGATGAATACGAACCTTTATTTATTTGTATTAAACATGTTGATCACTATTCTGTCATTTTTCATTGTCAGTCATTTTACTGTATGTTATAAACATGTTTATGCCCAAAACGCTTAATTAATATTCAAAGTAGGCCTAGTTGACTGTAATTTTCCTCTACTGTGTGCATCACTGTTTAAGATTAATTTAATATTTAACATTGTTAACGTTACATTCATTTAAGGCACGTACCGAGCATTCATTCTACTTAAGAAGGCTGGAATAAAAGCACCAGCGCACACAAACGATCATTTTAATTTTTAGTCAAATTCATTTAAAAATTTAAACTCAACAAGTATAAAATATGATCAGTAAGAGAAAAACACTGCTAATGAGGACGAGCACTGGACTGCTGCAGGATAGTGGGGAGATATTTATTTATTATTCAAAATGCACAGGAAATATATTATAGAAACATTTCAGTGCAAGGTGGTAAAGAGTTCGGAGTTCCGCCGTGGCAGCTCGTATGGGTCAACGTTTTTGATATCAGCTTCTCTAAATACCTCAGCTTGGCGCTGGTAGTAAGTTTCTCCATCTTCTTCTCCATTTCTTCTAAGTTTTCTCGTAATTTATCCGCTTAAACGCCGCGATGATAATTCCTCGAGCCGTCTTTCCTGCTCTGATCTCTGTATCGCTCTTACAATGTTGCCCCTGGCAACCGATAGCGTAGGATCCCAAAAGGGTGGACGGGCTCAGACTCCGCCCAATTTGTCACGTGACAGCAAGCGACCATGACATATCTCCTCATTCTCAATAATGGAGCCAGTTGTTTTTAAGACGAGTTCTGTAGCCTCCGAGCTGGTTGCGGACACCGCCATGACAACACGCGAGGGGAGGGGGAACAAAAGCAAGGAGGTGGGGAGCGAGCACAGCACAGAGAAGGCAAACAAGCAAAGTGGCGGAATCAGAATTAAATATAAACAATATATTCATATATACGATATGTCAAAATCCATATCGTGTTTAAAAAATATCTCAATATATTTTGAATATCGAGATATCGCCCACCCCTATTGTGGTAATGTGTTCCAGTAGTATGCATTCCTAATGTGTGTCTATTTAGTTCATGTTCACTTTAAGAGCGCATGGTTCTAAATGTCCTATTACGCGACCCGTAGTTTGGGGAAGTAAACACTCACACACACTTCATGCACGTTTCAGCAGTTTGTTCAAGGCTGTTAATCCATTGCATTTCATCGTATCTGTCGACTCCTTGTGTCTGGCTTAGCATCGTCGGTATGTATACCTTGTTTTTGTGAGAGTGTCTAGAATAGGGATGAAACGATTACCGGTTTCACGATAAACCACGGTAAAATTTAGTGACGGTTAGTAATATCGTATAAAATTTAATTATCATTAAAACCGCGTGAGATTATCACGATTTTAAAACTCGCGGTAAATGTTGTCCAGTCAGCGTCAGTCTGGCGCAGCACCGCTGTTTTCTGAATGAGAAGAAATGGCAGAAGGCAGTGACAGCGCCGGGAGATTTTTCAGATATCTAAAAGGACCAAATCTGAGGCGTTGTCATATTTTGGCTTTTACAAAAGTCCTGAGGGAAACTCAATCGAAGATGATCACCCTGTCTGCAGAACATGCCAGAATAAAGTCGCTGTAATGGGGGAAACACTTCAAAACTACGAACGCAAGGCAAGTGGACTTTGACCTGAATACCAAAACTACGTCTGGGAAATAATTACGTGAAGCGAACGAACAAGTTCAGACAAGACTAGGGTGACATTTAAGGGATAATAATCAGGGTTTGCCATTAACAACCGCCGTTTGCGGGTGTAAATTAACGTTATTTCGGCTGCACATTAGCCACTCTGCTGTTAAACTTATTATAGTCTTCTCAAAAGCCATCTGTTATAATCGCGTTGCGCATTATAACCAATCACACGTGTTTATATTGAGTTATGAATGCAATGTCTCATAATCAGAGGCGTTCAGATTATCCGGAATTTTGTTCAGAGCGCGCGCCGCTCACACGCTGAAATCTACACTAAAAGCAGAGATGTGTGTGATGTACACAAGAGATTCATTCATCATACAGAGGTTGACTGTTTTTGTTCTATTTCAGCAGCGAAAATAGTTTCAAACAAACACAGCAGAACCACAGCGCATCTGATGTGACTGGCATAAAGTTGGTGAATTTAGGGACCGTCTCTAAAGTTACACACAACATTGGTAACGTTATACACGTTTGAAACTTTAATAGCATTTGAAGAGAATGACAGTCATAAAACTGACTTTAAAGTGATCATCTAGGTGTCAGGTATGATGCAGACATTTTGATATTTAATAAAAAACTAAACTGTCAAATCATATGGAAATATGGATATGCATTATTTCTCTAGGATACTGTTTGGGCTCTTACACAAAACATGCTAGATTTAAATGCATCATTGCTGAACACTGATGAGAATATTGCTTGAGAATATATTTACAGAGATAATATTAGAGATTATATTTACGAGAAATTATTATTATTTATGCGTTGCTATTGACGACGGCCATTATAAGGAAGAAAATCCCACAGAATCTTGCTTAAAAAAGTGCATAGAGCTGCTTTAGTTTGTTTGTTAATTTTCAAATATAAAACTTGAACAAAACCGTGATAATATTGGTAACCGTGATAATTTGGGTCACTATAATCGTGATGTTAAATTTCCATACCGTTTCATCCCTAGTCTAGAAGTATTCATTATGTTTATAATACTTTTAAATTTATAAAGTATAATTTGAGGATGGTTTGCATGTACTTCGGCAACGCGAATGTTAGCTCAGGTGTGTCGTTTGTTAATGACCAGATCGTTGTTTTCATTTATTTCTTCTCATATAATAGTGCTAAAGTGAGTCCTATCAAAATGCAACTGTAATAGTGTAAATCAGCATTTATTCATGTGGAGTTGAGGTTGGATTAAATTGGCATGTCGCTAATTTGTCCTTGCTCTTTTGTATGTTGCAGTTTCACCTTTTCTCTGTAACGCCAATAAACCTGTGGAACTAAGAATTAATCTTCAGAGTCTTGCTGTGGGGAAAAAGTTTAGCTGGCCGTCAATATATTAAGTAGACATATCGAGGATGGCACAGAGGGACCGAATGAAAAATAAATTTTAACCATTGCCCTAACTCATTACCCTAATCCCTAACTCCCCCGTCCCTAGGAAGGCTAAACAAAGTGGACGTGCAATCCGGATGAAAATAGCAGCGTTTCGTCGGGATTGCGACAACAACACTCCAGCTTAATAACTATACCGCAACAACTCTTCCCTACAGCAATACAAAATGGCCTCGCCCCCCTTATTTAATATTCTCGGAGGAGGGGTTTATGTAAATATTGGGGCTGGTGATGTCAACAACCCTGGAGGAATGTCTGTAGTCCCTACCGGCCGTTTGCTGTAGTCCTTAGAAATTGATTTCTTTAAAAGCAAATATCTCCCTTTGCTTTAAACTTTGAACGTTGCAACTTTGCAGATGTTGTTTATGCTCAAACAGCAACATTACACACTAGCTAAAGTTAGAAAAGTGAAATCGTGTTTTACCACCCCTTTAACAAATAAAAATTGTTCCACTGGGGGAGTTGCATGGGTGATTTACAGGAATGAAACATGGTCTATGATGTAGTAATTCAACACTGCAGCAGATGTATTAGTTAACCTACCCCTTCGTTGTTTAAAATGTGAACCAAGAGGCCATTTCCACAGCCGAGATCCACAAAGGACTGTTTGTTTGTTGTACCGTTTTCAGCACGCTCTTCACCCCACAAGACCTGCAACAGTAACCAAGAGACAGTGTTCATAAGGTTTTTATTAGATGTTCATGACTCCATCCATTTGTTTAACAAACACGATATACATTTTCAAAGATTTTTATATATAATGTCTGTCAGTTATTAAATATTAATATCTTAATGATATAGTCCTATGTATTCACTAAATATTGAGGTGAAATGTAATTACTCAATTCTAAAAATAGATAATTTGCATAAACAATCAATAGTCCAACCTACCAACAGATACGTAGCAATGGCAACATCTTCAAACACAAACTTCTCTGGATCAGTAACTTCAGGCCAAACCTGAAAAATTAAAAGCTTCATCTCATGTCTAAACTGCAGACATGTAATACTTGAAAACAAAGCAAACAACCAACACATTTTAGTGATAGTATATGAGACTAGATTTGCACAAAAAAAAAAAAAACGTCTCCTGAATACTCCACATTTTATTGTTTGGACAAACTGATCATCTCACCCGACAAGTAGTCGTGCTGCTTTAATAAACATTTTTTCTTTTTTTGATAGCACCATACAGTGTTCACTTCACACTTCATAAATTATCTTATTTATAGTTGAAGTTTTGATAGGAAAAAGTATTTTAATATTATAAAATGATACAGATTACAGGTAAGAATCATGCAGTAAAGTCAAAAGATGACGGTTCCAGATAACTGAACTAAGCAGTGGGGCAGATGCATTATTTTGTGATTTTACTGGCTTGAATAACTTGATCTGTACTGTATGGCACTATTAACAAAAGCCGTGTTTCCACCGCTGGAACTTTCCCCCGGAACTAGGAACTTTGGGGGGGAACTCGGTGTGTTTCGACCGCAGGAACCAGGGTCTAAATGAAGTTCCGGGTAAATATTTCCCCCTCCAAACGGCCCTGCTTGCGAGGTGGTACTTTTCAAAAGTTCGCGAACTTTCGGGGGTGGAACTTGGGCGCTGAACATGCTGATTGGTTGAGCTCTCGCAGCATTTTTTTTTCCACCGCCATATTTACAAGTCTTTTGCTAGGTGGGTTCTGCGTTCAGTAAATATGTTCTTTGCAGCAATGGAGTTAAACAAAAAATTTGACCGATGGACCGACGACGAGGTTCAGGCTTTATTGAGCATATATGCGGAGGAGGACATCCAGCGGGAACTGGAAACGGCAACCCGCAATGGAAAGGTATACCTGAAGATATCGACTCGGTTCCAGTCACACTGGAAAACAGTGCAGAGAGAAGTTGAAGAAATTAAGACAAGATTACAAGAAATTAAAGGATCATAACAACCGGAGCGGTTCCGACCGGCGTATCAACAAGTGGTATGACCGCCTGGGCGCGTTGTTGGGACACAGACCATCCTTTTCTGGTGCAGCGGTAACAAAAGACTCGGCTAGTGCGTTGTTGGAAACCATCCAGGAATCCGAGTGGGTTGAAGGTAAATATCTCATCTTGTATCATCTATTAAACTCGTTGCAGTGTTTAAACACGTTGCAGTAACTTTTTTTTTTTTCAGCGTGTTTCCCCCGCGGTCACCAGTACGTTAGCCCTCGTCCCGTGTCTCCTGCCGAAACACACACACGCCGAGGTATAAAGCTGACAAAAATGTGTATATATTTAAAAACTGATGTGTAATCCTTAATGGTTTTGAGTAGTTTTGTTGTTTTTAATTGTAAACTTAAATTGCCCATGATAAAAATTGCACACTGGGCATTGTTCAAGCTGGGCAAACAATTGTTCATTATTTGTAGTGAAAACACTTTAAATAATTAATTGATGGTTTCTATTGTTTCATGGTTGCCTTGTGTATTAATTTCCATGTGTTTCTGTGCAATTTTTCTACTTAGAGAAAAGGAAAAGGGGACTGTGACTTTTCTTGATGCACTGAGGGACATGGAGGATGCTAACCGGGCCGTCCTGCAGCATGGACAAGAACTGACCAATATATGCAGCTGTTACTTGAGAGCCAGGCCGAGGAGAGATGAGGAGGCAAGAGTTGGCATTACTGCAGTCGGAAGCTGAAGAAAGCAGACGGCAGCAGAGGGACTTTTTCAGACTGGGTTTCTGTGTGTTCTTGGACAGTTTGTCCAGTCGTTCAAGAAGTAGCCACAATGACCAGCCGCTTGAATGAAGCATTTGCACAACCACATTTGTACTTAATATATTGTACGTGTTGGCACAGCTCTTGGACAGGTTACTGAAAAATACACTTTTTTTATATTGTTGTTTTCACATTTTATATTTTCATTTTATTGTTCTAGTAATTTATTTGTCTTTGCACACTTTTATTTTAATTTTGTAAGAACTAATCTGTCTAAAATAAAGTCAAATGTGTAAAATGTCACTGTCTTTTTAATTACCACATTCTAACTATATAACCACTTTCTAATTGTATTCATATAGTGTTGGAAGCTAATAAAAGGGCTGCTGCTTGCAAGTCTTTCTGAATATGCACATAAACATATCTAGAAAACCCAAATATTATATTTTTAAATGTATAACTATGTGAATGTAGTATAATAACTTTTAACCACAACTTAAGTGAAGCCATAAGTGTGGTCCTGCTTCATTTCAAATTTGAGGAAGAAGTCTCTAAAATTATGCATTTAATGAAGCATATTGTAATACTAGTCATGTGATTTTTTTTTTGTTTTTTGTGAATGTTAAGAGATGTTATTGTGATAAAAAATAAAATACTTAGTCTAGTACCTAATCTTTCAACCGCTTAATTCAGTCTATTGTTTTCATTCAATTAACTTTTCACACATCTGTCATGAATGACTGAAACCTCATTATCCTTTTATAGAAAATATTTTGTTTTGGAATTGAGCTATTACAACACATTCAGATTTTGGATTGCCCATCATCCCATTTTGCATTAAAATGGTCAAACCAGGTGAAAGTGCACGTTTAAATAAGCAGTGTTGGTAATGTGTATACCAGCAAAAGCAGCGCTGCTTGCATCTCCTCCACTTGTTATTGTTGCAGACAGTATCGCGCAAAAGTGATTACTGTCCGTCGGTGACTGGGAGGAGCAGTCGCGCGCATTCCCACGTCACCTGACTAATTTGCCTAATCTCCCCGGTACTTTAGACCGCGGTGGAAACGCAGATTGTAGCAGGTCTGGGGGAGAAAAAGTTCCTGGGAAAAAAGTTCCTGGTACAAATAGTTCCGGGTAATTTCGGTGGAAACGCGGCTAAAGTCCACCCCCACCATTTTTTGGTTCAATTTTCACATCACATTCTACACAACATACCAAACAATACAAAACGATACCAGACAATGAATAAGGGTCTTATCTAGCGAAACGATCGGTCATTTAAAAAAATTAGTTAAAAAGTTTACGTTTTATAAGCACAAATGCTCGCCTTGCTCTGTTCTGTGATGTGCGTTCATGACATCACGTAATACGCAATTACGTACTGAGTCAGTGTTTACAAGTTGAACGTGCACATACTAAGTCAAACGAAAAGAAAAAGTCAAAGAAAAACTCCATCTCATCTTCTCCTCGAAGTTCAAAATCGTCCGACATCATTGGTTTACCTTTTAACTCCCTTTTTTGTAAACAGCGTTTGACTTGGGGTGTACTCTCACTAGGCACTCGAGCGCATTTCACCCCCAAAGCCCGGTTCGTTTGACTGGTGTGAGCGCTCCGTTCCGTGCCCTGGCTCAGTTCGTTTAGCCGGCCCTGGCCTGCTTGGAAGCGATGGGTACGAGCACGGTTTGGTTGGGCTCGAGTGGGGTTCACATGCAGTGCGAGCGCTAACCGTGCCAGAGCACGGAACAGCTGTGTCATTATGACAGCAAACACCAAATTATTACTACTTGGATACACTTTTCGGTTAAATCATCAAGTATATCTAGGTTTATAACGGTCCTGGTTCTCACCTTATTGATGAACATGAATTGTAGTTTGTGAGTAAAGGCTGCAAACTCCTCCTTAAAAGTCAACTGCCTCCGTAATAATCTTCTGATACGTGCAGTACAGTCATGTGAAAATCGCTGCGTGGCATAAATTATAAATCTATTAGGCAGTCTATTAGTGAAAGCACTTTTCTTCATGTCTTCTTCAAAACGAAAAGTTGCATCGTGAATGACGCAATCGTACTCCGGCCCGGTACGTTAAGTGCAATGTGAGTGCAGGCGAGCGGGGGAGTGGGATGAGGGGACAATCGCGCTTGGGCAAGGTACAAGCTTGTACTGTCTATGGGCACAAGCCAACAGTGCCTAGTGTGAGTACACGTGCACGTTCAACTTGGAAACACTGACTCGGTACGTAATTGCGTATTACGTAACGTCACAAAAGTGCATTACAGAACAGAGCAAGGCGAGCATTTGTGCTTATAAAACTTTTTTTTAAATTTTTTTATGACTGATCGCTAGATAAGATCCTTATTCATCATCTGGTATCGTTTAAAGCCCTTTGAAGCTGCACTGAAACTGTTATTTGGACCTTAAACCGTTCGGAGCCCATTGAAGTCCATTATATAGAGAAAAATCCTGGAATGTTCTCATCAAAAACCTTAATTTCTTTAGGGGACATCTTGGATGAAATGGGGGCTAGTATTTATCAGCAAAAGTTTATTTAAAAGTGAATTAATCCTTTAACAGTTTCTCACGAGATTATCAGTTTTGCAGGTATTCTTTGTTGCATCCAGCTGAACTCATTCCAGAATGTGTATACCAAATTACACTGAAAAAACAAGTGTTCAACCATTTAGATCTCTAACTTACATATTTAACATTAATTTGAATCCCCATTGCCCAACATTAAATCTTATTCTTAAAAATTATTTTGCAGGGTATATAATTCATAATTTTAAAGTGCACCTCTTTACATTTAGGGTAAACAGGAAATGAAAGGAAATGAAATATACAAGTTCTCTTTACAGGACCTGGGAAACGTTGTAATTAAAAATTCTCCCCCTCTTCCAGCCACTTAGGATCCACCTGGATCGCACATATGCCCATTTTGCCTTTTTAATATAGAATCATCAAAAATGGAATGTAGCTTAATACGTTTTTCTTTCTCTTCTTCTGACATATTAAGTTGACAGCAACATGTATTAATCTCTTGACCTGCATTTTTTTCATGTTTCTGCTCAAGGTCATTGAATATTCTCTTCATTTATGTTTTAAATATTCCCATTTTGTACCTCTGGGCTTCTTTTTTACTTTAAATTACTATTTAAAAAAAACTTTTTTATATGTGTACAGAATTCATTATGATGTCCAATAACCTTTAGTATTAAAAAAAGTATCACTTTGTTCTAAGATTAAGTTGATCACACAATGATCTGTTAAGGGGGCACCTGAAATACTACATTTAGTCACATAACTTGAAAGAATATTAGATTGAAGCCAAAAATAAATTTTCGACCTTGAAGTGGCTTTCAGTTTGAATCATGAGAAGTGTCTGGCTGTGGGGTTTAAGTTTCTCCAAATATCAATTAATACATTGGATAAACAGATCTCTTGAATAATATTGTTATCATGGGAAATATTCAATTTAGAAGGTTGTCTATCCATACATTCATGCTAAAATCACCAATTCAAATATATTCTACCTTAACTACCTTTGAGGTCATTTATAAACTTTTAAATAGGGTCCCTAATAGATCCTTATTCTGGGTACGGACATTATACCCATACATATGAACTAAAATATGTGGTCTAAGTGTAGGACTACTGCAAGCCAATGGCCATCTACATTAGCCTTGTGAGTAATAATTTTGCCTGGGCATTTGTTCATGCATATAGCAACATCTGCAAACCAATTTTAACCATGACTAAATATCATGTCCCCCACTGTTTTTTTTTTTTTTTCAAAAGGCAGCATCTGCAGACTCTGAATGCGTGCGTTTCTTGTGTAAAAAAAAAATTTGAGGTTTGCAAAATTTAAAGGAACACGCTGACTTTTGGGGACTTTAGCTTATTCACTGTATACCCCAGAGTTAGATAAGTCCATACATACCATTGTCATCTCCGTGCGTGCCATAACTCTGTCTGGCGCACCGACCGCTAGCCTAGCTTAGCACAAAGACTGGAGGTAAACGGCTCCATCTAGCCTACTGCTCAATAAGTGACAAAATAACGCCAACATTGTCCTATTTACATGTTGTGATGTGTATTGTTACATCGGCTAGGAACTATACTCTCATTCCTGTGTAATAATCAAGGACTTTGCTGCCGTACCATGGATGCAGCAGGCACAATGATATTAGGCAGCGTCTGAAAATAGTCCCAGCACACTCTCTGTGCAAGCAGGTTGTCACGTTGGTTGCGTAATATCATTGTGCCTGCTGCACCCATGTTGTGCAGACAGGGTGAGCATCGTTGATAAAGTTTCCCTCAGGTCTTTTGTGAAAGCCAAAATATGACCACACCTCAAAATTGGTCCTATTAGAACAGGCTGAAAAATCTCCCGGCATGGTCCCTGCCTTCCGACATTTCTTCTCGTTGACTGGACAGGATTTACAGCGAGTTTTCAAAATCGTGATAATCAAACACAGTTTTAAAGATAATTACATTTTAAATGATATTACTAACCGTCAGTACATTTTATCTTGGTTTATCATGAAACCGCTAATCGTCCTATCCCTATATGCGAAGACACCATCTTCTTTTGTACCTTTCCTCTTCCAATGCACAAACTTTCATATAATTGTTGACTTCAGTCAGTGTATCAATTTGCTTTTCCATCATTTTAATTTTGTTTTTGCATTCTCTTTATTCCTGTGCATTTATTAGGACAGAGATTTGTCAACACTTGCAACCAGCGCACTGTGTTGCTTTATTTGCATGCTCATTTCTTCATGCTGTACATCTATATCTACCTTGGTCCCAAGAGCTTTAAATTGCATTCAGTATAGACTTGGTCGGCATTACTGGGAACGCCCACAAAAACATCATATCCTTTTATGCCATGGAAAAAACAAGCCATTCAAATGAACGCGCATAGACCTTGTTAGATGCTTTATCTTTACTTTTAGTAATGATTACGATTGATTTTTGCTTGGTGCAATGCCGAAAAGTTGCTGTGTGGTGTTCTACACCTACCTTAAGTAAAAAAAAATTAAAAAGTTCTGAAGTTTTATATTGTCAAATAAAAGACAAAGCCGTTCGTCAATTCCGAAAGCCTGTGCATTCCTGTGCAAGTCCATTACAATTAAACATTTGCACTACATGATGCTGGTATTATTGTACAGATTAAAAATAAGAGGAGATTTCATTACTGCAATGGCAAAAGTTTGTTTAACAAAAACGCCAATATAGTCATAGGTTTGTCACAGGACTCGAAAAGCAGTCAACTTCACATTAAAGGTCCCGTTTTTCGTGTTTTTTTGAAGCTTTGATTGTGTTTACAGTGTGCAATATAACATGTGTTCATGTTTCGCATGTAAAAAAACACAGTATTTTTCACACAATTTACTTATCTGTATACTGCTGTTTTCACTGTCCTCAAAACGGCTTGAAAGATTTCCCTGTTCTATGAAGTCCCTCCTTCAGAAATACGTAACGAGTTCTGATTGTGCCAGCGGTTCCCGTGTTGTGATTCGACAGCAGCTTAGGGCACGCAGAGCGCACGTTACCGGAAAGGTCACGCCTCTCACCATAACGGGGATGCATGCGCTCAATGATCTCTAAGTACAGCGTCCCTGGGAAAGCCAAACAAAGGTGACTTGACTCCGGGATGAAAATAACAGCGTCTCGACGACATGGCAACAAACAAACTATACGAACGCAACCGAACGCAACACTTCCTATTCTCCACGCGGGAGCAACAAGACCACGCCCCCTTTTTCGCACGTTCTTGTGGGCGGAGGTTAGTCGACATACTGCTCTACTGACGTAATTAAAGCAGGAAATACCAGGATGTAGTCCTAACCAGCCGTTCGCTGTAGGCTTTGAAAGGGAACTTCTGTTAAATAAAATATCTTGCTTGGCATTGAACTTTGAGCTTTATAATTTTAATTTTACAGGTATTATAAATGCTCTAACAGCAACATTACACACTAACTAAAGTTTGAAAAATGGGATCACGAAGAACAGGACCTTTAAAGCAGTTTTCACACAAGCTATCACACCGTGTGAGGTTATTCATGTACAAAACTAGCCTAGAAATCTAGACGCACCCTAGCGGCAGCAAATCTAATTTGCAGGTTGTGCCAATCACATCGTGTATAGAGTTGGTGGGCGGGCTTAACATAATGACGGCAGAGTTGCGGCGGTTCCACGTGCTACTTGTAAACAAAGAAGCTGGCGAACAGCGGTCTTTCGAATCTGGTTTGGCCACAACTCTGGAAGACTTGGAGTTAAGCTTTTCTTTGAGAAAAGAACAAAGAACGGCACTGAAGTCATTCTTAAGAAAGGATGACAGAAAGGAAAAATAAGATGTGTTCTGAGTTTTGCCGACCGGATAAAGGAAAAATTTAATCTATCAACTAGCTCTGCTTCACCTTCTTCGTTGCTCTGGTTGGTTGTAGCACTATCCTATCGCGTGCAGAGGGAATTTGAAAGACAACCGTTTATCCCGCCCCTCGGATTGAGCCCTGCCAACGGTGAGTTCCCAGACCCAACATCTTGATGTGGGTCTGGCTTGTCAGGCTAGTACAAAACATTCAAAAGTGTTCTTTATTTCATTAAGGGAAGGGTTGGGCTCATGTTTTTGCTTCAATACAAGCTGATATAGTCACATTACATGTACGACACTTAAATGACACTCATCAGAATCAATGCTGCTCCCCCAAATATTACACAACATAAAGCCTACTTCATAAATAATCCAATCTTTCGATGAAGACGGTTGCTATAAAAAAGCAAAAAACTTTGCTATTGTCAGTAATTTTAGAATAGTATTGTGATACTGACATGTAAACTCCAAATTTGCTTTGTAAAATGTAAATGCTGAGCTAATTCATTCATGCATTGCTGTACTAACAAGAAAAACGAATAAATAAACAGATAAAGCTACATGCATTTTAGACGTTTAGATGTCGAAACTTTATCTAAACCTGATGTGTCATTGATGCCAAACAGCTCATCATATAACTGGATTTTAGGCTTTTGACAAATGTTAGTTAAACGTGCCACTGCGGTAAATTAACGTTTGACATCACACACTGCACATTTCATGTTTCTATTCTAGCCCAAACAAATACATGAACGAACACCCTTTGCACTGCACACAGCATATTCAGAAAAACATTTAATAGCGCAAGACAAGCTTTATGATAATTTTAAAACGTTAAATGTACGTAGGCTAATACATACTCTAAATCCATTCAATTCAGGAACACTAAATAAACTTCTTCATCAAAAGACTGGGTGATTTATGAAGTAGGCAAGTAATATTTGTGGGATCAGCATGCATTTTGAAGCGAAAATGACACCTTTGGCCATTGCGTTGGGTTGTTTTTCCAGTCACAGATACTGTATGGACAATACGCCTCTGGTTTTCTATTCATCTTGCTCTGTCAAGTGGCAGAAGTGATTATAAATAGGCTATACTGGGTTAACGCCATGCATTTCCCCCACGTCGACTCCTCCTCCACACCACGAGCTATTACACGACACCTACTATATAAGTCTATAGCCAAATTAGACACTTCATTTTCCTCCCTCTGTCGGTTTTTGGATTTTTTTCCCCTTTTGGGGTTTACTCGGGGTGGTTGGATCAGATTCAGCTCCTCACTCCCTTTTGCGTGAACCTACGGTTGTGTCCATTGTAGGTTCACGCAACAGCTGCAAATTAGTATTTGAACACCTGAGAAAATCAATGTTAATATTTGATAGAGTAGCCTTTGTTTGCAATTACAGAGGTCAAACATTTCCTGTAGGTTTTCACCAGGTTTGCACACACTGCAGGAGGGATTTTGGCCCACTCCTCCACACAGATCTTCTCTAGATCAGTCAGGTTTGTCGCAGAGAAACACAGAGTTTGAGCTCCCTCCAAAGATTCTCTATTGGGTTTAGGTCTGAAGACTGGCTAGGCCACGCCAGAACCTTGATATGCTTCTTACAGAGCCACTCCTTGGTTATCCTGGCTGTGTGCTTTGGGCCATTGTCATGTTGGAAGACCCAGCCTCGACCCATCTTCAATGCTCTAACTGAGGGAAGGAGGTTGTTCCCCAAAATCTCGCAATACATGGCCCCGGTCATCCTCTCCTTGATACAGTGCAGTCGCCCTGTCCCATGTGCAGAAAAACACCCCCAAAGCATGATGCTACCACCCCCATGCTTCACAGTAGGGATGTGTTCTTGGGATGGTACTCATCATTCTTCTTCCTCCAAACACGTTTAGTGGAATTATGACCAAAAAGTTATATTTTGGTCTTATCTGACCACATGACTTTCTCCCATGACTCCTCTGGATCATCCAAATGGTCATTGGAAAACTTAAGACGGGCCTGGACATGTGCTGGTTTAAGCAGGGGAACCTTCCGTGCCATGCATGATTTCAAACCATGACGTCTTAGTGTATTACCAACAGTAACCTTGGAAACGGTGGTCCCAGCTCTTTTCAGGTCATTGACCAGCTCCTCCCGTGTAGTTCTGGGCTGATTTCTCACCTTTCTT
This sequence comes from Gobio gobio, assembly GCF_949357685.1. Taxonomy (NCBI): domain Eukaryota; kingdom Metazoa; phylum Chordata; class Actinopteri; order Cypriniformes; family Gobionidae; genus Gobio; species Gobio gobio. Next base: position 24,145,724 of record NC_137098.1, read on the forward strand.
AGGATCATTGAGACCCCACGAGGTGAGATCTTGCATGGAGCCCCAGTCTGAGGGAGATTGACAGTCATGTTTAGCTTCTTCCATTTTCTAATGATTGCTCCAACAGTGGACCTTTTTTCACCAAGCTGCTTGGCAATTTCCCCGTAGCCCTTTCCAGCCTTGTGGAGGTGTACAATTTTGTCTCTAGTGTCTTTGGACAGCTCTTTGGTCTTGGCCATGTTAGTAGTTGGATTCTTACTGATTGTATGGGGTGGGCAGGTGTCTTTATGCAGCTAACGACCTCAAACAGGTGGATCTAATTTAGGATAATAAATGGAGTGGAGGTGGACATTTTAAAGGCAGACTAACAGGTCTTTGAGGGTCAGAATTCTAGCTGATAGACAGGTGTTCAAATACTTATGGACATGCACCTACGATGACAATTTCAGACCCCTCCATGATTTCCAAGTGGGAAAACTTGCAAAATAGCAGGGTGTTCAAATACTTATTTTCCTCACTGAATATATAAAGTTGACTTGACCATCATCTTTCTGGAACTGGCTTCACGAAGGTAAGGAACCTCTCGGGTAGAAGACGAACAGGGTGGCCGGCAAGCAGCTGGGAAGCATATAGTCTCAAGGGCGCTGCAGCCATGTGGACGAGCGGACGGAACGTGATTATAGTTTTCTGTTTTGATTGAAAATGGTATCGTGCAAGTCGCCCCAAAGTAAATAACTAATGATTATTTACAACGGAAATGAATCAATCAAAAACTTACTTTAGCTGATGTACAGCCAAAACAATCTCTCTTCCATTAAGTTCCTATTATCACTGTTAAGCTGCTTTGAAACTAATCTATATTGTGAAAAGCGCTTTAAATAAAAGGTGACATGACTCAATCTCAGATGTCGTCACACCCACAAATCACTGGTTGCACATCTGAAGCATAAGGCAAAATAGGAAACACTTCGGGAGTTTCAAAATCGTCATCTGATTGAATTCTACAGGATTTCCGGGAGACACGTGGGGCGTTCTTTAACAGCCTGCCTTGAAACTAAGTGACGCCAAACTCCCTTATGGAAGAAGAAAGCTGTGGTGTTTACAACAATGAAAATTAGCTCTTATCAGCATCAACTAAACGCTGGATTTTTAAAAGTATGTTAAGTTTGTAACGCCATTGTTGCAAGTAGATAAATGCCAATCGATTATCGTATAGACATCAACTTTACATTTTCACGGCCCGCCAAAACATGACACAAAACTAAACAAACTGTCATTGGTTGTGTTACATGTCGGTCAGAAGTCCTCTTGGGTGGTCCTTAGCCAATAAAAGCTGTGATGGAGTCCAGACTTTCTGCCGTCAGTCACAGTAGTATATTGTAGGGAGTTAAAGGATTTTAAACTTTGTCTTTGTATGGGGTGGCAACAGAGAACATTGGTGCATCCTGGCATAAGTGATGTAGGCACTGCTTAAAGGGCATATTGCAGGTAAAAAAAAAAATTCCAAATGAATATATAACATTGTATGAAAATACCATATGAAAAGGTAATGCAGGATTTTAAATGTTTTAAAAGGACATGAGCACAAATTTGCCGTTTCGTTGGCCGTTTGTAAAAAGCGCTTTTTTTCAACATCGCGTCATATTACGTCTCGAGAGGGAGTCGTTCGCCGAGCTCTGCGTTGGCTCAATGCAGAATAGGTTGGTATTCAGTACGAGTCTTTGTATTTTCAGTAGTTTTCCTATTCCAATTTATCATTGTCATGGTAAATTATTGTATCCAGCCTATCAGTTAATCAAGTCCACAGGTTTCCTAGAAAAAAAAGTTAGGAATTCTGCATGGTGGCGTTTTGTGCAGGTGAAGAGACGGGACTTCACTTCTGCATCTGCTTCGAAACACGTGGTGGTGTGTATAGTGCTTTAGACCGGAGGATTATCATCCCGGCGATATGATGGAGTCAAACATTGTTATACTCATGTAAGGCCGGCTACACACTGGCTGCGTGGCATGAGCGTGGCGTTTTCTGTCTTTACACACCAGAAGCGTTGACGCGGCACTGCTGCTGCTGCTAGGTGACATACAGGGAGGGCTATACTTCATGTTAAACATAAATATATAGCCTACTGATACAGCAAAGACCACGTCGGCAGTATTGACGGCAAAATAGGCTACAGAATATTTTGTTCTGTATTGACAGGTTCAATATTTGAAAATCGAGAATATCTTTTTTTTCTTAATTACAATTATATCTGCATTTATGTCAAAACCTAGAGACTTTCAAACATCAAAATGTAATTTATTAATATGTACAAACAGCTTTTCCTATTCTATTTTACCTGGAAACGCTTCCAACACGCTTGTGTGTCGTGAAAAATATGCATCGGTTCTATTTCTAGCATGCCCTTTCACCGCGCGTCACGCAGCCAGTGTGTTGCTTGCCTAAAGGATTATATTAAATTAATAAACATCCACACGCGATGCTTCTTTGCCATCGTGTTTAAATTGATGAATACAAAGTATGTACATTAACACAAATGAATACAGTCTCACTTTTTCGAAAAAAGTTTGGAATCATGTGCTGGTAATGTAAATATTTTATTCATGCCATGTATGTACTAGGGCTGGTCAAATACCATTTTTTGAGCTTCGAAGCTTTGGTAGTAATCAACATCGAATATTCTAAGCTTCTGAGGGAAGGAGCTGAACATATCCTTCTCTCTAATAAAGGCTGGAATCTGGAGAAGCGGTGCGCCTCACGCGGGCAGGGCTTATATGCTCCGCTAACGGGCAATAAACTAGTGATACAAAACACACAGGTCTGTTATGTTCCAGTTTTGATATATTATAGTAGCTAGTAAAAATAATTCTGTTCAGTTATATAACAGACTAACTAGAGCCCTGCATTTCTGCCCCTGGCTTCGGGCCAATTTTCACGTCATACCTCAAACGCGGGCTTTTTCCTTCATTTTATATTTTAGACATTTATTAATTAAAAGAAACAATGAGGTGTGCTGCGCTGGTGGAAACAACAAGAGACCATGACACCACGACTGTCAAGACGGCTCGCACAGTGTTTAGAGTATCATTTACATTTACGCATTTGGCAGACGCTTTTATCCAAAGCGACTTACATTGCATTCAAGATACACATTTTACATTTTGTCAATTCTTGCTTTCCCTGGGAATCGAACCCATGACCTTGGCGTTGCTAGCGCCATGCTCTACTGTTTGAGCTATAGGAAAGCTATAGGAAACCTTCTGCATGGTGGCGTTTTGTGCAGGTGAAGACACGGGACTTCACTTCTGCATCTGCTTCGAAACACGTGGTGGTGTGTATAGTGCTTTAGACCGGAGGATTATCATCCCGGCGATATGATGGAGTCAAACATTGTTATACTCATGTAAGGCCGGCTACACACTGGCTGCGTGGCATGAGCGTGGCGTTTTCTGCCTTTACACACCAGAAGCGTTGACGCAGCACTGCTGCTGCTGCTAGGTGACATACAGGGAGGGCTATACTTCATGTTAAACATAAATATATAGCCTACTGATACAGCAAAGACCACGTCGGCAGTATTAACGGCAAAATAGGCTACAGAATATTTTGTTCTGTATTGACAGGTTCAATATTTGAAAATCGAGAATATCTTTTTTTTCTTAATTACAATTATATCTGCATTTATGTCAAAACCTAGAGACTTTCAAACATCAAAATGTAATTTATTAATATGTACAAACAGCTTTTCCTATTCTATTTTACCTGGAAACGTGTATCACCGCAAATGAGTAAAGCAAGCCAACACGCAAACTACCGAACGTCTTAGATGCTCAAAAACACATTAAAACGAATGAGACTACATGTTCTTACAGTGCTTAGGTCACTTGTTCTGATATTGCGGTCTTTGATCTTGAAATGAGCTGATGAATTTAATGCAGCTCATATCTGTTGCTTTCGTTGACGTGAACTCAACGCAAGAATTGAAGATATATTCATTTTGCGGAGAGGTGTAAGTTAAGACAACCTGCCTGTTTTTTATTTATTTATTTTTGAACACGTTTACTCAAAAAAAAAAAAATTCTATATGGCACTAAAAGTGGTTCAAAAAAGTGATAGTATAGGCTAAACGTTTAAACCAACATTGTGATGCTTGAAGTGTCTTATATCTATGGATTTTATTATAAGCAAGACAAGTCAAGCGTTGATTTAAGAGGATAAATGGATCAAACATGTGTTGTTAACTCACTGTCCACTTGGTCGTTACTTTAAAAAACAAAACCTTTAATTTAATAAACCAAAAAATGCTTTAAACATTTTTCTAAATTAACTTAATAAAGAAACTAAACATAACTAGACTACTTTGACATTAAAAACAAAACTGAACTATTTTAATGGCTGCAACGATGTGTAGGCCTAATAGAGAGGATAAAAAAAAAAAAAAAATTAAATCACGGGACTCGGGTCGATAGTTTTGGTAAGCTCTCGGACACGGCCGGGCTAGGGCCTAGATTTGAGGCCCGTGCAGGGCTCTAAGACTAACTACAATTAAAAAAACTGAACGTGCCACTTGAGCCAAACTAACGGGCGTCTCAGCACATCAGCAGCAGCACTCAGATCATATTCTTCACGAGAGCAAGGAGCTAAATTTCAAGATGATCACGGAATATTTGGTTTCAAAGCGATGTAAAAGCACCTATTTAAGGGAGTTTGTCATTGTACTGTTTTGTTGCTTGTTTTTCATTAAGAATAATAGCTAATGAGCCCACAATTCAAGCAACCCGCCCCTGAATTGGCAAACCGAAAGTAAACGGCGCACGGCTGCATGTGTTCAGCCGCTCAGTGCACAAGCACAGCAATGAGGGAAACGGTGAGGGAAATTTTTTTCACCGCCACATCCCTAACGTGTAAAAAGGATAATATATTTTGATTCTATTATTCCATTTTCCACAATGTCAAACGAACGCAGTTTAACCCAAAATGCAAGCTCAGACATGGCTTCTGCCATATAAGCTCATGCAGTTGTGCGCTCTGCAGCAGGGAACACTAAGAAGAAGAAAATATATTTATTAAGTATAACGAGGCTATTAAAAATGGCTTGGCTATAAGATAATTTAAAAAAGTATTGTATTTTATAGTGATTTTATAGTGTAAACATATCCAAGCACGAATGAGATCCGTTTCGAGCGGGATTGCCAGGTGTTTGCGGAAAAAAACAACAACGAATATTCGAATCACACATTTGAAAATCGAATACCAACGATTGGTATTCGAACGAATATTCGAATATTCTGGTCCAGCCCTAATATGTACATTCAAGTTCACTCAAATACATACTCATAACGTCATATACATCCTCACACTATCGGTGAATCGGCACAAAATAAACCCATAATAAAGAATTAATGAATAAAGGATAAAAACAATAACACTATAGTGTCTGTGGTTCGGCCGCCAGCGGGAGATGTGACGGTCACAGATCCGTCAGAGATGCAGCTCGGAAAAACGTGAACTGTGCACCATGACGTGAGTCTTGTTTTTTTAAACATTTGCTAATTACCAAATCAGTCGTGATGAGAAACCGCTAAAGTTATATCACATAACGTTTAGTGTGGACGGATATTAACGAGTGTGACTTTTCCTGATTGTCAAAGCATTAGTTTCTGTTATTGGTAAGTATCAATACTAGATGACAGCTATTGCCTTATACATGATAATAATCAGTACAGTATTGTAATCTGAGCACAGTGTTCATATCGTTAGCTAGCGTATATATATATCTATTAGCAAACACTGGTCTCTTACTGACACACCTGCCGTTGTTCTCCACTGTTTCTCCTCACACAACAACTCAATTTGTCTCCTCTGATCGTTGTTCTGTCTAATCCTGGCCTGTCCTTAATTGTGTGTCATAATTGTATGGCTTTGGTCTGCCATATGAGTATTAATAAATATTTATAATTTCCTCAGCATCCGAACTGTCATTGCAATCCATTGTTTTCCTATCGCTGAAATTCACCACACTCCCTCTCGTTACGTCACATCCGGTTTTGGCATTTTTAGATGCGGAAGTAAAATTCTCTCACAAAAACGACTCCAAAAGCCTTAATAGCGTATTGATAAGTATATTTTATAGAAAATCTAGTTCCTACATTATTTTTCTATACATTGACTCACTGGAGTCTCGAACCTGCAATATGCCCCTTAAATTGACTGGCTAGAAAATTACTGACAATATCAGAATATTTTCTCACTTAAAATATTTGTGTATCATTTTGGATACAAAGCAAGTTTATAAGTTGACCGTCTCACTGGTGAAATTCTGGTTCTCTCTACAGCCAAATCAGCACTGATGCATGTGGAAAAACACAGTCAAGATTTAACTTAAGATTTACAAAAACAAAATCCCACCCTTACCTTTACTAACGCTTTGTACTTTTCTTTCAGCTGCTGGTAGAGAATACTGTATTTCTCCACAGGTATAAGGGACAGAGTGCTCTTAAACTCACTGGTCTTGCTCTCCCGAGCCCAGCGTGATATTTTAGGTAGGAGTTCAGAACGGAGCCAGGAGAGTTTAGGGTAAGCAACTCCATCATTGTACCACTGCTCAGGCCTCAAAGCATGAAGAGACAATTTCCTGGAAAAGAGTTTTACCACCCCCACAAAAATAAATCACATAAAATCATATTGTTTTCGTATTCTCTCTTAGTCAGCTCTCTAGCTACCGTAAATACACATTCTGCTGCATCTATGTACAGTATTATGACAAGCTAATAAATGGCATGAAAACTACACAACGGTAACACTTTATAAATATACACTAAGTAATAAAGTACTTACAAATAATTTGCAAACTATTAGTTTATAGTTAATTCATAGTGTATTTATTGCAGTATATACTGTACATTGTTAATATATGAATAGGCTATCACCAAAGCTAAACATAAACACTATTAAAAAAAATTCAATGAAATAAATGCTGTCAATACTGAGAATATACTTTGAATATCTAAGAATATCTGAATTTAGCAAAACAATTATCTATAATAATATTTCCTGCATTTACAGACATAATGTAAAATTTGCATTATTACTTGAGCCATTGGCACAACTGCTTTAAAGTTTCATTTAAAGACCTATGAAATTGCTTGACAGGGATTTTTTCTTCTTGTATTGATATATTGAGTGGGAAATATCACGTGATTATCTCTTTAAAACAATCAAACAAAAACAATTAATTCATCACATCTGTCTTTTTTGTTTTGTTCTAAATGTAACCGAGTATCCAAAAATAAGTAAACTTCAATGTACTCATTGGACCGTTTTCACATTTTGAGGTCTTTAATAATCCATTCAAAGACACTGAATGGTTAATCAGTGTGATTAGTGTCAATGTATTTAGTTGTCCATACATGTCCATCCAAGTATATACTCACCATTCATCTGACTTTAACTGCAGCTGGATTTGATAAATATTACTGCTCTTGAGAGTAACCTGTCCCATACCATTCACTTCAAAAGGTATAAATGTCACTGCATTTCCAACACGATCTTAAAAGAAAAGAGAACATTTTAAAACCAACAAGAAAGACAAAATATCCAAAAGGTTAATTTAGTGCTGTATCTCACCTTTAATGATAACCTCTTTGTACAGACCGTCTCCTGTCTTGTTCACTTTGGGAATAATAGTTCTTACTCCAACTGACCAGCGTCCTGCAGTTTCATGCTCCTCATCGATAACATCAGCGTGAAGAAACACAGAAATATCAGCCATCTCAATATTGGGCCCCAGAAGACAAGATAAAACCTGATTTAATTCCACAGTGTCCACGTCCCTGTACTCTGTCTCTGTCACGCCACACAGTCTCTTGTTTACTACATGTGGTTTCTTGATCCAGACGTCAGCAGCGGACCACATGCTCTCTGCACTGCGCTTATCTGTCATGTTTATTTCAGAAGGCTTCGACATGCTTTCGACCTCAGTAACATATATAAAAACTAGAGTTGAGTAATGTCCACTTCACCACGAGTACAAAATAGCTTCTTCTTCTTGATTTTTATGGCGGTTTGCATACAACTTCAAGGTGCACCGCCACCTGCTGGTTAGGAGTGTGGATCAAGATCCAAATACCGGTACCCATGCTGTGTTGTAGCCTACCCATGAGTATAGAAGAATATTAGCCTGGTTAAAACCAGACCATTTAAGTTGTCTGGGTTTTCCCAGGCTAGAAGAATATAGGTACCGGGTACCCTTTAAGGCACTGTTTACCAACAAATGTCTTGCACAGATCCACCGAGTGATAAGAGGATGAAAAAGAAAATCCTTTATAAAGCATAAGAACTCCTTGTGGCACTGCATCAGCAACAATTGCAAACTCTTTTGGAGTAACAGGAATCCCATGCTTTACTAAGAACTCAGAATAATTACAGATTGAACCATTTTGATTAAAAAGTTGAGATACATAGCCTAAATAATACCATTTTTAAACCAACTATCAAAGAAAAGAGATTTATGTTTATACAGTAGGTTCTTATTATTCCAAATTATATATGAGTGAGGTGTAAAATTGTGTTTAAAAATGAGGAACCACGCTAATAACATTTGCCTATGAAAAAGGGATAATTTCATAGGGATTTTAATTGTTATAATTACAGGTTAATAAAAAAATTAAACCACCTAGTTTGGAGAAAATAACATTAGGGATCAGATTCCAGATAGAAGAGGGCTTATTAATACAATTCTTTATCCAATTTATTTTAAAGGTGTTGTTTAAAGTGGTAAAATCAAGAAAGTTTAAACCCCCCTTCTCAACGGTGTTCATAAGTACAGATTTTCGAACCAAATGAGTTTTTTCTTCCAAACAAAGTTGAGGAGCATTGTATATTTAGGGCCCGAGCACCGATGGTGTGAGGACCCTATTGGATTTCGAAAGTTTTTTATTATTCTTCTTCTTCTTCTTCTCCCAAATGAATCGCTTTTTTTGGGGGCCTAAACACGCTCGAAAACTCACAAAACTTTCAAAACTCCAAATTGGCGAAAATTTACGTCTGTTATGGTATTCAGAATTAGGCGTGGCAAAATGGCTCGACAGCGCCACCTAACGTAGTGCCCCTCCCACTACGTTTCACGTACAGCTATGAAATTCGGTATACACATGTAACAGCCCAATACCTACAAAAAAGTCTCTACGTGCAAAATCTGAAAACCAACAGGAAGTCAGATATTTTTAATTTTTTGTTGCAAAATGTGCCATTTCCAGACGTTGTACTTTAACGAACTCCTCCTAGAGATTTAATCAGATCAACATCATATTTGGTCAGTCTAATCTAAAGGCCTTTGCGACGTTAAATTGCGAAGATCTTGAGTTTTCCCTGAAGGGTGTGTCCGTGGCGGCCTCGCAAAATCTGATGTTTCGCCATGAAAAAGGAAGTTGTTGTAACTCGGACATACAATGTCTGATCTGCCCCAAACTTCACATGTTTTATTAGAGTCTTTGCCTGAAGACATCAACATGCCAATATTTAGTGACAGTCATAGCGCCACCTGTGGGCAACAGGAAATGGCATGTTTTACGCTGTGATTAACTCCTCCTAGAGATTTAATCAGATCAACATCATATTTGGTCAGTCTAATCTAAAGGCCTTGGTGATGTTATATTGTGAAGATCTTGAGTTTTCCCTGAAGGGCGTGTCCGTGGCGGCCTGTCAAAGTCTGATGTTTCGCCATGACAGAGGAAGCTGTTGTAAGTCAGGCATACAATGTCCGATCTGCCCCAAACTTCACATGTTTGATAAGAGTCCTGGCCTGAAGACATCTACATATAAGTTTCAGAATTAGGCGTGGCAAAATGGCTCCATAGCGCCACCTACAACATTTCAACTAAGTGCCCCTCCCGCTACGTTTCACGTACAGGTATGAAATTCGGTAGACACATGTAACAGCCCAATACCTACAAGTCTCTTGGTACGAAATCTGAAAACCAACAGGAAGTGAGATATTTTGATTTTTCTTTACTAAATTGTTGCAAATTTTCCCATTTCCAGATGTTGTACTTTAATCAACTCTGCATAGAGATTTAATCAGATCAACATCATATTTGGTCAGTCTAATTTAAAGGCCTTTGCAACGTTAAATTGCAAAGATCTTGAGTTTTCACTGAAGGGCGTGTCCGTGGCGGCCTCGCAAAATCTGATGTTTTGCCATGAAACAGGAAGTTGTTGTAAGTCAGGCATACAATGTCCAACCTGCCACAAACTTCATATGTTTGATAAGAGTCCTGGCCTGAAGACATCTACATATAAGTTTCAGAATTAGGCGTGGCAAAATGGCTCCATAGCGCCACCTACAACATTTCAACTAAGTGCCCCTCCCGCTACGTTTCACGTACAGGTATGACATTCGGTAGACACATGTAACAGCCCAATACCTACAAAAAAGTTCCCTGGTACGAAATCTGAAAACCAACAGGAAGTGAGATATTTTGATTTTTCTTTACTAAATTGTTGCAAATTTTCCCATTTCCAGATGTTGTACTTTAATCAACTCCGCATAGAGATTTAATCAGATCAACATCATATTTGGTCAGTCTAATTTAAAGGCCTTTGCAACGTTAAATTGCGAAGATCTTGAGTTTTCACTGAAGGGCGTGTCCGTGGTGGCCTCGCAAAATCTGGGGCACGTTCAACGCTCAAACCGGTGCGCAACGTTTTGCTACGGTTTCCGGTTGAACGTCATGTTTCCTGGAAACGGTGCGCACCGGTGTGCAACAGGTTTGAGATGCGTTTTTTCTCGTTTGGTGGGTGTGTCAAATATGTCAGTCCAATCAGCAGCAACATGTATATAAACCACGCGGTATTAAAGAGACAGCTCACACAATGGGTCCAAGTGAAGATGTTTACAAATGTGTCCGCTGCAGCTCAGTATACACAACAATTGAAGATATTAGAAGACATGATTGTCGTAAGAGTTTATATATATATATATATATAATCAACATGATGATGTATTTATTTATATATTTAGCTTCATTGCAAGGAAAGTTTATTTATATACCAAATTTCATATATGGTAATTGCTTGATATGCAGTGAGAAAGAAAATACAAGGCAAGCTATTAAAAAAGTAAGAACTAGAAATAAAATGATTTAAATTAGAATTGATTACCAGGAGATTAAAAAGTTAAATAAATGTGATTGGGGTGTTGTCATTTATTCTGGATGGCAAGGGAAGTGATTGCGTGTATTTTGCAGTATTAAACACGTATTTATATCGATTTTATCAGACTCTGACGAAAATTCCTCAAAAAGAACACAAAGAATGGCCTTCTCGGCTGCCATAGTTACAACTCTTGCGTCAACAGAACAGGGTGTTCAACGCAGCACCGTTTCCGTTTAAAAAACGTTTTGCAACGTTTTGTCGGGGCTGAACGCAGCCCTGATGTTTTGCCATGAAACAGGAAGTTGTTGTAAGTCAGGCATACAATGTCTGATCTGCCCCAAACTTCACATGTTTTATTAGAGTCCTTGCCTAAAGACATCAACATGCCAATATTCAGTGACAGTCATAGCGCCACCTGTGGGCAACAGGAAATGGCATGTTTAACACTGTGATGAACTCCTCATTGAGATGTAACCAAATCAACATCCTATTTGGTCAGTCTAATCTAAAGGCCTTGGTGATGTTATATTGTGAAGATCTTGAGTTTTCCCTGAAGGGCGTGTCCGTGGTGTCCTGACAAAGTCTGGTGTTTCGCCATGACACAGGAAACTGTTGTAAGTCAGGCATACAATGTCTGATCTGCCCCAAACTTCACATGTTTGATAGGAGTCCTGACCTAATCCCATCTACATGCCAATATTCAGTTAGTCATAGCGCCACCTGCTGGCAACAGGAAATGGCATGCTTTATACTATAATTCTCTCCCAGAAATACTTTTAAATATGCCATGAAATCCCAAACATGCTAGAAACACAATAAATCTTTCAACACGTGGATACGTGCTACTGTATGTGATTTACGGTATTAAACAGGAAGTTGTTGTAACTCAGCTATACAATGTCCGATCTGCCTCAAACTTCACATGTTTGATAATAGTCCTGACCTGAACACTACATGACAATACAGTTATAGTCAAAGTGCCACCTGCTGGCAGAAGGAAGTGTGGCACATTGAAGTTAGTTTGCCATATTTCTCCTATATTGACCCGCTTAAATGCATGTCGCCCACTATTCACTTTTTTCCTGAGGCCACCGGGTGGCGGTGCATGTGCGAGGGCCCTTTCATCGCTGCTAGCAGCTTTAATTTTTTCTTATAATGGCAGTGTCGACACTCAAAGAAAGAGCAGCGTATGTTAACCTGGACAAGACCTCAGCTTTGGCTAGTAAAATTCTGCCTTTTAACGACAGATCTCGTTGGAGCCACATATGAAGTTTCTTTTGTGTACTTTCAATTAGTGAATTAAAATTTAACGAGCATCTTTCTAATTTATTCTTTGTTATAATAAGCCTGATGCTTTGGAGAATTGCTGGATATACTCTACTGCCGAGTAATATACGAGTAATTTTACTTGATTACTGTACTTAAGTATTATTTTCGGGGATTTTTACTTTACTTGAGTACAATTAAAAATCAATACTTTAACTAAAGAAAAGTACTTTTTACTCCTTACAATTTTATTTATAGTCAAAAAGTACTTATTTTTTGGGGATCACTTCATTCTATTTTCCCTTGCTATTACCAAACCAATTGAATTGCGCTGATGCCCAGTTTAATTTAAATGTTTAATTTAAATGTATTTATTCTGCCAATTAGATTCATTTTCACATTCCATGAAATTGGTCAGGCATGTTAATTGGTCCTTTGGAAGTGACGTCATGTCGCATCAATTACCACAATGCAGCACCTTGACCTGGGCTGCGTTTCCCAAAACCATTGTAAGCCAAAGTTGATCGTAGAGACCATTGGTGCCAATTGTTCTACGATCAACTTAAGCTTACGATGCTTTTGGGAAACGCAGCCCTGGAAATTAGAGTGAGAGGCTTTTCAGCATTGCAAGATAGCTTTTCAGCCCCAAAAGACGCTTGACACTCACAATTTTGAAAATCAGCTTCTGCTTAAAGGGATAGTTCACCCAAAAATGAAAATGTGATGTTTATCTGCTTAAATGTAGGTGTCTTTGTTTCTTCAGTAGAACACAAATGAAGATTTTTAACTCCAACCGTTGCAGTCTATCAGTCATATAATGCATGTGAATGGTACATGACTCATCATCTATGAGAGTAAAAAAAAACTGCACAGACAAATCCATTTTAACTCTGCAGCTCGTGACAACACATTGATGTCCTAAGACATGAAACGATCGGTTTGTGCGAGAAACCGAACAGTATTTATATAATATTTTTACCTCAAAAACGATCTATGTCTTATATAACACTCTCTTACACGTTAGTTTTACACAATTTGCCAGGAGTAAAATTTACATATGTGGTTTAATAAACAATCAGATGATCATCTATGAGAGTAAAAAAAAACTGCACAGACAAATCCATATTAAACTCTGCAGCTCGTGACAACACATTGATGTCCTAAGACATGAAACGATCGGTTTGTGCGAGAAACCGAACAGTATTTATATAATATTTTTACCTCAAAAACGATCTATGTCTTATATAACACTCTCTCACACGTTAGTTTAACACAATTTGCCAGGAGTAAAATTTACATATGTGGTTTAATAAACAATCAGATGCATTTACACTTGTCCAGTTTCTCCTGAAATGTTGAATGAAAAATTATGTTTTTATCATATTATTTACAGTGTTTGACTGTTAGTAGGCTACTGTTCATATTTACATTTAAAAAGCAACATAAAAGAAATATATATATATTATATATAAATATTTATATAAATATAACAAATTTGTATTAAATATATACATGCATGTGTGTGTGTATTTATATATACATAATAATTATACACAGAACATGGACGTAAACACAAACTTTTATTTTGTATGCAAATGATCGATTCAACAGCACTAATATAAATATATTAACAGTTCTTTATAAATCAAAACCAAGACAAACGAAAAAATGCAAGGGCAAATTAAAATACAGAAGAATAAAATCTGTAAAATAAAGTACATTAATAATTAAAAATAGCATATTCTTTGTGGCGCTCACAAAGATATTAAAAGTCTTGAAGCCTTTTCTTTAATACTGTCATCAGTGTATTGCCTGGTTTCAGTGAGTTACTTTTTTTTAGTAAAGTTGATTACAATGATTACAAAAATATTTACACTATTTTATAGAATATTTATTATAATATTTAGAACAATGTACAAGGCATAGACTGTAAAAAAAGTAACTGCTTTTATTTTGCTCTATGCAAACGTATTATTTCCGTTGCGGGCAGATTTTGAACTTTCACCCCCGCTTCTTGTTCTTCCTCTTCCGTCTGCAGCGATTCGAGGTAAGGCGGATTGTCTTTGCGCTTCAAATATGATTCAAATATCCATCGTCATCTGCGGTTTCTGAAGATCAAATATATGATATTTAGAGTTATACTTGTAGTTCACAGTCTAACAGAAAATACCTTTGCCATATTAAGTAAATTAATAGTCTCTATAACGGAATTTTTGTTACTGCTTATGTTTACTCTGAAGCTATCATTCACGTTCCTTACAAACACGAACGCATCAAACAACGATTTTAGAGTTTCTTAGAATTAGCTTAGCCGCTAAATTAGGCTTATTCCGCTATTGAGCCGGAACTATACACAGGCTTTGACATCTCATACAGACGTAACGATCCTATAATTTTTCAGGTCAAGATGGTGCAGCGCCTGACTTACCGCCGTAGGCTTTCCTACAACACAGCTTCAAACAAGACTAGACTGTGAGTATGATTCCTACATTGGTGCAAACAGATCTTCAACATGCACCGAATATAGTGTCTTATGCAAACGTCAAAAGCTGTACTTAAGGACTGTATCATGTCACTTAGGTCCCGTACTCCAGGTAACCGCATTGTATACCTGTATACCAAGAAGACTGGCAAGGCACCTAAGTCAGCATGTGGAATCTGCCCCGGTAGACTACGTGGTGTAAGTGATGCACTGTGTACAGTTATTTCATGTGTGCATGAGTACAGTGATGAAGTGTTTGAGAATGGAGACCATTGGATAAACTTGCCTGGTTGAGAGCAGTGTTGAATTTTTTTTTTTTTTCAGCTCTTGTTGTATTGTATACTGCTATGTTGTAGAGACGACATACTATTTGTCCCATCAGTTTAAAGCTATTCTGTAAAGTATTTGGCATCACCTCCAATGTATTACTATTGTAAAAGTTCTAACTCAACTCCATATTGTTTTTCTTCTGATACCAGGGCGGAAAAGTCTTGAGGTGTTAAAGGGTTAGTTCAACCAAAAATGAAAATTCTGTCATTAATTACTTACCCTCATGTCGTTTGACACCCGTCAGACCTCCGTTCATCTTCGGAACAGAAATGAAGATATTTTAGTTGAAATCTGATGGCTCTGAAAGGCCTCCATTGGCTCAATGGCACGTTACACTCTCAAGACCCTTAAAAGGTACTAAAGACGTCGTTACAAAGTCCATCTCACTACAGTGGTTCTAAATTAACTTTATGAATCGGCGACAATAGTTTTTGTGCGCAAAAAAACCCTAAATAACGACTTGCATAGTGATGACGATTTCAAAACACGGCCTCATGAAGCCGTGTTTTGAAATCGTCATCACTATGCAAGTCGTTATTTAGGCGTTTTTTGCGCACAAACTATTGTCGCCGATTCATAAAGTTAATTTAGAACCACTGTAGTGAGATGGACTTTGTAACGACGTCTTTAGTACCTTTTAAGGGTCTTGAGAGTGTAACGTGCCATTGAGCCAATGGAGGCCTTTCAGAGCCATCAGATTTCAACTAAAATATCTTCATTTGTGTTCCGAAGACGAGGTCTTATGGGTGTCAAACGACATTAGTTAATTTAGAACCACTGTAGTGAGATGGACTTTGGACTTTACGGGTGTCGAACGACATGAGGGTAAGTAATTAATGACAGAATTTTCATTTTTCGGTGAACTAACCCTCTAATGAGTGACAATGGCCAAGATAACAACACAAAAGTTTAGTCTGCTTAAATTTTAGGGATGTGCTGTGATATTAATCTAATTTTATTTTCGATATCGGTTTCCAAGAATTAAAATGATATGAGGTTTAACTATTCCTATAGCCGTGTTCTGTCGAGCGCGACATCCTTCCCTTCACAGCCTCGCGCTGTCATTTCTCCCTAAACCTAAACTTATCGTCAGAATCAGTGATTGTTGTAAACTGCGGGATGTTTGATAATAAAGAGCTATTAAATGCACAATAATCCGCGCAAGAGACGCTGTTTCCAACTTCAAGGCGGCTTATGTGTGTGCTGCGAAATGGACTGACTTGCACTTTATAATTTAGGCTTCGTGTGCATCTAAACCATCAAATAAACGACAAATAGCCTGTGCCAAAATGACTAAGTTGGAGAGTAGTTACTTTAACAGTTTATATCTTAAATGGGCGTAAATAGTTTGGAGAAATAGAATGATATTATTAGTTCTGCATTCAGTCTTAAGGATGGCAGCGTCTAATAAACCTGCTGACGATTGAGCCATTCATTCGAATCGAACAAAAGGCAAATATTCACATCTCTTGAATTAATAACTTTAGCTTTTATAAGCATTAATCTATCAATTTATACAGTGAAAACTATGCAGTTTTTTTACATTTCATTACTTTGTTAGATTTCTTTGTAGGTTTGTTCTTTCTAAGTCATATTAATGTTAGCAGACCTTCTGAATGCCTGCACACTGGTCCATTTACAAATAGATGTTTTTTGTTCAAATATTGCTGTTTATTTTGCTATAGATATTTTACTTTTCAGATTATAAAGCCATGTTAATTATGTTCTTAATTATGTAGTTTTTTTTTCATTAAAAAATAAAAAAAATACAGTATAATAAAAAGAACCGATAAGAATACCGTTAAAATACCGGATCGATAAGCAGTATCTGCAAGTGTAGTAATACCGTTAACCTTAACAATACCCATCCCTGTTAGTAATACAGTCAGGGTTCCTACGGGGTTTGGAAAAGTATGGAATTTGATTTGAGTAATTTCCAGGTCTGGAAAAGTATGGAAAAAATAAATCAGAGTATGGACAAATATTTATGTTTCCAGACTATTGTCCCTATTTCATTTTCTAAATATAAAACTAAGAATTTTTAAATATATGTAATATATACTCAATCGTTTTTTTTCAATGAATGAAAAACTTGTAGCCTAGCTATGGCAGTAAAGGTCAGACCTGTGTGTTCCTTCCTTTTCACAGTTCAACAGTGGTTAACACAGCACTTTGTAGTTTGAGAAAGCAAGTTGGGTTTGAGGATAAAACAGAGTCGATGGTGGAGTTCTTAAAGGAATAGTACACCCAAAATGAAAGTCATTTATTCACCCCCATGTCTTTCAAAACCATAAGACTTTATTATATTAACATTTTTAATATTTTAAATCTGAGAGATTTCAGTCCCTTTATTAAAGGACTTGTTCACCCCAATGAAATTGTCCCAGGGTTCCTACGGGGTTTGGAAAAGTATGGAATTTAATTTGAGTAATTTCCAGGTCTGGAAAAGTATGGAAAAAATAAATCCGAGTATGGAAAATTATTTATGTTTCCAGACTATTGTCCCTATTTCATTTTCTAAATATAAAATTAATAATTTCTAAATGTATATAATAAATATATACACAATCGTTTTTTTCAATGAATGAAAAACTTGCAGCCTAGCTATGGCAGTAAAGGTCAGACCTGTGTGTTCCTTCCTTTTCACAGTTCAACAGTGGTTAACACAGCACTTTGTAGTTTGAGAAAGCAAGTTGGGTTTGAGGATAAAACAGAGTCGATGGTGGAGTTCTTAAAGGAATAGTACACACAAAATGAATGTCATTTATTCACCCCCATGTCTTTCAAAACCATAAGACTTTATTATATTAATATTTTTTTATATTTTAAATCTGAGATGTTTTAGTCCCTTTATTAAAGGACTAGTTAATGACTAAATGAAAATGTCCTAATCATTTACTCACCTCAATGCCATCCAACATATCCATGCCTTACTTTCTTCAGTGAAAGATAAATTAAGTTTTTGAGCAACCAACTGAGTTGGTTGCCATTTTGGATGGCATTGGGGTGAGTAAATGATTAGGACATTTTCATTTTAAGGTGAACTAATCCTTTAAATATCTTCATGTGTCCAAGATTTCCAAGATTAACACAAGTCTTATTAGTTTAGAATGACATGAGGGTAAGTATATTATAATAGAAATTTCATTTTTGGGTAAATTAATAACCCTTTAAAAAAAATTGTGACTGATTTAGCATTTTGATCGTTAAGGTCACAAAAGGCAATATTTTAATATAGGATTTCTAAATATTAGATAGCCTACATAGAGGTTTTGACTCAGAGTGTAACATACTTGTCGGTGCCGATAGCATTGTGGGTAATTGCGTCGCCATGTAGTGCTGTTGTGCTTCGGGAGACCCGAGTTCGAGTCCTGCCTCATGGAATTTTCCCAATCCCGCCCCCCTCTCTCTCCCACCTTACTTCCTGTCTAGCTACAATACTAAATCTTTAGAATGTAACACTTGTTAGCAGTTGAATTTGAAAACAATTTATCAGAACAAGTTAAATATGGTCAGAAAAATCTGTAGGGAAGTCTGGAAATTCGAGTCTGGAAAAGTATGGAATTTTGAAATGAAAATTGTGTAGGAACCCTGGTATAAGCTTGTGTGCTACACTAATATATTACTTCACAGGCTTTGTACTTTTAAATTCATTATATTATAAATTTACAGTTCATTGATGTTCTGTGGTTTTACACTGCTGAAATTTTTAAATACTTCATATTATTGTAAGGGGAGCTTAAAGGGTGCACTACTATGAAAATCACAGCTTCAGTGTGACATCAATAAGAAAGTAATTTCATAGATATTTTCAATAGTAGCTGTTCATATTAAAATATGTATGAACTTATTACATGACCTAGATTATTTATTTTCCAAAATTGTCCTTTTAAATTTAATTTAATAATAATTATTAGTTTAAAAAAAGGTTTGCTGTTCCAATAAAGCTCGGTGTGCTCTCTTTAAGCTCATCCACATTAAACGTCTATGTAGATACTTTATAAACAGACTTTAAATATTAACTTATGGTTGTCACTTCAAGTTAATCTTTATGAAATTATTCTTTAAAAATGTTTAAAATTAACAAGAATTTTCCCCTAAAAAATTTTTTTTTGTGAGCTTAAAGGGTTAGTTCACCCAAAAATGAAAATTCTGTCATTAATTACTTACCCTCATGTCGTTTGACACCCATAAGACCTCGTCTTCGGAACACAAATGAAGATATTTTAGTTGAAATCTGATGGCTCTGAAAGGCCTCCATTGGCACAATGCACGGTTCACTCTCAAGACCCTTAAAAGGTACTAAAGACGTCGTTACAAAGTCCATCTCACTACAGTGGTTCTACAATAACTTTATGAATCGGCGAGAATAGTTTTTGTGCGCAAAAAAACCCTAAATAACGACTTAAATAGTGATGCCGATTTCAAAACACAGCCTCATGAAGCTTCGAAGCGTTATGAATCAGTGAGTCGAATGAACAGTTTGGATCGCCAAATTTCAGCAGTTTGGCGGTTTGACACGCGATCCGAAACGACTCGACTCGAACCGATTCGACTCACTGATTCATAACGCTTCGAAGCTTCATGAGGCCGTGTTTTGAAATCGTCATCACTATAGAAGTCGTTATTTAGGGGTTTTTTGCGCACAAACTATTCTCGCCGATTCATAAAGTGTGTATATATATATATATATATAAAAATGTACTTGAACTAAGGTGATATTCATGTTCAAAATGGGTGACATGTTGTGGACACGCTCTTCCTGGAGCAGCGCAATGAAACAACTAAACCCAAATAATCCACAACATTTACAATGTTGTTGTCTTTATTATGACGATCCCAATCATAGTCTTTATAACTTGTGCATTGCTGTTGGAGCAGCGTGCGCTGAAGCTGAACACTAGTGCGCTTTACTACCACGTTAATTAACCAAATGAATGTTATGAGATATCAGAAATAGATAGGCCTACAAAATATAAACACACAATATTACAACTTCCATTTGCACAAAGCAAAAGGCTGCGAATGCACACGCAAACTTAGTCAAGATCAGGTGTAACTCCAGCTGTAAAATCCTGCTACGTGACTGTCGCAGATATTGCGAACATCGAGATATAGATACTATAACGATATATATCGTGCAGCCTTATGTTGTACCACAACCCTAATAGCTGCATCAGATTTGATTACCGAATAGGTCATTTGAAGATGCTGTTGAACTTGACCCATCTGAACACGTGATTGAACCCATGTTCTAATGTTCCTCAATTTTCCTCAATAGATCCGTGCTGTGAGGCCCCAGGTTCTCATGAGACTCTCAAAAACCAAGAAGCATGTCAGCCGAGCTTATGGTGGGTCCATGTGTGCCAAGTGTGTACGAGACAGGTAACTGACTGAGATCATTGCGTTATTTGTAAATGCGTAGATTGGGATGGGGGATTAATAAAGGGATAGCTCATCTCATAAAAGTATAGTTAATCTAAACATTGTTTGTACAATACAGATTTGTTTGTTTATTCTAAAGCACAAAAGGAGATTTCTAAAGTTATGATTGCACTTCCATGTGATTTATAATGGGAACAGAAGCTTTTTTAAAGGTTCAAAAACGATGCAAATGCACCATAAAACTCATTTTAAGTTTTGGTTGAACAGTACAGAGCCAATGAAATCTTTGTTTGGATTTCATTGGCTCTGTATTGTACTCTGTAAAAATGAGGTGAATGGAAAATCTAATCTGTTGGAAAACGATATAAAGACATAATACAAGTAAATAATGACAGTTTTCATTAATTGGAGAACTGTTAATTTAGGTATGCTCTAAGTTAACTGTTGAGTTTAACGCATTCTATGAGCAATTGACCCACATCTATCTGCATCACTTTTCAGGATCAAGCGAGCTTTCCTCATTGAGGAGCAGAAGATCGTCGTCAAAGTACTAAAGGCACAGGCACAGAGCCAGAAGTCTAAGTAGACATCGATTTGTACTCTTTAAATAAAAGATTTGGAAAGTACTGTTTTGTGTTTTTTCCTGTGCTGATGGGAACGCCCTCTACTCTAGAAGGAAATTGAAGTAAATATTTGTGATAATTGAATGGCAAGCTATGGAAGCTTGTTTCCGCCATGGTATAGCATAAAACCCTTCAGGTTTATGGCCCCATACAGTTAATTTGTCAAATCTAATTTAAAGATGTCTATGTAGTTTACATACTTATTTCAAATGGATTTTTGACTAGGACCGTATTATGACAAGCTGTTTTAGCGTTTAATACACCTGGCTCTACTAGTCGTAACTTAAAGGGGTACTTCACCGCTGGAAAGATGAATGTGTATTTAAATTGGGTAATTTATGTAGTAGAAATGTTAAATTATTTTAGAAGTTGGTGCCTTCTAGACCCATCCATATGAGCCAAAAATAAGTTTTCTGGCTTTTCTCAAAGACAACTCCCAGAATGCACTTGCTTCGCTGCCCTATGAGGCCACTCCCACCGTCATTTAGATTTTTTATAGTAATAAAATCCATTTTGTTCAGTTAGAGAACAAACACTACAATTAAAAACAACGCGTCTGCTCAATACTGCATGAGCCGAACGAGTGTCGCCGCACAGACCAGCAGCAGGAGTCAGATTTCATTCATCAGAGTCAGGAGCTGACAGACCAGATGATCACGGAAGATTTGGTTTCAAAGCGAAATGTATTCACGGTACATATCCAGTCTGGTGCGTTTTCAGTTCAGGGGGATACGATATACTACCGGGTTTCTACTGATGCAAAACTTAATGCTAATTGCTGAAGTAGTGTCCACGAGGAAGACCTGTGGGGGCGGGGTCTGTACTCATCCAGGACGAGTGGTGTCGTACAGTGCTGGTGAGAGAGAATTTGTGTACCCCTGATATTGAACTGCTATGTGTCTCCCTTTGGGCCTTCTATCTGCCCAGAGTTCCCTCAGCTATTTTTTACTGTTGCAAATATACACACCCAAAGGCAAATTTTGATAAAGCACTGGACATTATTTTCAATCATTCCAACAAAGCTCGATCTACTGTCTCCTGATGCCCCTAAGTTTGTTTTAGGAGATTTTATTAACTTTCCTGTGAAAAAGAGCTTGCACACATATCAGTATGTTGACTGTCCCTCCAGGAAAAATAAATTTTGACCTATGTTATGGAACTGTCAAAAACGCCTACTCTTCATCATTGCTCCCACCATTAGGGGCATCTGATCATAATGTGGTTTACCTTCGGCCTACATATCAGAGGCTCCTGCAAAAGGAGAAGCCCCAAGAATGCTCAGTTAAAGTATGGAATAATGACAGTATTATGGCCCTGCAGGGTTGCCCTGATATAAATTAACAGGTTGAAACAATATCTGACTACATCAACTTCTGTGTAGACACAGTAGTACCCATAAAACCACTAAAGTCTTTCCAAATGACAAGCCCTGGCTCGCCAACAAATTAAAGAATTTTATAATTGAAAAGAAAAAAGCATGCAGGGATCGGGATGAAATAGCCAAAATGGATATACAGAGACAGATTAAAAGACAAATAAAGCTGGATAAGTACAGGTATAGACAGAAGATTGAAGCAACCCTGGTGTCAGGCAACTAACGTGAGGCATGGTAGGGGAATCAAGACCATGACCAATGTCCCCCATAAGGGGAGAGGGAATCCTTCTCTGGTTGTGCCTGGAGGTGAGGGACTGGAATGGGCAAACCAGCTAAACCACTTTTTTGTCGCTTTGAGAGTGGCAGTGGTGCTGGAGAAAGCATTGTGCAGCCCCCTGCTCCCCCTACATCTGTATTAAACATCAGACAATTGGATGTCTTTTACCTTTTTATTCACTGTAATCCTCTGAAAAGTGCTGGACCTGACAAAATCTGTGTTAATATCCTTAAGCACTGTGCAGAACAATTAGCCCCTGTGTTCACTGATATTTTTAACTCATCTCTTAATTTCTTTAAAGTCCCCACCTTGTGGAAAACATCTACAATTGTACCCGAGCCAAAACTGCCAAGACCCACAGAGTCCAACGACTTCCGCCCCAATTGCGTTGACAACATTTGTCATGAAGTGCCTGGTAAAGAGGTTGTATCACAAACCCACCATCTTATGGACCCCCTGCAATTCGCTTATCAAACCTCCAGGGGGGTGGATGATGCATTTCTGACATTAATGCATCTTTTACATACCCACTTTGAGAAACCAAAGACTCATGCTAAGATTTTATTTGTGGACTTTTCATCTGCTTTTAACACCATGCAACCCAAGATACTTGCAGACATCTTAGCCAATGAATTCTATCTTAACTCAGGAATTATTAATTGGATCATAGACTTTCTTACCAGTAGAGTCCAGGGGGTTAGAGTGGGCTCATCTCTTTCTGATGTGATGATAACATCCATAGGCTCAAGAATGTGTTATATCTCCTTTATTATTTATTTAATACACAAACTCATACACTAGCACTTTTCAAAACAGGCACTTTATTAAATATACAGATGACACAGCTCTAGTAAGTTTGCTACAGGATGGGGAGGAAGATCATGGGCCAGTTTTAGATTCCTTTTTATAATGGTGTAATAAGTTAAACTTAATATTAAAAACCAATAAGACCAAAGAAATGTCCATAGATATTAGGAAGTCACAGCAATCCACCGACACTTCAATTAATGGGGAGATTATGCAGGTTGTCACAAACTATAAATATCTTGGCATTGTATTGGACAAGCTTAAATGGGATTCATGGACTGATTTTTTGCACACTAAGACACAGCAAAGAATGTACTTTTTAAAGAAACTGCTTGTTTTTAATGTTAATAACAGAATGCTTCAGCTGTTTTATACTACTTTTATTGAAAGTGTTTTAACTTGCTGCATCATCTGTTGGTTCGGAAATGCCACTGAATCACAGAAAAAGTCACTACTGCCAGCAAATTACTTGGGATAACACTACCAAGCATTGAACACATTTACAAAGACAGAATGATGAGAAAGGCAAATAATATCTTATGTGATTATACACACCCGCTGGCATCCCAGATAGCATTGTGACATTGAGTCAATGTTGAAATTCCATCAGAATCATCAATTTGGTTGAGGTTGAAATGTCAATGCTAAGTAATATTGGATCAATGTTGAAAATTCTATGCTAAAAGAATTGTGGACCAATGTTGAAAATTCAATGCTAAATAATATTGGATCAATGTTGATAATTCCATGCTTTTCAGTGTTAAAAAGACAAACATTGAATCAATGTTGATTTTTGGTCAGCTTAATTCTCCACTGGTGAGGCGTACTATCAATCTATCTGTCCCATCATTCAACATGTTAAAGCAAATTCAAATCAATTGGGTACATTTCTGTGAAATGTGAGCAATCTCCCCCGAGTGTGTGGATTAACAAAGAACCACTACCATAAATTGAACTCAATGGGACGAACCAGTTGATTATTATTAGTAGGCATATTGTTAATATTACTGTTTTAATTGTTGTTTTAAAATCTCCTCCATCATAGAAAACATCTCCAATCCTCTAGTGTTATCTGCTAGCTACAGCACATGCAGAGAGATATATAATGACTGTCACAGAGTCCTTAATTCTTGTGGTCATCCAGTTATATAAATCATAGCCTGTTTTAAATTGATAAAATGTAGGCTATTATTAGGGGTTCAAGCACGAAGTGCTGAAACCCTATTGTAATTGTATTGGTTTTTTATTATTATTATTAGGGGTTCAAGCACGAAGTGCTGAAACCCTATTGTATTTGTGCTGATTTTTATTATTAGGGGTTCAAGCACGAAGTGCTGAAACCCTATTGTAATTGTACTGATTTTTATTATTATTAGGGGCCAAGCACCGAAGGTGCGAAGGCACCTATTGAAACCGTTCCCGTTCCTATTATTATTATTAGGGGCCAAGCACCGAAGGTGCGAAGGCACCTATTGAAACCGTTCCCGTTCCTATTATTATTAGGGGCCAAGCACCGAAGGTGCGAAGGCACCTATTGAAACCGTTCCCGTTCTTATTATTATTATTCATCTTCTTCTTCTTCTTCTTCTTCTTCTTCTTCTTCTTCCGCCACAAAGTCTATGGCAGCCCATAGAACCGTATGGTAAAAAGTTATGAAATTTGGCACACTAATAGAGGACAGTCTGAAATGTCACCATAGCAAATTTGGAGTCTCTAACTCAATCCCTCTAGCGCCACCATCAGTCCAAATTTAGACTCATGTTTATGCTAATAACTTTTGAACCATAAGGGCTAGAAACGAAATTCTTTTTTCTTCTGATTCCGTGGCTCAAGACAATTCGATTGCACCCTATGACGTCATTTTCCGTCATAATAATTTTCCCGCCATTTTTAATTAACCGAAAAACCTACTTTTGCGAACTCGTCCTAGACGGTTCATCCGATTTGCACGAAAATTGAACCAGATCATCTTCAGACCATGCTGACAAAAAATCTTGCAAATCAAGTTGATTCGTCAAATCATTTGCGATAAACGCGCAAACAAATTTTACGTAGCGGTTGCAAAAGCACTCTTAAGGCAATATCTCCGCAACGCTTTATCGTATTCAATCCAAACTTGGTACATGTCATCACAAGCATGACTTGAGGCAACATGCAGTGTTTCGGCGCAGCGCCACCTACTGGTCCGGAGATACAAAAAATGGCTGTTTTTGCTTATAACTTTTGAACCGTTTGTCCAAAAATCATAAAAGTGGTCTCATTAGATTCAGGACGGCATGCCGAGTCGTCTGATATTCAATTTTACCATATCGGCCATTTTGGCTGTCGGCCATTTTGAATTATGTGCTAAAATGCTATATTTTACAAATGCATTAGTGTATTGTTACTAAACTCGGTATGTGACTTCCACTCCATGCCCTGAAGGTACTCAAAAAGTTTTGGGGCAGTGCCACCTTGTGGTCAAAAGTTATAACAAACTTGACAAAAATGCTAATAACTTTTGATTTAATTAGCTTAGTATAATGAAACTGGTCATAATACATTCATTGGCTCATGCCGATTCAATTGCATCCTATGACGTCATTTTCGGTCATGATAATTTCCCCGCCATATTTAATTTTCCAAAAAACCTACTTTTGCAAACTCGTCCTAGACGGTTTGTCCGATTTGCACGAAAATTGAACCAGATCATCTTCAGACCATGCTGACAAAAAATCTTGCAAATCATGTTGATTCGTCAAATCGTTTTTGATAAACGTGCACACAAATTTTACGTAGCGATTGCAAAAACACTCATAAGGCTATATCTCCACAATGCTTTATCGTGTTCAATCCAAACTTGGTACATGTCATCACAAGCATGACTTGAGGCAACTTGCAGCGTTTCGGCGCAGCGCCACCTACTGGTCCGGAGATACAAAAAATGGCTATTTTTGCTTATAACTTTTGAACTGTTTGTCCAAAAATCATAAAAGTTGTCTCGTTAGATCCAGGACGGTATTCAGAGTTGTCTGATATTCAATTTTACCATATCGGCCATTTTGGCTCTCGGCCATTTTGAATTATGTGCTAAAATACTATATTTTACAAACGCATTAGTCTATCGTTACGAAACTTGGTATGGGTCTTCCGCACCATGCTTTGAAGGTACTCAAAAAGTTTTGGGGCAGTGCCACCTTGTGGTCAGAGGTTATAACAAAATTTACAAACATGCTAATAACTTTTGATTAAATTAGCCTAGTTTAATGAAACTGGTCATAATACATTTATTGGCTCATGCCGAGGACATAGATACTAATTTTGCCATATTTGGTCAAACATCCTGTCCTCATTGTTCTTATTTGATCAAAATCTACTTTTTCAAACTCATCCTAGACCGTTTGTCCGATTTCCACCAAAATCAAATCGTATCATCTTCAGACTGTATCAACAAAAAGTTAGGGATTTTGCATCAATAGATGAAACCGTTTTTGTAAACCGCAGCGACGAATTTGAGGCATGATGCCAAAATGACTCTTGAGGCTGTATCTCTGCAATGCTTTGACATATTGGCATCAAACTTTGCATGTGTCATTGTTCCCTTATTCTGACTACACCACATCAATTTCGTAACTGTGCCACCTATTGGTCAAAAGTGATAAACCATTAACTTATATTATCAGTGACTCTATATATGATATTTCAGCCATTTTGCCTAATCTTCTTAAACTGTATAATTGTTAATTGTTGCAGTTGGTCTGACACTCTCAGACTACAATGCATTTTTCAGCCTTTTGCCTAAAATCATCTTAAAACGTGATTAATTGCTCATTGCTCCAGTTGATCTGACACTGCCAACCATTTTGGCATGTCTTGTCTTCTTCTTTGCGCTTGGCCCCGGTATTGCTGCTTGCAGCTATATTTATTCATCATCTTCTTCTTCTTCTTCTTCCGCCACGAAGTCTATGGCAGCCCATAGAACCGTATGGTAAAAAGTTATGAAATTTGGCACACTTATAGAGGACGGTCTGAAGTGTCTCCATAGCAAATTTGGAGTCTCTAATTCAATCCCTCTAGCGCCACCATCAGTCCAAAATTGGACTCATGTTTATGTTAATAACTTTTGAACCATAAGGGCTAGAAACAAAAATCTTTTTTCCTCTGATTCCTTGGCTCAAGACAATTCGATTGCACCCTATGACGTCATTTTCCGCCATGATAATTTTCCCGCCATTTTTAATTAACCGAAAAACCTACTTTTGCGAACTCGTCCTAGACGGTTCATCCAATTTGTACAAAAATTGAACCAGATTATCTTCAGACCATGCTGACAAAAAATATTGCAAATCAAGTTGATTCGTCAAATCGTTTTTGATAAACGCGCACACAAATTTTACGTAGCGGTTGCAAAAACCCACTTAAGGCTATATCTCCGAAATGCTTTATCGTATTCAAACCAAACTTGGTACATGTTATCACAAGCATGACTTGAGGCAACATACAGCGTTTCGGCGCAGCGCCACCTACTGGTCCGGAGATACAAAAAATGGATGTTTTTGCTTATAACTTCTGAACTGTTTGTCCAAAAATCATAAAAGTGGTCTCGTTAGATTCAGGACGACATGCCGAGTTGTCTGATATTCAATTTTACCATATCGGCCATTTTGGCTGTCGGCCATTTTGAATTATGTGCTAAAATGCTATATTTTACAAATGCATTAGTGTATTGTTACTAAACTTGGTATGTGACTTCCACTCCATGCCCTGAAGTTACTCAACAAGTTTTGGGGCAGTGCCACCTTGTGGTCAAAAGTTATAACAAACTTGACAAAAATGCTAATAACTTTTGATTTAATTAGCTTAGTATAATGACACTGGTCATAATACATTAATTGGCTCATGCCGATTCAATTGCACCCTATGACGTCATTTTCGGTCATGATAATTTCCCCGCCATATTTAATTTTCCAAAAAACCTACTTTTGCGAACTCGTCCTAGACGGTTTGTCCGATTTGCACGAAAATTGAACCAGATCATCTTCAGACCATGCTGACAAAAAATCTTGCAAATCAAGCTGATTCGTCAAATCGTTTTTGATAAACGTGCACACAAATTTTACGTAGCGGTTGCAAAAACACTCATAAGGCTATATCTCCGCAACGCTTTATCGTGTTCAAACCAAACATGGTACATGTCATCACAAGCATGACTTGAGGTAACATACAGCGTTTCGGCGCAGCGCCACCTACTGGCCCGGAGATACGAAAAATTGCTATTTTTGCTTATAACTTCTGAACTGTTTGTCCAAAAATCATAAAAGTGGTCTCGTTACATTCAGGACGGCATGCCGAGTCGTCTGATAGTCAATTTTACCATATCGGCCATTTTGGCTGTCGGCCATTTTGAATTATGTGCTAAAATGCTGTATTTTATGAACACATGAACGGATTGTTACGAAACTCGGTTTGGGTCATCAACACGGTGCCCTGAATGAGCCCAAGAAGTTTCGAAACAGCGCCACCTAGTGGAGAATTTTTTTTTTTCAAATGCTTATAACTTTAGGTGAGATTGACTTATTTTCATGAGAGTAACTTTTTTTGTCTCCTGAATCCTTGCCAAGTCCAACGATACCAGACTTGCCAGGTTTCGGCGTATTATTTGTGCAGCGTTGTAATTTAGCTTTTTAAAAACATTAGCTGATATCTTCGAAACCGCTAGTCCGATCGAGACGAAACCAGCATCAGAAGTTCGAAAACATAGGTCGATAGCTATACGCTAATGCCCAAATGTCAAAATATTGATAGTAAGGGGGTGTAAAATCCAATCAAAGTCAGGTGTCAGTCATTTTTCATGTGTTTTTTTCATATAAATGTCTATAACTCCAAAACTAAAAGAGATATTTTCACCAAAATTGACACAGACATGTATGGGCTCACTGCGAGGACACACAAAAATGGTAGGATTGTGCCACTTGGTGGCGCTTTAATAGAACAAAACATGAAATTCCCATGGACTACAATGCAGAATTATGATATAAAATGCTATGCTTCACAAATGAATTGTTGTATCATTACGAAACTTGGTATGTGCCATCAGCACCATGCCTTTAAGCTACTTAAAAGATTTCAAAACAGCACCGCATGTGGTCTATACTTATAATGAAAAGGCCTCTTGAGGCTATATCTCTGCAATGACATACGTATTGACACTATATTGACACCAATCTTTGCATGTGTCATTGTTCCCTTATTCTGACCACACCACATCAATTTCGTAACTGTGCCACCTATTGGTTGAAAGTGATAAATCATTAAATCATTATTATTGACTCTATTTATCATTTTACAGCTATTTTGCCTAAAATCACCTTAATAGGTCTTTAATTGCTCATTGCTACAGTTGATCTGACATTGCCAGCATATTTTGGCATGTCTTGTCTTCTTCTTTGCGCTTGGCCCCGGTATTGCTGCTTGCAGCTATATTTATTATTATTATTATTAGGGGCCAAGCACCGAAGGTGCAGGCACCTATTGTAATCGTTAGATTTCTTATTATTAGGGGCCAAGCACCGAAGGTGCAGGCACCTATTGTAATCGTTAGATTTCTTATTATTAGGGGCCAAGCACCGAAGGTGCAGGCACCTATTGTAATCGTTAGATTTCTTATTATTAGGGGCCAAGCACCGAAGGTGCAGGCACCTATTGTAATCGTTAGATTTCTTATTATTAGGGGCCAAGCACCGAAGGTGCAGGCACCTAGTGTAACCGTTAGATTTCTTATTAGGGGCCAAGCACCGAAGGTGCAGGCACCTATTGTAATCGTTAGATTTCTTATTAGGGGCCAAGCACCGAAGGTGCGTAGGCACCTATTGAAATCGTTAGATTTCTTATTAGGGGCCAAGCACCGAAGGTGCAGGCACCTATTGTAATCGTTAGATTTCTTATTATTATTAGGCGCCAAGCACTGAAGGTGCAGGCACCTATTGTAATCGTTAGATTTCTTATTATTATTATTCCGCCACGAAGTCTATGGCAGCCCATAGAACCGCTTGCGGGAAAGTTGTGAAATTTGGCACACAGATAGAGGACAGTCCCAGCATTAACCACACCAATTTTGGAATCTCTAAAACAATCCCTCTAGCGCCACCACCTGTCCAAATTTTGACTCATATTTGTGCTAATAACTTTTGAACCATAAGGGCTAGAAACAAAATTATTTTTTCCCCTGATTCATTGGCTCAAGCCAATTCGATTGCACCCTATGGCGTCACTTTCCGTCATAATAATTTTCCCGCCATTTTTAATTAACCGAAAAACCTACTTTTGCGAACTCCTCCTAGGCCGTTGCTCCAATTTGCACGAAAATTGAACCAGATCATCTTCAGACTCTGCTGACAAAAGCGTATTAGACTCAAGATGATTAGTCAAACTGTTATTGAACAACCCTCAAATTAAATCGACATAGAGCACACAAAATTGAAAGTCAGGCTTTATCTCGAAAACACTTTAGCATATTCTAACCAAACTTGGTGTGTGTTATGCCAACCATGACCTGAGGCTGCCTGCAGCGTTTCGGCGCAGTGCCACCTAGTGGTCCAGAGATACAAAAATTTGATATTTTTGATTATAACTTAAGAACGCTTTAGCCAAATATCACAAAACTGGTCTCTTTAGAGTCGGGGCATCACGCCAAGCCATGCCATTACCAATTTTCCCATATCAACCATTTTGGGCGTCGGCCATTTTGAATTTTGTCAGAAAGTGCTATGTTTTACAAACGCATTGGCGTATCATTACGAAACTTGGTGTGTGTCTTCGTCACCAAGCCTTGAAAGTACACAAAAAGTTTCAAGGCAGCGCCACCTTGTGGATAAAAGTTATAGTGAATTTTCCAATAATGCTATTAACTTTTGATTAAATTTGACTATTGTCATAAAAATGGTTTTACTAGATTCCTTGGGTCATGCCAAAAACATAGATTCCAATTTTGCCATATTTGGCCAAACATTCTGTTCGCCATTTTGATTTCCTTCAGAAACCTACTTTTTCGAACTCCTCCTAGACTATTTGCCTGATTTTCACCAAAATCGAATCGTAACATCTTCAGACTATTACAGCAAAAAGTTATTAATTTCGTGTCAACAGACAAAACCGTTTTCATATACTGCAGCGACAAAGTTGAGCCATGATGCCAAAATGACTCTTGAGGCTGTATCTCTGCAATGCTTTGACATACTGACACCAAACTTTGCCTTTGTCATTGTCATCTCACTCTGACCACACCACATCAATTTCGTTACTGCGCCACCTATTGGTCAAAAGTGATAAACTATTAAATCTTATTATTAATGACTGTATATATGATTTTTCAGCAATTTTGCCTAAAATCATTAGCCTGGATGCCAGCCGAATTTAGCCCCGCCCACAATTTTTTTGATCGTGAACGATGATCGTGTTGGTAAGTACTCTGTGTATCCTTAAATTATTTTATTACTGGCAAAGATCGTTTACACTCATCTTTTTCTTGTAACGTTACTTAATCCAGCGTGCGTGCAGACAGGGTTTCCAAGTGTTTTTGCAATGTCGCGCACAATTGCTACTCAAAACTATAGCCCAAAACAATAACTTTCCGGGGTGTTCTCCGGAAAAAAATGGCGTTTGGTTGGCAAAATATGTTATTTTGGCAAGGTTGCCTGCTAAAATTCGCATTCCTGGGTTTATATAATCACATAATTGGGGTCGCTTCAACCCGCGGACATGGAGAAAAACACGGCCTTGGCAACACAGTGCAGTTGAGTTCTGTTGACATTTGACAACTAACGTAACGCGTCGCTCCGTTGCTCTGATTGGTTGTGGGTCTATCCAATTGAGGTCTTTCCTGGCTCGGTTGAAACACGCCCCATAATCAACTTATTTTCATGAGAGTAACTTTTTTTGTCTCCTGAATCCTTGCCAAGTCCAACGATACCAGACTTGCCAGGTTTCGGCGTATTATTTGTGCAGCGTTGTAATTTAGCTTTTTAAAAACATTAGCTGATATCTTCGAAACCGCTAGTCCGATCGAGACGAAACCAGCATCAGAAGTTCGAAAACATAGGTCGATAGCTATACGCTAATGCCCAAATGTCAAAATATTGATAGTAAGGGGGTGTAAAATCCAATCAAAGTCAGGTGTCAGTCATTTTTCATGTGTTTTTTTCATATAAATGTCTATAACTCCAAAACTAAAAGAGATATTTTCACCAAAATTGACACAGACATGTATGGGCTCACTGCGAGGACACACAAAAATGGTAGGATTGTGCCACTTGGTGGCGCTTTAATAGAACAAAACATGAAATTCCCATGGACTACAATGCAGAATTATGATATAAAATGCTATGCTTCACAAATGAATTGTTGTATCATTACGAAACTTGGTATGTGCCATCAGCACCATGCCTTTAAGCTACTTAAAAGATTTCAAAACAGCACCGCATGTGGTCTATACTTATAATGAAAAGGCCTCTTGAGGCTATATCTCTGCAATGACATACGTATTGACACTATATTGACACCAATCTTTGCATGTGTCATTGTTCCCTTATTCTGACCACACCACATCAATTTCGTAACTGTGCCACCTATTGGTTGAAAGTGATAAATCATTAAATCATTATTATTGACTCTATTTATCATTTTACAGCTATTTTGCCTAAAATCACCTTAATAGGTCTTTAATTGCTCATTGCTACAGTTGATCTGACATTGCCAGCATATTTTGGCATGTCTTGTCTTCTTCTTTGCGCTTGGCCCCGGTATTGCTGCTTGCAGCTATATTTATTATTATTATTATTAGGGGCCAAGCACCGAAGGTGCAGGCACCTATTGTAATCGTTAGATTTCTTATTATTAGGGGCCAAGCACCGAAGGTGCAGGCACCTATTGTAATCGTTAGATTTCTTATTATTAGGGGCCAAGCACCGAAGGTGCAGGCACCTATTGTAATCGTTAGATTTCTTATTATTAGGGGCCAAGCACCGAAGGTGCAGGCACCTATTGTAATCGTTAGATTTCTTATTATTAGGGGCCAAGCACCGAAGGTGCAGGCACCTAGTGTAACCGTTAGATTTCTTATTAGGGGCCAAGCACCGAAGGTGCAGGCACCTATTGTAATCGTTAGATTTCTTATTAGGGGCCAAGCACCGAAGGTGCGTAGGCACCTATTGAAATCGTTAGATTTCTTATTAGGGGCCAAGCACCGAAGGTGCAGGCACCTATTGTAATCGTTAGATTTCTTATTATTATTAGGCGCCAAGCACTGAAGGTGCAGGCACCTATTGTAATCGTTAGATTTCTTATTATTATTATTCCGCCACGAAGTCTATGGCAGCCCATAGAACCGCTTGCGGGAAAGTTGTGAAATTTGGCACACAGATAGAGGACAGTCCCAGCATTAACCACACCAATTTTGGAATCTCTAAAACAATCCCTCTAGCGCCACCACCTGTCCAAATTTTGACTCATATTTGTGCTAATAACTTTTGAACCATAAGGGCTAGAAACAAAATTATTTTTTCCCCTGATTCATTGGCTCAAGCCAATTCGATTGCACCCTATGGCGTCACTTTCCGTCATAATAATTTTCCCGCCATTTTTAATTAACCGAAAAACCTACTTTTGCGAACTCCTCCTAGGCCGTTGCTCCAATTTGCACGAAAATTGAACCAGATCATCTTCAGACTCTGCTGACAAAAGCGTATTAGACTCGAGATGATTAGTCAAACTGTTATTGAACAACCCTCAAATTAAATCGACATAGAGCACACAAAATTGAAAGTCAGGCTTTATCTCGAAAACACTTTAGCATATTCTAACCAAACTTGGTGTGTGTTATGCCAACCATGACCTGAGGCTGCCTGCAGCGTTTCGGCGCAGTGCCACCTAGTGGTCCAGAGATACAAAAATTTGATATTTTTGATTATAACTTAAGAACGCTTTAGCCAAATATCACAAAACTGGTCTCTTTAGAGTCGGGGCATCACGCCAAGCCATGCCATTACCAATTTTCCCATATCAACCATTTTGGGCGTCGGCCATTTTGAATTTTGTCAGAAAGTGCTATGTTTTACAAACGCATTGGCGTATCATTACGAAACTTGGTGTGTGTCTTCGTCACCAAGCCTTGAAAGTACACAAAAAGTTTCAAGGCAGCGCCACCTTGTGGATAAAAGTTATAGTGAATTTTCCAATAATGCTATTAACTTTTGATTAAATTTGACTATTGTCATAAAAATGGTTTTACTAGATTCCTTGGGTCATGCCAAAAACATAGATTCCAATTTTGCCATATTTGGCCAAACATTCTGTTCGCCATTTTGATTTCCTTCAGAAACCTACTTTTTCGAACTCCTCCTAGACTATTTGCCTGATTTTCACCAAAATCGAATCGTAACATCTTCAGACTATTACAGCAAAAAGTTATTAATTTCGTGTCAACAGACAAAACCGTTTTCATATACTGCAGCGACAAAGTTGAGCCATGATGCCAAAATGACTCTTGAGGCTGTATCTCTGCAATGCTTTGACATACTGACACCAAACTTTGCCTTTGTCATTGTCATCTCACTCTGACCACACCACATCAATTTCGTTACTGCGCCACCTATTGGTCAAAAGTGATAAACTATTAAATCTTATTATTAATGACTGTATATATGATTTTTCAGCAATTTTGCCTAAAATCATTAGCCTGGATGCCAGCCGAATTTAGCCCCGCCCACAATTTTTTTTGCTCGGGCAATTCGGTCTGGACTCGCTCCATAGAGGAGTAATTATGCCCGAACAGAAACTGTTCGGACCAATGAAATTGTCAGGGCGGGCTTTAGACGATGATGGACAGATGATAAACAGTAACGTAATCATCCACGTCATCGAAGGCTCTTGGGTTGAATTTGCTCTTATCCTAAACGGAGAACTTGTTCGTATATGCATTCACCTTCACTATTTCTCTCAGAAACGATGATCGTGTTGGTAAGTACTCTGTGTATCCTTAAATTATTTTATTACTGGCAAAGATCGTTTACACTCATCTTTTTCTTGTAACGTTACTTAATCCAGCGTGCGTGCAGACAGGGTTTCCAAGTGTTTTTGCAATGTCGCGCACAATTGCTACTCAAAACTATAGCCCAAAACAATAACTTTCCGGGGTGTTCTCCGGAAAAAAATGGCGTTTGGTTGGCAAAATATGTTATTTTGGCAAGGTTGCCTGCTAAAATTCGCATTCCTGGGTTTATATAATCACATAATTGGGGTCGCTTCAACCCGCGGACATGGAGAAAAACACGGCCTTGGCAACACAGTGCAGTTGAGTTCTGTTGACATTTGACAACTAACGTAACGCGTCGCTCCGTTGCTCTGATTGGTTGTGGGTCTATCCAATTGAGGTCTTTCCTGGCTCGGTTGAAACACGCCCCATAATCAAAGCTCAATGGAGCGGTACCAGACTCAAATTCTGACTAGAATTGAGTATGGCCACGCCAGGCTATAAAATCATCTTAAAATGCCTTTAATTGCTCATTGTTGAAGTTGGTCTCACCCTCCCAGCCAT
Organism: Gobio gobio; assembly: GCF_949357685.1. NCBI lineage: Eukaryota > Metazoa > Chordata > Actinopteri > Cypriniformes > Gobionidae > Gobio > Gobio gobio. The sequence goes on from NC_137098.1 coordinate 24,181,968, forward strand.
GTTGGCATGTTTTATTGGCTTGTTTGCGCTTGGCCCCGTTAATGGCTGCTCGCAGCTATATTTAGGGGCCAAGCACCGAAGGTGCGTAGGCACCTATTGTAATCGTTAGATTTCTTCTTATTATTATTATTAGGGGTTCAAGCACGAAGTGCTGAAACCCTATTGTTGTTAGGGGTTCAAGCACGAAGTGCTGAACACCTATTGTATTTGTGCTGATTTTTATTATTAGGGGTTCAAGCACGAAGTGCTGAAACCCTATTGTATTTGTGCTGATTTTTAGGGGTTCAAGCACGAAGTGCTGAAACCCTATTGTATTTGTGCTGATTTTTATTATTAGGGGTTCAAGCATGAAATGCTGAAACCCTATTGTAATTGTAAGGATTCGTAAAACGCATTGTGCAGGCCAAACCGTAAGGCCTAGAGACATGAAACCTGGCCAGATGGTAGGCCTCAGTTTGGGGACAACCTATCAGAGTATGACCCCGAATGGCCCATAGGTGGCGCTACAGCAACCAAAAGTTCAAAATTGCTCATAACTCTTAGACTGTTTGTCTCAGGATCAAGTGTCTTATATCGTTGGAATCCTTGGCTCAAGGCAGACAAAATGGCTATCTCCGATTTTCATGTAGGCAGGGAAAAGTTTCTGCTATGTCGAATTTTGTCCAAAACCTACTTTTGCAAACTAGTCCCTGGTTTTTTGCCCGATCGGAACTGAACCAGTCTAGGACAATTCTCTGGACTCTCTAGATCAATAATTATCAAAAAAAAGTTGAACTTTGGCATTTGGGTGGCTGTAACAGGGTCATTTACAAAAGGGGCATGGCAAAATACACTAAAAAGCCTATTAATCCCAAATGAAAACTCAGAACTTCACCAAAATTGATGACCATATGTGTCAGAACATGGTGAGGAAGCATGCAGAGTTTCATGGAGATCGGACCATAGGTGGCGCTATAACTGGCAAAAAGCCTTCCTTCTTATTAGGGGTTCAAGCATGAAATGCTGAAACCCTATTGTAATTGTAAAGATTCGTAAAACGCATCGTGCAGGCCAAACCGTGAGGCCTAGAGACATGAAACCTGGCCAGATGGTAGGCCTCAGTTTGGGGACAACCTATCAGAGTATGACCCCGAATGGCCCATAGGTGGCGCTACAGCAACCAAAAGTTCAAAATTGCTCATAACTCTTAGACTGTTTGTCTCAGGATCAAGTGTCTTATATCGTTGGAATCTTTGGCTCAAGGCAGACAAAATGGCTATCTCCGATTTTGATGTAGGCAGGGAAAAGTTTCTGCTATGTCGAATTTTGTCCAAAACCTACTTTTGCAAACTAGTTCCTGGTTTTTAGCCCGATCGGAACCGAACCAGTCTGGGACAATTCTCTGGACTCTCTAGATCAATATTTATCAAAAAAAAGTTGAACTTTGGCATTTGGGTGGCTGTAACAGGGTCATTTACAAAAGGGGCGTGGCAAAATACACTAAAAAGCCTATTAATCCCAAATGAAAACTCAGAACTTCACCAAAATTGATGAGCATATGTGCCAGAACATGGTGAGGAAGCATGCAGAGTTTCATGGAGATCGGACCATAGGTGGCGCTATAACTGGCAAAAAGCCTTCATTCTTATTAGGGGTTCAAGCATGAAATGCTGAAACCCTATTGTAATTGTAAGGATTCGTAAAACGCATCGTGCAGGCCAAACCGTAAGGCCTAGAGACATGAAACCTGGCCAGATGGTAGGCCTCAGTTTGGGGACAACCTATCAGAGTATGCCCCCGAATGTCACATGTCTGTCCTGTCTTGTGGAGCACATGTGGTGTGTTGTTGTTTTGGGCTGTGCTCATGTCTTTGTCTGATCCCTCCCCCTTGTTATCTGATTAGTGTTTGATTTCCTCCACCTGTGTTCCCTCGTTACCTGCCTTATTTGTCCCCTTCATAAGTTCCTTTGTGTTTGCAGTCTTTGTGGTATCGTTGTAATGTCTACGTCTCCCTTCCCTGTGTTCCGCTCCCTGACTTAGTTTGGTATGTTGTTTGGTTTATTTATGTTTTCCCCCTTGTGGGTTTTTGTTTTGTGTTTCTGTTATTTTGTTAAATAAAACGTTTATCTGCACTTGAGTCCTCGCACCTCAGTTTCCTTTAGACGAACGTGACAGAACGATACCAACACTAGAGGACTCAGCAGAAGATGGGTAGCTTCCTTTTTTCATCTCCCTCCAACTACCTGCAAATTGCCAAGTATGTGAGTTTCAACTACATCCGTCAGCAGGGGGCTGACGTGAGGGACTTCGCCTGCAGTCTCCTCATTAAAGTAGACCACATGACTTACACTGAGGCTGAGATTAAGGAGGTATTGAACATTTGTTTGGACATGCCTCTCAGCCCGGGGGAGATGGAAAAGCTGGGGCATCTGGGATTCTGGGACTTTGTCCACCACATCTACCATCTTGGTGAGTCGGAACATCTGCGGCTAACAGAATCCCAGCCCACTGACAGTTCCCTTCCATCGACTGTCAGTGGAGGCCCCAGTCCTCCGATGACCCGGAAACGGAGAAGGAGGAGGAAGAGCAGGTCTACCTTGTCAGACACCTCCACTGGAGAGGATCCTACTTCGGGGGTAGGAGAGCCGGTGGTCCCAGTTCCGGTGGATGGTGTTCCGGTGGATCGTGCCCCGGTGGTCCCAGTTCCGGTCCCTGTTCCGGTGGTCCCTGTGCCGGTGGTCCCTGTTCCGGTGGATCGTGTGCCGGTGGATCATGTTCCGGTGGTCCCTGTGCCGGTGGATCGTGTTCCGGTGGTCCCTGTTCCGGTGGTCCCTGTTCCGGTGGTCCGTGTTCCGGTGGTCCCTGTTCCGGTGGTCCCTGTGCCGGTGGTCCCTGTTCCGGTGGTCCCTGTTCCGGTGGTCCCTGTTCCGGTGGTCCCTGTTCCGGTGGATCGTGTGCCGGTGGTCCCTGTGCCGGTGGATCGTGTGCCGGTGGATCATGTTCCGGTGGTCCCTGTTCCGGTGGTCCCTGTGCCGGTGGATCGTGTTCCGGTGGTCCCTGTTCCGGTGGTCCCTGTTCCGGTGGTCCCTGTGCCGGTGGATCGTGTTCCGGTGGTCCCTGTTCCGGTGGTCCCTGTTCCGGTGGTCCGTGTGCCGGTGGATCGTGTTCCGGTGGATCGTGTTCCGGTGGTCCCTGTTCCGGTGGATCGTGTGCCGGTGGTCCCTGTTCCGGTGGATCGTGTGCCGGTGGTCCCTGTGCCGGTGGTCCCTGTGCCGGTGGATCGTGTTCCGGTGGGTCGTGTTCCGGTGGGTCGTGTTCCGGTGGGTCGTGTTCCGGTGGTCCCTGTGCCGGTGATCCCTGTGCCGGTGGTCCCCGTGCTGGTGGTATCAGGGACGGCGGACACTGCTGTGCTGGAGGTGCCGATCGGGCGCCCCGCACCGCCCCGGCGCCCTGCTCTTCCCGCGCCGCCCCGGCGCCCGGCTCTTCCCGCGCCGCCCCGGCGCCCGGCTCTTCCCGCGCCGCCCCGGCGCCCGGCTCTTCCCGCGCCGCCCCGGCGCCCGGCTCTTCCCGCGCCGCCCCGGCACCCTGCTCTTCCCGCGCCGCCCCGGCGCCCGGCTCTTCCCGCGCCGCCCCGGCGCCCGGCTCTTCCCGCGCCGCCCCGGCGCCCTGCTCTTCCCGCGCCGCCCCGGCGCCCTGCTCTTCCCGTGCCGCCCCGGCGCCCTGCTCTTCCTGCGCCGCCTGAACTCTGCGGGCCGCCCTGGCCTCCCGAACTCTGCGGGCCGCCCTGGCCTCCCGAACTCTGCGGGCCGCCCTGGCCTCCCGAACTCTGCGGGCCGCCTGAACTCCCCGTGCCGCCCTGGCCGCCTGAACTCTGCGGGCCGCCCTGGCCTCCCGAACTCTGCGGGCCGCCCTGGCCTCCCGAACTCTGCGGGCCGCCCTGGCCTCCCGAACTCTGCGGGCCGCCCTGGCCTCCCGAACTCTGCGGGCCGCCTGAACTCCCCGTGCCGCCCTGGCCTCCCGAACTCTGCGGGCCGCCTGAACTCCCCGTGCCGCCCTGGCCGCCTGAACTCCGCGGGCCGCCCTGGTTCCTGAACTTTTTGTTTCCCCCTTCCCTCCCTGGTCTGTCTCCCCCGTCCCTCCCTGGTCTGTCCCTCCCGTCCCGCCCTAGGTCTGTCCCTCCCGTCCCACCCTGGTCTGTCCCTCCCGTCCCACCCTGGTCTGTCCCTCCCGTCCCACCCTGGTCTGTCCCTCCCGTCCCACCCTGGTCTGTCCCGCCCTGGTCCGTCCCTCCCGTCCCGCCCTGGTCCGTCCCTCCCGTCCCGCCCTGGTCCGTCCTTCCCGTCCCGCCCTGGTCCGTCCCTCCCGCCCCGCCCTGGTCTGTTCCTACCTGGTTTGTCCTCCCGGTCCCGCCCTGTTCTTGTGGAGCGTCTGGTAGCCGCTCCTTAAGGAGGGGGTAATGTCACATGTCTGTCCTGTCTTGTGGAGCACATGTGGTGTGTTGTTGTTTTGGGCTGTGCTCATGTCTTTGTCTGATCCCTCCCCCTTGTTATCTGATTAGTGTTTGATTTCCTCCACCTGTGTTCCCTCGTTACCTGCCTTATTTGTCCCCTTCATAAGTTCCTTTGTGTTTGCAGTCTTTGTGGTATCGTTGTAATGTCTACGTCTCCCTTCCCTGTGTTCCGCTCCCTGACTTAGTTTGGTATGTTGTTTGGTTTATTTATGTTTTCCCCCTTGTGGGTTTTTGTTTTGTGTTTCTGTTATTTTGTTAAATAAAACGTTTATCTGCACTTGAGTCCTCGCACCTCAGTTTCCTTTAGACGAACGTGACACGAATGGCCCATAGGTGGCGCTACAGCAACCAAAAGTTCAAAATTGCTCATAACTCTTAGACTGTTCGTCTCAGGATCAAGTGTCTTATATCGTTGGAATCCTTGGCTCAAGGCAGACAAAATGGCTATCTCCGATTTTGATGTAGGCAGGGAAAAGTTTCTGCTATGTCGTATTTTGTCCAAAACCTACTTTTGCGAACTAGTCCCTGGTTTTTTGCCCGATCGGAACTGAACCAGTCTAGGACAATTCTCTGGACTCTCTAGATCAATAATTATCAAAAAAAAGTTGAACTTTGGCATTTGGGTGGCTGTAACAGGGTCATTTAGAAAAGGGGCGTGGCAAAATACACTAAAAAGCCTATACATCCCAAATGAAAACTCAGAACTTCACCAAAATTGATGACCATATGTGTCAGAACATGGTGAGGAATCATGCAGAGTTTCATGGAGATCGGACCATAGGTGGCGCTATAACTGGCAAAAAGCCTTCATTCTTATTAGGGGTTCAAGCATGAAATGCTGAAACCCTATTGTAATTGTAAGGATTCGTAAAACGCATCGTGCAGGCCAAACCGTAAGGCCTAGAGACATGAAACCTGGCCAGATGGTAGGCCTCAGTTTGGGGACAACCTATCAGAGTATGACCCCGAATGGCCCATAGGTGGCGCTACAGCAACCAAAAGTTCAAAATTGCTCATAACTCTTAGACTGTTCGTCTCAGGATCAAGTGTCTTATATCGTTGGAATCCTTGGCTCAAGGCAGACAAAATGGCTATCTCCGATTTTGATGTAGGCAGGGAAAAGTTTCTGCTATGTCGAATTTTGTCCAAAACCTACTTTTGCGAACTAGTCCCTGGTTTTTTGCCCGATCGGAACTGAACCAGTCTAGGACAATTCTCTGGACTCTCTAGATCAATAATTATCAAAAAAAAGTTGAACTTTGGCATTTGGGTGGCTGTAACAGGGTCATTTAGAAAAGGGGCGTGGCAAAATACACTAAAAAGCCTATACATCCCAAATGAAAACTCAGAACTTCACCAAAATTGATGACCATATGTGTCAGAACATGGTGAGGAATCATGCAGAGTTTCATGGAGATCGGACCATAGGTGGCGCTATAACTGGCAAAAAGCCTTCATTCTTATTAGGGGTTCAAGCATGAAATGCTGAAACCCTATTGTAATTGTAAGGATTCGTAAAACGCATCGTGCAGGCCAAACCGTAAGGCCTAGAGACATGAAACCTGGCCAGATGGTAGGCCTCAGTTTGGGGACAACCTATCAGAGTATGACCCCGAATGGCCCATAGGTGGCGCTACAGCAACCAAAAGTTCAAAATTGCTCATAACTCTTAGACTGTTTGTCTCAGGATCAAGTGTCTTATATCGTTGGAATCCTTGGCTCAAGGCAGACAAAATGGCTATCTCCGATTTTCATGTAGGCAGGGAAAAGTTTCTGCTATGTCGAATTTTGTCCAAAACCTACTTTTGCGAACTAGTCCCTGGTTTTTTGCCCGATCGGAACTGAACCAGTCTAGGACAATTCTCTGGACTCTCTAGATCAATAATTATCAAAAAAAAGTTGAACTTTGGCATTTGGGTGGCTGTAACAGGGTCATTTACAAAAGGGGCATGGCAAAATACACTAAAAAGCCTATTAATCCCAAATGAAAACTCAGAACTTCACCAAAATTGATGACCATATGTGTCAGAACATGGTGAGGAATCATGCAGAGTTTCATGGAGATCGGACCATAGGTGGCGCTATAACTGGCAAAAAGCCTTCCTTCTTATTAGGGGTTCAAGCATGAAATGCTGAAACCCTATTGTAATTGTAAAGATTCGTAAAACGCATCGTGCAGGCCAAACCGTGAGGCCTAGAGACATGAAACCTGGCCAGATGGTAGGCCTCAGTTTGGGGACAACCTATCAGAGTATGACCCCGAATGGCCCATAGGTGGCGCTACAGCAACCAAAAGTTCAAAATTGCTCATAACTCTTAGACTGTTTGTCTCAGGATCAAGTGTCTTATATCGTTGGAATCTTTGGCTCAAGGCAGACAAAATGGCTATCTCCGATTTTGATGTAGGCTGGGAAAAGTTTCTGCTATGTCGAATTTTGTTCAAAACCTACTTTTGCAAACTAGTCCCTGGTTTTTCGCCCGATCGGAACCGAACCAGTCTAGGACAATTCTCTGGACTCTCTAGATCAATAATTATCAAAAAAAAGTTGAACTTTGGCATTTGGGTGGCTGTAACAGGGTCATTTACAAAAGGGGCGTGGCAAAATACACTAAAAAGCCTATTAATCCCAAATGAAAACTCAGAACTTCACCAAAATTGATGAGCATATGTGCCAGAACATGGTGAGGAAGCATGCAGAGTTTCATGGAGATCGGACCATAGGTGGCGCTATAACTGGCAAAAAGCCTTCATTCTTATTAGGGGTTCAAGCATGAAATGCTGAAACCCTATTGTAATTGTAAGGATTCGTAAAACGCATCGTGCAGGCCAAACCGTAAGGCCTAGAGACATGAAACCTGGCCAGATGGTAGGCCTCAGTTTGGGGACAACCTATCAGAGTATGACCCCGAATGGCCCATAGGTGGCGCTACAGCAACCAAAAGTTCAAAATTGCTCATAACTCTTAGACTGTTTGTCTCAGGATCAAGTGTCTTATATCGTTGGAATCCTTGGCTCAAGGCAGACAAAATGGCTATCTCCGATTTTCATGTAGGCAGGGAAAAGTTTCTGCTATGTCGAATTTTGTCCAAAACCTACTTTTGCGAACTAGTCCCTGGTTTTTTGCCCGATCGGAACTGAACCAGTCTAGGACAATTCTCTGGACTCTCTAGATCAATAATTATCAAAAAAAAGTTGAACTTTGGCATTTGGGTGGCTGTAACAGGGTCATTTAGAAAAGGGGCGTGGCAAAATACACTAAAAAGCCTATACATCCCAAATGAAAACTCAGAACTTCACCAAAATTGATGACCATATGTGTCAGAACATGGTGAGGAATCATGCAGAGTTTCATGGAGATCGGACCATAGGTGGCGCTATAACTGGCAAAAAGCCTTCATTCTTATTAGGGGTTCAAGCATGAAATGCTGAAACCCTATTGTAATTGTAAGGATTCGTAAAACGCATCGTGCAGGCCAAACCGTAAGGCCTAGAGACATGAAACCTGGCCAGATGGTAGGCCTCAGTTTGGGGACAACCTATCAGAGTATGACCCCGAATGGCCCATAGGTGGCGCTACAGCAACCAAAAGTTCAAAATTGCTCATAACTCTTAGACTGTTTGTCTCAGGATCAAGTGTCTTATATCGTTGGAATCCTTGGCTCAAGGCAGACAAAATGGCTATCTCCGATTTTCATGTAGGCAGGGAAAAGTTTCTGCTATGTCGAATTTTGTCCAAAACCTACTTTTGCGAACTAGTCCCTGGTTTTTTGCCCGATCGGAACTGAACCAGTCTAGGACAATTCTCTGGACTCTCTAGATCAATAATTATCAAAAAAAAGTTGAACTTTGGCATTTGGGTGGCTGTAACAGGGTCATTTACAAAAGGGGCATGGCAAAATACACTAAAAAGCCTATTAATCCCAAATGAAAACTCAGAACTTCACCAAAATTGATGACCATATGTGTCAGAACATGGTGAGGAATCATGCAGAGTTTCATGGAGATCGGACCATAGGTGGCGCTATAACTGGCAAAAAGCCTTCCTTCTTATTAGGGGTTCAAGCATGAAATGCTGAAACCCTATTGTAATTGTAAAGATTCGTAAAACGCATCGTGCAGGCCAAACCGTGAGGCCTAGAGACATGAAACCTGGCCAGATGGTAGGCCTCAGTTTGGGGACAACCTATCAGAGTATGACCCCGAATGGCCCATAGGTGGCGCTACAGCAACCAAAAGTTCAAAATTGCTCATAACTCTTAGACTGTTTGTCTCAGGATCAAGTGTCTTATATCGTTGGAATCTTTGGCTCAAGGCAGACAAAATGGCTATCTCCGATTTTGATGTAGGCTGGGAAAAGTTTCTGCTATGTCGAATTTTGTTCAAAACCTACTTTTGCAAACTAGTCCCTGGTTTTTCGCCCGATCGGAACCGAACCAGTCTAGGACAATTCTCTGGACTCTCTAGATCAATAATTATCAAAAAAAAGTTGAACTTTGGCATTTGGGTGGCTGTAACAGGGTCATTTACAAAAGGGGCGTGGCAAAATACACTAAAAAGCCTATTAATCCCAAATGAAAACTCAGAACTTCACCAAAATTGATGAGCATATGTGCCAGAACATGGTGAGGAAGCATGCAGAGTTTCATGGAGATCGGACCATAGGTGGCGCTATAACTGGCAAAAAGCCTTCATTCTTATTAGGGGTTCAAGCATGAAATGCTGAAACCCTATTGTAATTGTAAGGATTCGTAAAACGCATCGTGCAGGCCAAACCGTAAGGCCTAGAGACATGAAACCTGGCCAGATGGTAGGCCTCAGTTTGGGGACAACCTATCAGAGTATGACCCCGAATGGCCCATAGGTGGCGCTACAGCAACCAAAAGTTCAAAATTGCTCATAACTCTTAGACTGTTTGTCTCAGGATCAAGTGTCTTATATCGTTGGAATCCTTGGCTCAAGGCAGACAAAATGGCTATCTCCGATTTTCATGTAGGCAGGGAAAAGTTTCTGCTATGTCGAATTTTGTCCAAAACCTACTTTTGCGAACTAGTCCCTGGTTTTTTGCCCGATCGGAACTGAACCAGTCTAGGACAATTCTCTGGACTCTCTAGATCAATAATTATCAAAAAAAAGTTGAACTTTGGCATTTGGGTGGCTGTAACAGGGTCATTTAGAAAAGGGGCGTGGCAAAATACACTAAAAAGCCTATACATCCCAAATGAAAACTCAGAACTTCACCAAAATTGATGACCATATGTGTCAGAACATGGTGAGGAATCATGCAGAGTTTCATGGAGATCGGACCATAGGTGGCGCTATAACTGGCAAAAAGCCTTCATTCTTATTAGGGGTTCAAGCATGAAATGCTGAAACCCTATTGTAATTGTAAGGATTCGTAAAACGCATCGTGCAGGCCAAACCGTAAGGCCTAGAGACATGAAACCTGGCCAGATGGTAGGCCTCAGTTTGGGGACAACCTATCAGAGTATGACCCCGAATGGCCCATAGGTGGCGCTACAGCAACCAAAAGTTCAAAATTGCTCATAACTCTTAGACTGTTTGTCTCAGGATCAAGTGTCTTATATCGTTGGAATCCTTGGCTCAAGGCAGACAAAATGGCTATCTCCGATTTTCATGTAGGCAGGGAAAAGTTTCTGCTATGTCGAATTTTGTCCAAAACCTACTTTTGCGAACTAGTCCCTGGTTTTTTGCCCGATCGGAACTGAACCAGTCTAGGACAATTCTCTGGACTCTCTAGATCAATAATTATCAAAAAAAAGTTGAACTTTGGCATTTGGGTGGCTGTAACAGGGTCATTTACAAAAGGGGCATGGCAAAATACACTAAAAAGCCTATTAATCCCAAATGAAAACTCAGAACTTCACCAAAATTGATGACCATATGTGTCAGAACATGGTGAGGAATCATGCAGAGTTTCATGGAGATCGGACCATAGGTGGCGCTATAACTGGCAAAAAGCCTTCCTTCTTATTAGGGGTTCAAGCATGAAATGCTGAAACCCTATTGTAATTGTAAAGATTCGTAAAACGCATCGTGCAGGCCAAACCGTGAGGCCTAGAGACATGAAACCTGGCCAGATGGTAGGCCTCAGTTTGGGGACAACCTATCAGAGTATGACCCCGAATGGCCCATAGGTGGCGCTACAGCAACCAAAAGTTCAAAATTGCTCATAACTCTTAGACTGTTTGTCTCAGGATCAAGTGTCTTATATCGTTGGAATCTTTCGCTCAAGGCAGACAAAATGGCTATCTCCGATTTTGATGTAGGCTGGGAAAAGTTTCTGCTATGTCGAATTTTGTTCAAAACCTACTTTTGCAAACTAGTCCCTGGTTTTTCGCCCGATCGGAACCGAACCAGTCTAGGACAATTCTCTGGACTCTCTAGATCAATAATTATCAAAAAAAAGTTGAACTTTGGCATTTGGGTGGCTGTAACAGGGTCATTTACAAAAGGGGCGTGGCAAAATACACTAAAAAGCTTATACATCCCAAATGAAAACTCAGAACTTCACCAAAATTGATGAGCATATGTGCCAGAACATGGTGAGGAAGCATGCAGAGTTTCATGGAGATCGGACCATAGGTGGCGCTATAACTGGCAAAAAGCCTTCATTCTTATTAGGGGTTCAAGCATGAAATGCTGAAACCCTATTGTAATTGTAAGGATTCGTAAAACGCATCGTGCAGGCCAAACCGTAAGGCCTAGAGACATGAAACCTGGCCAGATGGTAGGCCTCAGTTTGGGGACAACCTATCAGAGTATGACCCCGAATGGCCCATAGGTGGCGCTACAGCAACCAAAAGTTCAAAATTGCTCATAACTCTTAGACTGTTTGTCTCAGGATCAAGTGTCTTATATCGTTGGAATCCTTGGCTCAAGGCAGACAAAATGGCTATCTCCGATTTTGATGTAGGCAGGGAAAAGTTTCTGCTATGTCGAATTTTGTCCAAAACCTACTTTTGCGAACTAGTCCCTGGTTTTTTGCCCGATCGGAACTGAACCAGTCTAGGACAATTCTCTGGACTCTCTAGATCAATAATTATCAAAAAAAAGTTGAACTTTTGCATTTGGGTGGCTGTAACAGGGTCATTTAGAAAAGGGGCGTGGCAAAATACACTAAAAAGCCTATACATCCCAAATGAAAACTCAGAACTTCACCAAAATTGATGAGCATATGTGCCAGAACATGGTGAGGAAGCATGCAGAGTTTAATGGAGATCGGACCATAGGTGGTGCTATAACTGGCAAAAAGCCTTCATTCTTATTAGGGGTTCAAGCATGAAATGCTGAAACCCTATTGTAATTGTAAGTATTCGTAAAACGCATCGTGCAGGCCAAACCGTAAGGCCTAGAGACATGAAACCTGGCCAGATGGTAGGCCTCAGTTTGGGGACAACCTATCAGAGTATGACCCCGAATGGCCCATAGGTGGCGCTACAGCAACCAAAAGTTCAAAATTGCTCATAACTCTTAGACTGTTTGTCTCAGGATCAAGTGTCTTATATCGTTGGAATCTTTGGCTCAAGGCAGACAAAATGGCTATCTCCGATTTTGATGTAGGCAGGGAAAAGTTTCTGCTATGTCGAATTTTGTCCAAAACCTACTTTTGCGAACTAGTCCCTGGTTTTTCGCCCGATCGGAACCGAACCAGTCTAGGACAATTCTCTGGACTCTCTAGATCAATATTTATCAAAAAAAAGTTGAACTTTGGCATTTGGGTGGCTGTAACAGGGTCATTTACAAAAGGGGCGTGGCAAAATACACTAAAAAGCCTATTAATCCCAAATGAAAACTCAGAACTTCACCAAAATTGATGAGCATATGTGCCAGAACATGGTGAGGAAGCATGCAGAGTTTAATGGAGATCGGACCATAGGTGGTGCTATAACTGGCAAAAAGCCTTCATTCTTATTAGGGGTTCAAGCATGAAATGCTGAAACCCTATTGTAATTGTAAGTATTCGTAAAACGCATCGTGCAGGCCAAACCGTAAGGCCTAGAGACATGAAACCTGGCCAGATGGTAGGCCTCAGTTTGGGGACAACCTATCAGAGTATGACCCCGAATGGCCCATAGGTGGCGCTACAGTAACCAAAAGTTCAAAATTGCTCATAACTCTTAGACTGTTTGTCTCAGGATCAAGTGTCTTATATCGTTGGAATCTTTGGCTCAAGGCAGACAAAATGGCTATCTCCGATTTTGATGTAGGCAGGGAAAAGTTTCTGCTATGTCGAATTTTGTCCAAAACCTACTTTTGCGAACTAGTCCCTGGTTTTTCGCCCGATCGGAACCGAACCAGTCTAGGACAATTCTCTGGACTCTCTAGATCAATATTTATCAAAAAAAAGTTGAACTTTGGCATTTGGGTGGCTGTAACAGGGTCATTTACAAAAGGGGCGTGGCAAAATACACTAAAAAGCCTATTAATCCCAAATGAAAACTCAGAACTTCACCAAAATTGATGAGCATATGTGCCAGAACATGGTGAGGAAGCATGCAGAGTTTCATGGAGATCGGACCATAGGTGGCGCTATAACTGGCAAAAAGCCTTCATTCTTATTAGGGGTTCAAGCATGAAATGCTGAAACCCTATTGTAATTGTAAGGATTCGTAAAACGCATCGTGCAGGCCAAACCGTAAGGCCTAGAGACATGAAACCTGGCCAGATGGTAGGCCTCAGTTTGGGGACAACCTATCAGAGTATGCCCCCAAATGGCCCATAGGTGGCGCTACAGCAACCAAAAGTTCAAAATTGCTCATAACTCTTAGACTGTTCGTCTCAGGATCAAGTGTCTTATATCGTTGGAATCCTTGGCTCAAGGCAGACAAAATGGCTATCTCCGATTTTGATGTAGGCAGGGAAAAGTTTCTGCTATGTCGTATTTTGTCCAAAACCTACTTTTGCGAACTAGTCCCTGGTTTTTTGCCCGATCGGAACTGAACCAGTCTAGGACAATTCTCTGGACTCTCTAGATCAATAATTATCAAAAAAAAGTTGAACTTTGGCATTTGGGTGGCTGTAACAGGGTCATTTAGAAAAGGGGCGTGGCAAAATACACTAAAAAGCCTATACATCCCAAATGAAAACTCAGAACTTCACCAAAATTGATGACCATATGTGTCAGAACATGGTGAGGAATCATGCAGAGTTTCATGGAGATCGGACCATAGGTGGCGCTATAACTGGCAAAAAGCCTTCATTCTTATTAGGGGTTCAAGCATGAAATGCTGAAACCCTATTGTAATTGTAAGGATTCGTAAAACGCATCGTGCAGGCCAAACCGTAAGGCCTAGAGACATGAAACCTGGCCAGATGGTAGGCCTCAGTTTGGGGACAACCTATCAGAGTATGACCCCGAATGGCCCATAGGTGGCGCTACAGCAACCAAAAGTTCAAAATTGCTCATAACTCTTAGACTGTTCGTCTCAGGATCAAGTGTCTTATATCGTTGGAATCCTTGGCTCAAGGCAGACAAAATGGCTATCTCCGATTTTGATGTAGGCAGGGAAAAGTTTCTGCTATGTCGAATTTTGTCCAAAACCTACTTTTGCGAACTAGTCCCTGGTTTTTTGCCCGATCGGAACTGAACCAGTCTAGGACAATTCTCTGGACTCTCTAGATCAATAATTATCAAAAAAAAGTTGAACTTTGGCATTTGGGTGGCTGTAACAGGGTCATTTAGAAAAGGGGCGTGGCAAAATACACTAAAAAGCCTATACATCCCAAATGAAAACTCAGAACTTCACCAAAATTGATGACCATATGTGTCAGAACATGGTGAGGAATCATGCAGAGTTTCATGGAGATCGGACCATAGGTGGCGCTATAACTGGCAAAAAGCCTTCATTCTTATTAGGGGTTCAAGCATGAAATGCTGAAACCCTATTGTAATTGTAAGGATTCGTAAAACGCATCGTGCAGGCCAAACCGTAAGGCCTAGAGACATGAAACCTGGCCAGATGGTAGGCCTCAGTTTGGGGACAACCTATCAGAGTATGACCCCGAATGGCCCATAGGTGGCGCTACAGCAACCAAAAGTTCAAAATTGCTCATAACTCTTAGACTGTTTGTCTCAGGATCAAGTGTCTTATATCGTTGGAATCCTTGGCTCAAGGCAGACAAAATGGCTATCTCCGATTTTCATGTAGGCAGGGAAAAGTTTCTGCTATGTCGAATTTTGTCCAAAACCTACTTTTGCGAACTAGTCCCTGGTTTTTTGCCCGATCGGAACTGAACCAGTCTAGGACAATTCTCTGGACTCTCTAGATCAATAATTATCAAAAAAAAGTTGAACTTTGGCATTTGGGTGGCTGTAACAGGGTCATTTACAAAAGGGGCATGGCAAAATACACTAAAAAGCCTATTAATCCCAAATGAAAACTCAGAACTTCACCAAAATTGATGACCATATGTGTCAGAACATGGTGAGGAATCATGCAGAGTTTCATGGAGATCGGACCATAGGTGGCGCTATAACTGGCAAAAAGCCTTCCTTCTTATTAGGGGTTCAAGCATGAAATGCTGAAACCCTATTGTAATTGTAAAGATTCGTAAAACGCATCGTGCAGGCCAAACCGTGAGGCCTAGAGACATGAAACCTGGCCAGATGGTAGGCCTCAGTTTGGGGACAACCTATCAGAGTATGACCCCGAATGGCCCATAGGTGGCGCTACAGCAACCAAAAGTTCAAAATTGCTCATAACTCTTAGACTGTTTGTCTCAGGATCAAGTGTCTTATATCGTTGGAATCTTTGGCTCAAGGCAGACAAAATGGCTATCTCCGATTTTGATGTAGGCTGGGAAAAGTTTCTGCTATGTCGAATTTTGTTCAAAACCTACTTTTGCAAACTAGTCCCTGGTTTTTCGCCCGATCGGAACCGAACCAGTCTAGGACAATTCTCTGGACTCTCTAGATCAATAATTATCAAAAAAAAGTTGAACTTTGGCATTTGGGTGGCTGTAACAGGGTCATTTACAAAAGGGGCGTGGCAAAATACACTAAAAAGCCTATTAATCCCAAATGAAAACTCAGAACTTCACCAAAATTGATGAGCATATGTGCCAGAACATGGTGAGGAAGCATGCAGAGTTTCATGGAGATCGGACCATAGGTGGCGCTATAACTGGCAAAAAGCCTTCATTCTTATTAGGGGTTCAAGCATGAAATGCTGAAACCCTATTGTAATTGTAAGGATTCGTAAAACGCATCGTGCAGGCCAAACCGTAAGGCCTAGAGACATGAAACCTGGCCAGATGGTAGGCCTCAGTTTGGGGACAACCTATCAGAGTATGACCCCGAATGGCCCATAGGTGGCGCTACAGCAACCAAAAGTTCAAAATTGCTCATAACTCTTAGACTGTTTGTCTCAGGATCAAGTGTCTTATATCGTTGGAATCCTTGGCTCAAGGCAGACAAAATGGCTATCTCCGATTTTCATGTAGGCAGGGAAAAGTTTCTGCTATGTCGAATTTTGTCCAAAACCTACTTTTGCGAACTAGTCCCTGGTTTTTTGCCCGATCGGAACTGAACCAGTCTAGGACAATTCTCTGGACTCTCTAGATCAATAATTATCAAAAAAAAGTTGAACTTTGGCATTTGGGTGGCTGTAACAGGGTCATTTAGAAAAGGGGCGTGGCAAAATACACTAAAAAGCCTATACATCCCAAATGAAAACTCAGAACTTCACCAAAATTGATGACCATATGTGTCAGAACATGGTGAGGAATCATGCAGAGTTTCATGGAGATCGGACCATAGGTGGCGCTATAACTGGCAAAAAGCCTTCATTCTTATTAGGGGTTCAAGCATGAAATGCTGAAACCCTATTGTAATTGTAAGGATTCGTAAAACGCATCGTGCAGGCCAAACCGTAAGGCCTAGAGACATGAAACCTGGCCAGATGGTAGGCCTCAGTTTGGGGACAACCTATCAGAGTATGACCCCGAATGGCCCATAGGTGGCGCTACAGCAACCAAAAGTTCAAAATTGCTCATAACTCTTAGACTGTTTGTCTCAGGATCAAGTGTCTTATATCGTTGGAATCCTTGGCTCAAGGCAGACAAAATGGCTATCTCCGATTTTCATGTAGGCAGGGAAAAGTTTCTGCTATGTCGAATTTTGTCCAAAACCTACTTTTGCGAACTAGTCCCTGGTTTTTTGCCCGATCGGAACTGAACCAGTCTAGGACAATTCTCTGGACTCTCTAGATCAATAATTATCAAAAAAAAGTTGAACTTTGGCATTTGGGTGGCTGTAACAGGGTCATTTACAAAAGGGGCATGGCAAAATACACTAAAAAGCCTATTAATCCCAAATGAAAACTCAGAACTTCACCAAAATTGATGACCATATGTGTCAGAACATGGTGAGGAATCATGCAGAGTTTCATGGAGATCGGACCATAGGTGGCGCTATAACTGGCAAAAAGCCTTCCTTCTTATTAGGGGTTCAAGCATGAAATGCTGAAACCCTATTGTAATTGTAAAGATTCGTAAAACGCATCGTGCAGGCCAAACCGTGAGGCCTAGAGACATGAAACCTGGCCAGATGGTAGGCCTCAGTTTGGGGACAACCTATCAGAGTATGACCCCGAATGGCCCATAGGTGGCGCTACAGCAACCAAAAGTTCAAAATTGCTCATAACTCTTAGACTGTTTGTCTCAGGATCAAGTGTCTTATATCGTTGGAATCTTTCGCTCAAGGCAGACAAAATGGCTATCTCCGATTTTGATGTAGGCTGGGAAAAGTTTCTGCTATGTCGAATTTTGTTCAAAACCTACTTTTGCAAACTAGTCCCTGGTTTTTCGCCCGATCGGAACCGAACCAGTCTAGGACAATTCTCTGGACTCTCTAGATCAATAATTATCAAAAAAAAGTTGAACTTTGGCATTTGGGTGGCTGTAACAGGGTCATTTACAAAAGGGGCGTGGCAAAATACACTAAAAAGCTTATACATCCCAAATGAAAACTCAGAACTTCACCAAAATTGATGAGCATATGTGCCAGAACATGGTGAGGAAGCATGCAGAGTTTCATGGAGATCGGACCATAGGTGGCGCTATAACTGGCAAAAAGCCTTCATTCTTATTAGGGGTTCAAGCATGAAATGCTGAAACCCTATTGTAATTGTAAGGATTCGTAAAACGCATCGTGCAGGCCAAACCGTAAGGCCTAGAGACATGAAACCTGGCCAGATGGTAGGCCTCAGTTTGGGGACAACCTATCAGAGTATGACCCCGAATGGCCCATAGGTGGCGCTACAGCAACCAAAAGTTCAAAATTGCTCATAACTCTTAGACTGTTTGTCTCAGGATCAAGTGTCTTATATCGTTGGAATCCTTGGCTCAAGGCAGACAAAATGGCTATCTCCGATTTTGATGTAGGCAGGGAAAAGTTTCTGCTATGTCGAATTTTGTCCAAAACCTACTTTTGCGAACTAGTCCCTGGTTTTTTGCCCGATCGGAACTGAACCAGTCTAGGACAATTCTCTGGACTCTCTAGATCAATAATTATCAAAAAAAAGTTGAACTTTTGCATTTGGGTGGCTGTAACAGGGTCATTTAGAAAAGGGGCGTGGCAAAATACACTAAAAAGCCTATACATCCCAAATGAAAACTCAGAACTTCACCAAAATTGATGAGCATATGTGCCAGAACATGGTGAGGAAGCATGCAGAGTTTAATGGAGATCGGACCATAGGTGGTGCTATAACTGGCAAAAAGCCTTCATTCTTATTAGGGGTTCAAGCATGAAATGCTGAAACCCTATTGTAATTGTAAGTATTCGTAAAACGCATCGTGCAGGCCAAACCGTAAGGCCTAGAGACATGAAACCTGGCCAGATGGTAGGCCTCAGTTTGGGGACAACCTATCAGAGTATGACCCCGAATGGCCCATAGGTGGCGCTACAGCAACCAAAAGTTCAAAATTGCTCATAACTCTTAGACTGTTTGTCTCAGGATCAAGTGTCTTATATCGTTGGAATCTTTGGCTCAAGGCAGACAAAATGGCTATCTCCGATTTTGATGTAGGCAGGGAAAAGTTTCTGCTATGTCGAATTTTGTCCAAAACCTACTTTTGCGAACTAGTCCCTGGTTTTTCGCCCGATCGGAACCGAACCAGTCTAGGACAATTCTCTGGACTCTCTAGATCAATATTTATCAAAAAAAAGTTGAACTTTGGCATTTGGGTGGCTGTAACAGGGTCATTTACAAAAGGGGCGTGGCAAAATACACTAAAAAGCCTATTAATCCCAAATGAAAACTCAGAACTTCACCAAAATTGATGAGCATATGTGCCAGAACATGGTGAGGAAGCATGCAGAGTTTAATGGAGATCGGACCATAGGTGGTGCTATAACTGGCAAAAAGCCTTCATTCTTATTAGGGGTTCAAGCATGAAATGCTGAAACCCTATTGTAATTGTAAGTATTCGTAAAACGCATCGTGCAGGCCAAACCGTAAGGCCTAGAGACATGAAACCTGGCCAGATGGTAGGCCTCAGTTTGGGGACAACCTATCAGAGTATGACCCCGAATGGCCCATAGGTGGCGCTACAGTAACCAAAAGTTCAAAATTGCTCATAACTCTTAGACTGTTTGTCTCAGGATCAAGTGTCTTATATCGTTGGAATCTTTGGCTCAAGGCAGACAAAATGGCTATCTCCGATTTTGATGTAGGCAGGGAAAAGTTTCTGCTATGTCGAATTTTGTCCAAAACCTACTTTTGCGAACTAGTCCCTGGTTTTTCGCCCGATCGGAACCGAACCAGTCTAGGACAATTCTCTGGACTCTCTAGATCAATATTTATCAAAAAAAAGTTGAACTTTGGCATTTGGGTGGCTGTAACAGGGTCATTTACAAAAGGGGCGTGGCAAAATACACTAAAAAGCCTATTAATCCCAAATGAAAACTCAGAACTTCACCAAAATTGATGAGCATATGTGCCAGAACATGGTGAGGAAGCATGCAGAGTTTCATGGAGATCGGACCATAGGTGGCGCTATAACTGGCAAAAAGCCTTCATTCTTATTAGGGGTTCAAGCATGAAATGCTGAAACCCTATTGTAATTGTAAGGATTCGTAAAACGCATCGTGCAGGCCAAACCGTAAGGCCTAGAGACATGAAACCTGGCCAGATGGTAGGCCTCAGTTTGGGGACAACCTATCAGAGTATGCCCCCGAATGGCCCATAGGTGGCGCTACAGCAACCAAAAGTTCAAAATTGCTCATAACTCTTAGACTGTTCGTCTCAGGATCAAGTGTCTTATATCGTTGGAATCCTTGGCTCAAGGCAGACAAAATGGCTATCTCCGATTTTGATGTAGGCAGGGAAAAGTTTCTGCTATGTCGTATTTTGTCCAAAACCTACTTTTGCGAACTAGTCCCTGGTTTTTTGCCCGATCGGAACTGAACCAGTCTAGGACAATTCTCTGGACTCTCTAGATCAATAATTATCAAAAAAAAGTTGAACTTTGGCATTTGGGTGGCTGTAACAGGGTCATTTAGAAAAGGGGCGTGGCAAAATACACTAAAAAGCTTATACATCCCAAATGAAAACTCAGAACTTCACCAAAATTGATGACCATATGTGTCAGAACATGGTGAGGAATCATGCAGAGTTTCATGGAGATCGGACCATAGGTGGCGCTATAACTGGCAAAAAGCCTTCATTCTTATTAGGGGTTCAAGCATGAAATGCTGAAACCCTATTGTAATTGTAAGGATTCGTAAAACGCATCGTGCAGGCCAAACCGTAAGGCCTAGAGACATGAAACCTGGCCAGATGGTAGGCCTCAGTTTGGGGACAACCTATCAGAGTATGACCCCGAATGGCCCATAGGTGGCGCTACAGCAACCAAAAGTTCAAAATTGCTCATAACTCTTAGACTGTTCGTCTCAGGATCAAGTGTCTTATATCGTTGGAATCCTTGGCTCAAGGCAGACAAAATGGCTATCTCCGATTTTGATGTAGGCAGGGAAAAGTTTCTGCTATGTCGAATTTTGTCCAAAACCTACTTTTGCGAACTAGTCCCTGGTTTTTTGCCCGATCGGAACTGAACCAGTCTAGGACAATTCTCTGGACTCTCTAGATCAATAATTATCAAAAAAAAGTTGAACTTTGGCATGTGGGTGGCTGTAACAGGGTCATTTAGAAAAGGGGCGTGGCAAAATACACTAAAAAGCCTATACATCCCAAATGAAAACTCAGAACTTCACCAAAATTGATGACCATATGTGTCAGAACATGGTGAGGAATCATGCAGAGTTTCATGGAGATCGGACCATAGGTGGCGCTATAACTGGCAAAAAGCCTTCATTCTTATTAGGGGTTCAAGCATGAAATGCTGAAACCCTATTGTAATTGTAAGGATTCGTAAAACGCATCGTGCAGGCCAAACCGTAAGGCCTAGAGACATGAAACCTGGCCAGATGGTAGGCCTCAGTTTGGGGACAACCTATCAGAGTATGACCCCGAATGGCCCATAGGTGGCGCTACAGCAACCAAAAGTTCAAAATTGCTCATAACTCTTAGACTGTTTGTCTCAGGATCAAGTGTCTTATATCGTTGGAATCCTTGGCTCAAGGCAGACAAAATGGCTATCTCCGATTTTCATGTAGGCAGGGAAAAGTTTCTGCTATGTCGAATTTTGTCCAAAACCTACTTTTGCGAACTAGTCCCTGGTTTTTTGCCCGATCGGAACTGAACCAGTCTAGGACAATTCTCTGGACTCTCTAGATCAATAATTATCAAAAAAAAGTTGAACTTTGGCATTTGTGTGGCTGTAACAGGGTCATTTACAAAAGGGGCATGGCAAAATACACTAAAAAGCCTATTAATCCCAAATGAAAACTCAGAACTTCACCAAAATTGATGACCATATGTGTCAGAACATGGTGAGGAATCATGCAGAGTTTCATGGAGATCGGACCATAGGTGGCGCTATAACTGGCAAAAAGCCTTCCTTCTTATTAGGGGTTCAAGCATGAAATGCTGAAACCCTATTGTAATTGTAAAGATTCGTAAAACGCATCGTGCAGGCCAAACCGTGAGGCCTAGAGACATGAAACCTGGCCAGATGGTAGGCCTCAGTTTGGGGACAACCTATCAGAGTATGACCCCGAATGGCCCATAGGTGGCGCTACAGCAACCAAAAGTTCAAAATTGCTCATAACTCTTAGACTGTTTGTCTCAGGATCAAGTGTCTTATATCGTTGGAATCTTTGGCTCAAGGCAGACAAAATGGCTATCTCCGATTTTGATGTAGGCAGGGAAAAGTTTCTGCTATGTCGAATTTTGTCCAAAACCTACTTTTGCAAACTAGTCCCTGGTTTTTCGCCCGATCGGAACCGAACCAGTCTAGGACAATTCTCTGGACTCTCTAGATCAATAATTATCAAAAAAAAATGAACTTTGGCATTTGGGTGGCTGTAACAGGGTCATTTACAAAAGGGGCGTGGCAAAATACACTAAAAAGCCTATTAATCCCAAATGAAAACTCAGAACTTCACCAAAATTGATGAGCATATGTGCCAGAACATGGTGAGGAAGCATGCAGAGTTTCATGGAGATCGGACCATAGGTGGCGCTATAACTGGCAAAAAGCCTTCATTCTTATTAAGGGTTCAAGCATGAAATGCTGAAACCCTATTGTAATTGTAAGGATTCGTAAAACGCATCGTGCAGGCCAAACCGTAAGGCCTAGAGACATGAAACCTGGCCAGATGGTAGGCCTCAGTTTGGGGACAACCTATCAGAGTATGACCCCGAATGGCCCATAGGTGGCGCTACAGCAACCAAAAGTTCAAAATTGCTCATAACTCTTAGACTGTTTGTCTCAGGATCAAGTGTCTTATATCGTTGGAATCCTTGGCTCAAGGCAGACAAAATGGCTATCTCCGATTTTGATGTAGGCAGGGAAAAGTTTCTGCTATGTCGAATTTTGTCCAAAACCTACTTTTGCGAACTAGTCCCTGGTTTTTTGCCCGATCGGAACTGAACCAGTCTAGGACAATTCTCTGGACTCTCTAGATCAATAATTATCAAAAAAAAGTTGAACTTTTGCATTTGGGTGGCTGTAACAGGGTCATTTAGAAAAGGGGCGTGGCAAAATACACTAAAAAGCCTATACATCCCAAATGAAAACTCAGAACTTAACCAAAATTGATGAGCATATGTGCCAGAACATGGTGAGGAAGCATGCAGAGTTTAATGGAGATCGGACCATAGGTGGTGCTATAACTGGCAAAAAGCCTTCATTCTTATTAGGGGTTCAAGCATGAAATGCTGAAACCCTATTGTAATTGTAAGTATTCGTAAAACGCATCGTGCAGGCCAAACCGTAAGGCCTAGAGACATGAAACCTGGCCAGATGGTAGGCCTCAGTTTGGGGACAACCTATCAGAGTATGACCCCGAATGGCCCATAGGTGGCGCTACAGCAACCAAAAGTTCAAAATTGCTCATAACTCTTAGACTGTTTGTCTCAGGATCAAGTGTCTTATATCGTTGGAATCTTTGGCTCAAGGCAGACAAAATGGCTATCTCCAATTTTGATGTAGGCAGGGAAAAGTTTCTGCTATGTCGAATTTTGTCCAAAACCTACTTTTGCGAACTAGTCCCTGGTTTTTCGCCCGATCGGAACCGAACCAGTCTAGGACAATTCTCTGGACTCTCTAGATCAATATTTATCAAAAAAAAGTTGAACTTTGGCATTTGGGTGGCTGTAACAGGGTCATTTACAAAAGGGGCGTGGCAAAATACACTAAAAAGCCTATTAATCCCAAATGAAAACTCAGAACTTCACCAAAATTGATGAGCATATGTGCCAGAACATGGTGAGGAAGCATGCAGAGTTTCATGGAGATCGGACCATAGGTGGCGCTATAACTGGCAAAAAGCCTTCATTCTTATTAGGGGTTCAAGCATGAAATGCTGAAACCCTATTGTAATTGTAAGGATTCGTAAAACGCATCGTGCAGGCCAAACCGTAAGGCCTAGAGACATGAAACCTGGCCAGATGGTAGGCCTCAGTTTGGGGACAACCTATCAGAGTATGACCCCGAATGGCCCATAGGTGGCGCTACAGCAACCAAAAGTTCAAAATTGCTCATAACTCTTAGACTGTTTGTCTCAGGATCAAGTGTCTTATATCGTTGGAATCTTTGGCTCAAGGCAGACAAAATGGCTATCTCCGATTTTGATGTAGGCAGGGAAAAGTTTCTGCTATGTCGAATTTTGTCCAAAACCTACTTTTGCGAACTAGTCCCTGGTTTTTCGCCCGATCGGAACCGAACCAGTCTAGGACAATTCTCTGGACTCTCTAGATCAATATTTATCAAAAAAAAGTTGAACTTTGGCATTTGGGTGGCTGTAACAGGGTCATTTACAAAAGGGGCGTGGCAAAATACACTAAAAAGCCTATTAATCCCAAATGAAAACTCAGAACTTCACCAAAATTGATGAGCATATGTGCCAGAACATGGTGAGGAAGCATGCAGAGTTTAATGGAGATCGGACCATAGGTGGTGCTATAACTGGCAAAAAGCCTTCATTCTTATTAGGGGTTCAAGCATGAAATGCTGAAACCCTATTGTAATTGTAAGTATTCGTAAAACGCATCGTGCAGGCCAAACCGTAAGGCCTAGAGACATGAAACCTGGCCAGATGGTAGGCCTCAGTTTGGGGACAACCTATCAGAGTATGACCCCGAATGGCCCATAGGTGGCGCTACAGCAACCAAAAGTTCAAAATTGCTCATAACTCTTAGACTGTTTGTCTCAGGATCAAGTGTCTTATATCGTTGGAATCTTTGGCTCAAGGCAGACAAAATGGCTATCTCCGATTTTGATGTAGGCAGGGAAAAGTTTCTGCTATGTCGAATTTTGTCCAAAACCTACTTTTGCGAACTAGTCCCTGGTTTTTCGCCCGATCGGAACCGAACCAGTCTAGGACAATTCTCTGGACTCTCTAGATCAATATTTATCAAAAAAAAGTTGAACTTTGGCATTTGGGTGGCTGTAACAGGGTCATTTACAAAAGGGGCGTGGCAAAATACACTAAAAAGCCTATTAATCCCAAATGAAAACTCAGAACTTCACCAAAATTGATGAGCATATGTGCCAGAACATGGTGAGGAAGCATGCAGAGTTTAATGGAGATCGGACCATAGGTGGCGCTATAACTGGCAAAAAGCCTTCATTCTTATTAGGGGTTCAAGCATGAAATGCTGAAACCCTATTGTAATTGTAAGGATTCGTAAAACGCATCGTGCAGGCCAAACCGTAAGGCCTAGAGACATGAAACCTGGCCAGATGGTAGGCCTCAGTTTGGGGACAACCTATCAGAGTATGCCCCCGAATGGCCCATAGGTGGCGCTACAGCAACCAAAAGTTCAAAATTGCTCATAACTCTTAGACTGTTCGTCTCAGGATCAAGTGTCTTATATCGTTGGAATCCTTGGCTCAAGGCAGACAAAATGGCTATCTCCGATTTTGATGTAGGCAGGGAAAAGTTTCTGCTATGTCGTATTTTGTCCAAAACCTACTTTTGCGAACTAGTCCCTGGTTTTTTGCCCGATCGGAACTGAACCAGTCTAGGACAATTCTCTGGACTCTCTAGATCAATAATTATCAAAAAAAAGTTGAACTTTGGCATTTGGGTGGCTGTAACAGGGTCATTTAGAAAAGGGGCGTGGCAAAATACACTAAAAAGCCTATACATCCCAAATGAAAACTCAGAACTTCACCAAAATTGATGACCATATGTGTCAGAACATGGTGAGGAATCATGCAGAGTTTCATGGAGATCGGACCATAGGTGGCGCTATAACTGGCAAAAAGCCTTCATTCTTATTAGGGGTTCAAGCATGAAATGCTGAAACCCTATTGTAATTGTAAGGATTCGTAAAACGCATCGTGCAGGCCAAACCGTAAGGCCTAGAGACATGAAACCTGGCCAGATGGTAGGCCTCAGTTTGGGGACAACCTATCAGAGTATGACCCCGAATGGCCCATAGGTGGCGCTACAGCAACCAAAAGTTCAAAATTGCTCATAACTCTTAGACTGTTCGTCTCAGGATCAAGTGTCTTATATCGTTGGAATCCTTGGCTCAAGGCAGACAAAATGGCTATCTCCGATTTTGATGTAGGCAGGGAAAAGTTTCTGCTATGTCGAATTTTGTCCAAAACCTACTTTTGCGAACTAGTCCCTGGTTTTTTGCCCGATCGGAACTGAACCAGTCTAGGACAATTCTCTGGACTCTCTAGATCAATAATTATCAAAAAAAAGTTGAACTTTGGCATTTGGGTGGCTGTAACAGGGTCATTTAGAAAAGGGGCGTGGCAAAATACACTAAAAAGCCTATACATCCCAAATGAAAACTCAGAACTTCACCAAAATTGATGACCATATGTGTCAGAACATGGTGAGGAATCATGCAGAGTTTCATGGAGATCGGACCATAGGTGGCGCTATAACTGGCAAAAAGCCTTCATTCTTATTAGGGGTTCAAGCATGAAATGCTGAAACCCTATTGTAATTGTAAGGATTCGTAAAACGCATCGTGCAGGCCAAACCGTAAGGCCTAGAGACATGAAACCTGGCCAGATGGTAGGCCTCAGTTTGGGGACAACCTATCAGAGTATGACCCCGAATGGCCCATAGGTGGCGCTACAGCAACCAAAAGTTCAAAATTGCTCATAACTCTTAGACTGTTTGTCTCAGGATCAAGTGTCTTATATCGTTGGAATCCTTGGCTCAAGGCAGACAAAATGGCTATCTCTGATTTTCATGTAGGCAGGGAAAAGTTTCTGCTATGTCGAATTTTGTCCAAAACCTACTTTTGCGAACTAGTCCCTGGTTTTTTGCCCGATCGGAACTGAACCAGTCTAGGACAATTCTCTGGACTCTCTAGATCAATAATTATCAAAAAAAAGTTGAACTTTGGCATTTGGGTGGCTGTAACAGGGTCATTTACAAAAGGGGCATGGCAAAATACACTAAAAAGCCTATTAATCCCAAATGAAAACTCAGAACTTCACCAAAATTGATGACCATATGTGTCAGAACATGGTGAGGAATCATGCAGAGTTTCATGGAGATCGGACCATAGGTGGCGCTATAACTGGCAAAAAGCCTTCCTTCTTATTAGGGGTTCAAGCATGAAATGCTGAAACCCTATTGTAATTGTAAGGATTCGTAAAACGCATCGTGCAGGCCAAACCGTAAGGCCTAGAGACATGAAACCTGGCCAGATGGTAGGCCTCAGTTTGGGGACAACCTATCAGAGTATGACCCCGAATGGCCCATAGGTGGCGCTACAGCAACCAAAAGTTCAAAATTGCTCATAACTCTTAGACTGTTCGTCTCAGGATCAAGTGTCTTATATCGTTGGAATCCTTGGCTCAAGGCAGACAAAATGGCTATCTCCGATTTTGATGTAGGCAGGGAAAAGTTTCTGCTATGTCGAATTTTGTCCAAAACCTACTTTTGCGAACTAGTCCCTGGTTTTTTGCCCGATCGGAACTGAACCAGTCTAGGACAATTCTCTGGACTCTCTAGATCAATAATTATCAAAAAAAAGTTGAACTTTGGCATGTGGGTGGCTGTAACAGGGTCATTTAGAAAAGGGGCGTGGCAAAATACACTAAAAAGCCTATACATCCCAAATGAAAACTCAGAACTTCACCAAAATTGATGACCATATGTGTCAGAACATGGTGAGGAATCATGCAGAGTTTCATGGAGATCGGACCATAGGTGGCGCTATAACTGGCAAAAAGCCTTCATTCTTATTAGGGGTTCAAGCATGAAATGCTGAAACCCTATTGTAATTGTAAGGATTCGTAAAACGCATCGTGCAGGCCAAACCGTAAGGCCTAGAGACATGAAACCTGGCCAGATGGTAGGCCTCAGTTTGGGGACAACCTATCAGAGTATGACCCCGAATGGCCCATAGGTGGCGCTACAGCAACCAAAAGTTCAAAATTGCTCATAACTCTTAGACTGTTTGTCTCAGGATCAAGTGTCTTATATCGTTGGAATCCTTGGCTCAAGGCAGACAAAATGGCTATCTCCGATTTTCATGTAGGCAGGGAAAAGTTTCTGCTATGTCGAATTTTGTCCAAAACCTACTTTTGCGAACTAGTCCCTGGTTTTTTGCCCGATCGGAACTGAACCAGTCTAGGACAATTCTCTGGACTCTCTAGATCAATAATTATCAAAAAAAAGTTGAACTTTGGCATTTGTGTGGCTGTAACAGGGTCATTTACAAAAGGGGCATGGCAAAATACACTAAAAAGCCTATTAATCCCAAATGAAAACTCAGAACTTCACCAAAATTGATGACCATATGTGTCAGAACATGGTGAGGAATCATGCAGAGTTTCATGGAGATCGGACCATAGGTGGCGCTATAACTGGCAAAAAGCCTTCCTTCTTATTAGGGGTTCAAGCATGAAATGCTGAAACCCTATTGTAATTGTAAAGATTCGTAAAACGCATCGTGCAGGCCAAACCGTGAGGCCTAGAGACATGAAACCTGGCCAGATGGTAGGCCTCAGTTTGGGGACAACCTATCAGAGTATGACCCCGAATGGCCCATAGGTGGCGCTACAGCAACCAAAAGTTCAAAATTGCTCATAACTCTTAGACTGTTTGTCTCAGGATCAAGTGTCTTATATCGTTGGAATCTTTGGCTCAAGGCAGACAAAATGGCTATCTCCGATTTTGATGTAGGCAGGGAAAAGTTTCTGCTATGTCGAATTTTGTCCAAAACCTACTTTTGCAAACTAGTCCCTGGTTTTTCGCCCGATCGGAACCGAACCAGTCTAGGACAATTCTCTGGACTCTCTAGATCAATAATTATCAAAAAAAAGTTGAACTTTGGCATTTGGGTGGCTGTAACAGGGTCATTTACAAAAGGGGCGTGGCAAAATACACTAAAAAGCCTATTAATCCCAAATGAAAACTCAGAACTTCACCAAAATTGATGAGCATATGTGCCAGAACATGGTGAGGAAGCATGCAGAGTTTCATGGAGATCGGACCATAGGTGGCGCTATAACTGGCAAAAAGCCTTCATTCTTATTAAGGGTTCAAGCATGAAATGCTGAAACCCTATTGTAATTGTAAGGATTCGTAAAACGCATCGTGCAGGCCAAACCGTAAGGCCTAGAGACATGAAACCTGGCCAGATGGTAGGCCTCAGTTTGGGGACAACCTATCAGAGTATGACCCCGAATGGCCCATAGGTGGCGCTACAGCAACCAAAAGTTCAAAATTGCTCATAACTCTTAGACTGTTTGTCTCAGGATCAAGTGTCTTATATCGTTGGAATCCTTGGCTCAAGGCAGACAAAATGGCTATCTCCGATTTTGATGTAGGCAGGGAAAAGTTTCTGCTATGTCGAATTTTGTCCAAAACCTACTTTTGCGAACTAGTCCCTGGTTTTTTGCCCGATCGGAACTGAACCAGTCTAGGACAATTCTCTGGACTCTCTAGATCAATAATTATCAAAAAAAAGTTGAACTTTTGCATTTGGGTGGCTGTAACAGGGTCATTTAGAAAAGGGGCGTGGCAAAATACACTAAAAAGCCTATACATCCCAAATGAAAACTCAGAACTTAACCAAAATTGATGAGCATATGTGCCAGAACATGGTGAGGAAGCATGCAGAGTTTAATGGAGATCGGACCATAGGTGGTGCTATAACTGGCAAAAAGCCTTCATTCTTATTAGGGGTTCAAGCATGAAATGCTGAAACCCTATTGTAATTGTAAGTATTCGTAAAACGCATCGTGCAGGCCAAACCGTAAGGCCTAGAGACATGAAACCTGGCCAGATGGTAGGCCTCAGTTTGGGGACAACCTATCAGAGTATGACCCCGAATGGCCCATAGGTGGCGCTACAGCAACCAAAAGTTCAAAATTGCTCATAACTCTTAGACTGTTTGTCTCAGGATCAAGTGTCTTATATCGTTGGAATCTTTGGCTCAAGGCAGACAAAATGGCTATCTCCAATTTTGATGTAGGCAGGGAAAAGTTTCTGCTATGTCGAATTTTGTCCAAAACCTACTTTTGCGAACTAGTCCCTGGTTTTTCGCCCGATCGGAACCGAACCAGTCTAGGACAATTCTCTGGACTCTCTAGATCAATATTTATCAAAAAAAAGTTGAACTTTGGCATTTGGGTGGCTGTAACAGGGTCATTTACAAAAGGGGCGTGGCAAAATACACTAAAAAGCCTATTAATCCCAAATGAAAACTCAGAACTTCACCAAAATTGATGAGCATATGTGCCAGAACATGGTGAGGAAGCATGCAGAGTTTCATGGAGATCGGACCATAGGTGGCGCTATAACTGGCAAAAAGCCTTCATTCTTATTAGGGGTTCAAGCATGAAATGCTGAAACCCTATTGTAATTGTAAGGATTCGTAAAACGCATCGTGCAGGCCAAACCGTAAGGCCTAGAGACATGAAACCTGGCCAGATGGTAGGCCTCAGTTTGGGGACAACCTATCAGAGTATGACCCCGAATGGCCCATAGGTGGCGCTACAGCAACCAAAAGTTCAAAATTGCTCATAACTCTTAGACTGTTTGTCTCAGGATCAAGTGTCTTATATCGTTGGAATCTTTGGCTCAAGGCAGACAAAATGGCTATCTCCGATTTTGATGTAGGCAGGGAAAAGTTTCTGCTATGTCGAATTTTGTCCAAAACCTACTTTTGCGAACTAGTCCCTGGTTTTTCGCCCGATCGGAACCGAACCAGTCTAGGACAATTCTCTGGACTCTCTAGATCAATATTTATCAAAAAAAAGTTGAACTTTGGCATTTGGGTGGCTGTAACAGGGTCATTTACAAAAGGGGCGTGGCAAAATACACTAAAAAGCCTATTAATCCCAAATGAAAACTCAGAACTTCACCAAAATTGATGAGCATATGTGCCAGAACATGGTGAGGAAGCATGCAGAGTTTAATGGAGATCGGACCATAGGTGGTGCTATAACTGGCAAAAAGCCTTCATTCTTATTAGGGGTTCAAGCATGAAATGCTGAAACCCTATTGTAATTGTAAGTATTCGTAAAACGCATCGTGCAGGCCAAACCGTAAGGCCTAGAGACATGAAACCTGGCCAGATGGTAGGCCTCAGTTTGGGGACAACCTATCAGAGTATGACCCCGAATGGCCCATAGGTGGCGCTACAGCAACCAAAAGTTCAAAATTGCTCATAACTCTTAGACTGTTTGTCTCAGGATCAAGTGTCTTATATCGTTGGAATCTTTGGCTCAAGGCAGACAAAATGGCTATCTCCGATTTTGATGTAGGCAGGGAAAAGTTTCTGCTATGTCGAATTTTGTCCAAAACCTACTTTTGCGAACTAGTCCCTGGTTTTTCGCCCGATCGGAACCGAACCAGTCTAGGACAATTCTCTGGACTCTCTAGATCAATATTTATCAAAAAAAAGTTGAACTTTGGCATTTGGGTGGCTGTAACAGGGTCATTTACAAAAGGGGCGTGGCAAAATACACTAAAAAGCCTATTAATCCCAAATGAAAACTCAGAACTTCACCAAAATTGATGAGCATATGTGCCAGAACATGGTGAGGAAGCATGCAGAGTTTAATGGAGATCGGACCATAGGTGGCGCTATAACTGGCAAAAAGCCTTCATTCTTATTAGGGGTTCAAGCATGAAATGCTGAAACCCTATTGTAATTGTAAGGATTCGTAAAACGCATCGTGCAGGCCAAACCGTAAGGCCTAGAGACATGAAACCTGGCCAGATGGTAGGCCTCAGTTTGGGGACAACCTATCAGAGTATGCCCCCGAATGGCCCATAGGTGGCGCTACAGCAACCAAAAGTTCAAAATTGCTCATAACTCTTAGACTGTTCGTCTCAGGATCAAGTGTCTTATATCGTTGGAATCCTTGGCTCAAGGCAGACAAAATGGCTATCTCCGATTTTGATGTAGGCAGGGAAAAGTTTCTGCTATGTCGTATTTTGTCCAAAACCTACTTTTGCGAACTAGTCCCTGGTTTTTTGCCCGATCGGAACTGAACCAGTCTAGGACAATTCTCTGGACTCTCTAGATCAATAATTATCAAAAAAAAGTTGAACTTTGGCATTTGGGTGGCTGTAACAGGGTCATTTAGAAAAGGGGCGTGGCAAAATACACTAAAAAGCCTATACATCCCAAATGAAAACTCAGAACTTCACCAAAATTGATGACCATATGTGTCAGAACATGGTGAGGAATCATGCAGAGTTTCATGGAGATCGGACCATAGGTGGCGCTATAACTGGCAAAAAGCCTTCATTCTTATTAGGGGTTCAAGCATGAAATGCTGAAACCCTATTGTAATTGTAAGGATTCGTAAAACGCATCGTGCAGGCCAAACCGTAAGGCCTAGAGACATGAAACCTGGCCAGATGGTAGGCCTCAGTTTGGGGACAACCTATCAGAGTATGACCCCGAATGGCCCATAGGTGGCGCTACAGCAACCAAAAGTTCAAAATTGCTCATAACTCTTAGACTGTTCGTCTCAGGATCAAGTGTCTTATATCGTTGGAATCCTTGGCTCAAGGCAGACAAAATGGCTATCTCCGATTTTGATGTAGGCAGGGAAAAGTTTCTGCTATGTCGAATTTTGTCCAAAACCTACTTTTGCGAACTAGTCCCTGGTTTTTTGCCCGATCGGAACTGAACCAGTCTAGGACAATTCTCTGGACTCTCTAGATCAATAATTATCAAAAAAAAGTTGAACTTTGGCATTTGGGTGGCTGTAACAGGGTCATTTAGAAAAGGGGCGTGGCAAAATACACTAAAAAGCCTATACATCCCAAATGAAAACTCAGAACTTCACCAAAATTGATGACCATATGTGTCAGAACATGGTGAGGAATCATGCAGAGTTTCATGGAGATCGGACCATAGGTGGCGCTATAACTGGCAAAAAGCCTTCATTCTTATTAGGGGTTCAAGCATGAAATGCTGAAACCCTATTGTAATTGTAAGGATTCGTAAAACGCATCGTGCAGGCCAAACCGTAAGGCCTAGAGACATGAAACCTGGCCAGATGGTAGGCCTCAGTTTGGGGACAACCTATCAGAGTATGACCCCGAATGGCCCATAGGTGGCGCTACAGCAACCAAAAGTTCAAAATTGCTCATAACTCTTAGACTGTTTGTCTCAGGATCAAGTGTCTTATATCGTTGGAATCCTTGGCTCAAGGCAGACAAAATGGCTATCTCTGATTTTCATGTAGGCAGGGAAAAGTTTCTGCTATGTCGAATTTTGTCCAAAACCTACTTTTGCGAACTAGTCCCTGGTTTTTTGCCCGATCGGAACTGAACCAGTCTAGGACAATTCTCTGGACTCTCTAGATCAATAATTATCAAAAAAAAGTTGAACTTTGGCATTTGGGTGGCTGTAACAGGGTCATTTACAAAAGGGGCATGGCAAAATACACTAAAAAGCCTATTAATCCCAAATGAAAACTCAGAACTTCACCAAAATTGATGACCATATGTGTCAGAACATGGTGAGGAATCATGCAGAGTTTCATGGAGATCGGACCATAGGTGGCGCTATAACTGGCAAAAAGCCTTCCTTCTTATTAGGGGTTCAAGCATGAAATGCTGAAACCCTATTGTAATTGTAAAGATTCGTAAAACGCATCGTGCAGGCCAAACCGTGAGGCCTAGAGACATGAAACCTGGCCAGATGGTAGGCCTCAGTTTGGGGACAACCTATCAGAGTATGACCCCGAATGGCCCATAGGTGGCGCTACAGCAACCAAAAGTTCAAAATTGCTCATAACTCTTAGACTGTTTGTCTCAGGATCAAGTGTCTTATATCGTTGGAATCTTTGGCTCAAGGCAGACAAAATGGCTATCTCCGATTTTGATGTAGGCTGGGAAAAGTTTCTGCTATGTCGAATTTTGTTCAAAACCTACTTTTGCAAACTAGTCCCTGGTTTTTCGCCCGATCGGAACCGAACCAGTCTAGGACAATTCTCTGGACTCTCTAGATCAATAATTATCAAAAAAAAGTTGAACTTTGGCATTTGGGTGGCTGTAACAGGGTCATTTACAAAATGGGCGTGGCAAAATACACTAAAAAGCCTATTAATCCCAAATGAAAACTCAGAACTTCACCAAAATTGATGAGCATATGTGCCAGAACATGGTGAGGAAGCATGCAGAGTTTCATGGAGATCGGACCATAGGTGGCGCTATAACTGGCAAAAAGCCTTCATTCTTATTAGGGGTTCAAGCATGAAATGCTGAAACCCTATTGTAATTGTAAGGATTCGTAAAACGCATCGTGCAGGCCAAACCGTAAGGCCTAGAGACATGAAACCTGGCCAGATGGTAGGCCTCAGTTTGGGGACAACCTATCAGAGTATGACCCCGAATGGCCCATAGGTGGCGCTACAGCAACCAAAAGTTCAAAATTGCTCATAACTCTTAGACTGTTCGTCTCAGGATCAAGTGTCTTATATCGTTGGAATCCTTGGCTCAAGGCAGACAAAATGGCTATCTCCGATTTTCATGTAGGCAGGGAAAAGTTTCTGCTATGTCGAATTTTGTCCAAAACCTACTTTTGCGAACTAGTCCCTGGTTTTTTGCCCGATCGGAACTGAACCAGTCTAGGACAATTCTCTGGACTCTCTAGATCAATAATTATCAAAAAAAAGTTGAACTTTTGCATTTGGGTGGCTGTAACAGGGTCATTTAGAAAAGGGGCGTGGCAAAATACACTAAAAAGCCTATACATCCCAAATGAAAACTCAGAACTTAACCAAAATTGATGAGCATATGTGCCAGAACATGGTGAGGAAGCATGCAGAGTTTAATGGAGATCGGACCATAGGTGGTGCTATAACTGGCAAAAAGCCTTCATTCTTATTAGGGGTTCAAGCATGAAATGCTGAAACTCTATTGTAATTGTAAGTATTCGTAAAACGCATCGTGCAGGCCAAACCGTAAGGCCTAGAGACATGAAACCTGGCCAGATGGTAGGCCTCAGTTTGGGGACAACCTATCAGAGTATGACCCCGAATGGCCCATAGGTGGCGCTACAGCAACCAAAAGTTCAAAATTGCTCATAACTCTTAGACTGTTTGTCTCAGGATCAAGTGTCTTATATCGTTGGAATCTTTGGCTCAAGGCAGACAAAATTGCTATCTCCGATTTTGATGTAGGCAGGGAAAAGTTTCTGCTATGTCGAATTTTGTCCAAAACCTACTTTTGCGAACTAGTCCCTGGTTTTTCGCCCGATCGGAACCGAACCAGTCTAGGACAATTCTCTGGACTCTCTAGATCAATATTTATCAAAAAAAAGTTGAACTTTGGCATTTGGGTGGCTGTAACAGGGTCATTTACAAAAGGGGCGTGGCAAAATACACTAAAAAGCCTATTAATCCCAAATGAAAACTCAGAACTTCACCAAAATTGATGAGCATATGTGCCAGAACATGGTGAGGAAGCATGCAGAGTTTCATGGAGATCGGACCATAGGTGGCGCTATAACTGGCAAAAAGCCTTCATTCTTATTAGGGGTTCAAGCATGAAATGCTGAAACCCTATTGTAATTGTAAGGATTCGTAAAACGCATCGTGCAGGCCAAACCGTAAGGCCTAGAGACATGAAACCTGGCCAGATGGTAGGCCTCAGTTTGGGGACAACCTATCAGAGTATGCCCCCGAATGGCCCATAGGTGGCGCTACAGCAACCAAAAGTTCAAAATTGCTCATAACTCTTAGACTGTTCGTCTCAGGATCAAGTGTCTTATATCGTTGGAATCCTTGGCTCAAGGCAGACAAAATGGCTATCTCCGATTTTGATGTAGGCAGGGAAAAGTTTCTGCTATGTCGTATTTTGTCCAAAACCTACTTTTGCGAACTAGTCCCTGGTTTTTTGCCCGATCGGAACTGAACCAGTCTAGGACAATTCTCTGGACTCTCTAGATCAATAATTATCAAAAAAAAGTTGAACTTTGGCATTTGGGTGGCTGTAACAGGGTCATTTAGAAAAGGGGCGTGGCAAAATACACTAAAAAGCCTATACATCCCAAATGAAAACTCAGAACTTCACCAAAATTGATGACCATATGTGTCAGAACATGGTGAGGAATCATGCAGAGTTTCATGGAGATCGGACCATAGGTGGCGCTATAACTGGCAAAAAGCCTTCATTCTTATTAGGGGTTCAAGCATGAAATGCTGAAACCCTATTGTAATTGTAAGGATTCGTAAAACGCATCGTGCAGGCCAAACCGTAAGGCCTAGAGACATGAAACCTGGCCAGATGGTAGGCCTCAGTTTGGGGACAACCTATCAGAGTATGACCCCGAATGGCCCATAGGTGGCGCTACAGCAACCAAAAGTTCAAAATTGCTCATAACTCTTAGACTGTTCGTCTCAGGATCAAGTGTCTTATATCGTTGGAATCCTTGGCTCAAGGCAGACAAAATGGCTATCTCCGATTTTGATGTAGGCAGGGAAAAGTTTCTGCTATGTCGAATTTTGTCCAAAACCTACTTTTGCGAACTAGTCCCTGGTTTTTTGCCCGATCGGAACTGAACCAGTCTAGGACAATTCTCTGGACTCTCTAGATCAATAATTATCAAAAAAAAGTTGAACTTTGGCATTTGGGTGGCTGTAACAGGGTCATTTAGAAAAGGGGCGTGGCAAAATACACTAAAAAGCCTATACATCCCAAATGAAAACTCAGAACTTCACCAAAATTGATGACCATATGTGTCAGAACATGGTGAGGAATCATGCAGAGTTTCATGGAGATCGGACCATAGGTGGCGCTATAACTGGCAAAAAGCCTTCATTCTTATTAGGGGTTCAAGCATGAAATGCTGAAACCCTATTGTAATTGTAAGGATTCGTAAAACGCATCGTGCAGGCCAAACCGTAAGGCCTAGAGACATGAAACCTGGCCAGATGGTAGGCCTCAGTTTGGGGACAACCTATCAGAGTATGACCCCGAATGGCCCATAGGTGGCGCTACAGCAACCAAAAGTTCAAAATTGCTCATAACTCTTAGACTGTTTGTCTCAGGATCAAGTGTCTTATATCGTTGGAATCCTTGGCTCAAGGCAGACAAAATGGCTATCTCTGATTTTCATGTAGGCAGGGAAAAGTTTCTGCTATGTCGAATTTTGTCCAAAACCTACTTTTGCGAACTAGTCCCTGGTTTTTTGCCCGATCGGAACTGAACCAGTCTAGGACAATTCTCTGGACTCTCTAGATCAATAATTATCAAAAAAAAGTTGAACTTTGGCATTTGGGTGGCTGTAACAGGGTCATTTACAAAAGGGGCATGGCAAAATACACTAAAAAGCCTATTAATCCCAAATGAAAACTCAGAACTTCACCAAAATTGATGACCATATGTGTCAGAACATGGTGAGGAATCATGCAGAGTTTCATGGAGATCGGACCATAGGTGGCGCTATAACTGGCAAAAAGCCTTCCTTCTTATTAGGGGTTCAAGCATGAAATGCTGAAACCCTATTGTAATTGTAAAGATTCGTAAAACGCATCGTGCAGGCCAAACCGTGAGGCCTAGAGACATGAAACCTGGCCAGATGGTAGGCCTCAGTTTGGGGACAACCTATCAGAGTATGACCCCGAATGGCCCATAGGTGGCGCTACAGCAACCAAAAGTTCAAAATTGCTCGTAACTCTTAGACTGTTTGTCTCAGGATCAAGTGTCTTATATCGTTGGAATCTTTGGCTCAAGGCAGACAAAATGGCTATCTCCGATTTTGATGTAGGCTGGGAAAAGTTTCTGCTATGTCGAATTTTGTTCAAAACCTACTTTTGCAAACTAGTCCCTGGTTTTTCGCCCGATCGGAACCGAACCAGTCTAGGACAATTCTCTGGACTCTCTAGATCAATAATTATCAAAAAAAAGTTGAACTTTGGCATTTGGGTGGCTGTAACAGGGTCATTTACAAAAGGGGCGTGGCAAAATACACTAAAAAGCCTATTAATCCCAAATGAAAACTCAGAACTTCACCAAAATTGATGAGCATATGTGCCAGAACATGGTGAGGAAGCATGCAGAGTTTCATGGAGATCGGACCATAGGTGGCGCTATAACTGGCAAAAAGCCTTCATTCTTATTAGGGGTTCAAGCATGAAATGCTGAAACCCTATTGTAATTGTAAGGATTCGTAAAACGCATCGTGCAGGCCAAACCGTAAGGCCTAGAGACATGAAACCTGGCCAGATGGTAGGCCTCAGTTTGGGGACAACCTATCAGAGTATGACCCCGAATGGCCCATAGGTGGCGCTACAGCAACCAAAAGTTCAAAATTGCTCATAACTCTTAGACTGTTTGTCTCAGGATCAAGTGTCTTATATCGTTGGAATCCTTGGCTCAAGGCAGACAAAATGGCTATCTCCGATTTTCATGTAGGCAGGGAAAAGTTTCTGCTATGTCGAATTTTGTCCAAAACCTACTTTTGCGAACTAGTCCCTGGTTTTTTGCCCGATCGGAACTGAACCAGTCTAGGACAATTCTCTGGACTCTCTAGATCAATAATTATCAAAAAAAAGTTGAACTTTTGCATTTGGGTGGCTGTAACAGGGTCATTTAGAAAAGGGGCGTGGCAAAATACACTAAAAAGCCTATACATCCCAAATGAAAACTCAGAACTTCACCAAAATTGATGAGCATATGTGCCAGAACATGGTGAGGAAGCATGCAGAGTTTAATGGAGATCGGACCATAGGTGGTGCTATAACTGGCAAAAAGCCTTCATTCTTATTAGGGGTTCAAGCATGAAATGCTGAAACCCTATTGTAATTGTAAGTATTCGTAAAACGCATCGTGCAGGCCAAACCGTAAGGCCTAGAGACATGAAACCTGGCCAGATGGTAGGCCTCAGTTTGGGGACAACCTATCAGAGTATGACCCCGAATGGCCCATAGGTGGCGCTACAGCAACCAAAAGTTCAAAATTGCTCATAACTCTTAGACTGTTTGTCTCAGGATCAAGTGTCTTATATCGTTGGAATCTTTGGCTCAAGGCAGACAA
This sequence comes from Gobio gobio, assembly GCF_949357685.1. NCBI lineage: Eukaryota > Metazoa > Chordata > Actinopteri > Cypriniformes > Gobionidae > Gobio > Gobio gobio. The sequence goes on from NC_137098.1 coordinate 24,220,539, forward strand.
AATGGCTATCTCCGATTTTGATGTAGGCAGGGAAAAGTTTCTGCTATGTCGAATTTTGTCCAAAACCTACTTTTGCGAACTAGTCCCTGGTTTTTCGCCCGATCGGAACCGAACCAGTCTAGGACAATTCTCTGGACTCTCTAGATCAATATTTATCAAAAAAAAGTTGAACTTTGGCATTTGGGTGGCTGTAACAGGGTCATTTACAAAAGGGGCGTGGCAAAATACACTAAAAAGCCTATTAATCCCAAATGAAAACTCAGAACTTCACCAAAATTGATGAGCATATGTGCCAGAACATGGTGAGGAAGCATGCAGAGTTTCATGGAGATCGGACCATAGGTGGCGCTATAACTGGCAAAAAGCCTTCATTCTTATTAGGGGTTCAAGCATGAAATGCTGAAACCCTATCGTAATTGTAAGGATTCGTAAAACGCATCGTGCAGGCCAAACCGTAAGGCCTAGAGACATGAAACCTGGCCAGATGGTAGGCCTCAGTTTGGGGACAACCTATCAGAGTATGCCCCCGAATGGCCCATAGGTGGCGCTACAGCAACCAAAAGTTCAAAATTGCTCATAACTCTTAGACTGTTCGTCTCAGGATCAAGTGTCTTATATCGTTGGAATCCTTGGCTCAAGGCAGACAAAATGGCTATCTCCGATTTTGATGTAGGCAGGGAAAAGTTTCTGCTATGTCGTATTTTGTCCAAAACCTACTTTTGCGAACTAGTCCCTGGTTTTTTGCCCGATCGGAACTGAACCAGTCTAGGACAATTCTCTGGACTCTCTAGATCAATAATTATCAAAAAAAAGTTGAACTTTGGCATTTGGGTGGCTGTAACAGGGTCATTTAGAAAAGGGGCGTGGCAAAATACACTAAAAAGCCTATACATCCCAAATGAAAACTCAGAACTTCACCAAAATTGATGACCATATGTGTCAGAACATGGTGAGGAATCATGCAGAGTTTCATGGAGATCGGACCATAGGTGGCGCTATAACTGGCAAAAAGCCTTCATTCTTATTAGGGGTTCAAGCATGAAATGCTGAAACCCTATTGTAATTGTAAGGATTCGTAAAACGCATCGTGCAGGCCAAACCGTAAGGCCTAGAGACATGAAACCTGGCCAGATGGTAGGCCTCAGTTTGGGGACAACCTATCAGAGTATGACCCCGAATGGCCCATAGGTGGCGCTACAGCAACCAAAAGTTCAAAATTGCTCATAACTCTTAGACTGTTCGTCTCAGGATCAAGTGTCTTATATCGTTGGAATCCTTGGCTCAAGGCAGACAAAATGGCTATCTCCGATTTTGATGTAGGCAGGGAAAAGTTTCTGCTATGTCGAATTTTGTCCAAAACCTACTTTTGCGAACTAGTCCCTGGTTTTTTGCCCGATCGGAACTGAACCAGTCTAGGACAATTCTCTGGACTCTCTAGATCAATAATTATCAAAAAAAAGTTGAACTTTGGCATTTGGGTGGCTGTAACAGGGTCATTTACAAAAGGGGCATGGCAAAATACACTAAAAAGCCTATTAATCCCAAATGAAAACTCAGAACTTCACCAAAATTGATGACCATATGTGTCAGAACATGGTGAGGAATCATGCAGAGTTTCATGGAGATCGGACCATAGGTGGCGCTATAACTGGCAAAAAGCCTTCCTTCTTATTAGGGGTTCAAGCATGAAATGCTGAAACCCTATTGTAATTGTAAAGATTCGTAAAACGCATCGTGCAGGCCAAACCGTGAGGCCTAGAGACATGAAACCTGGCCAGATGGTAGGCCTCAGTTTGGGGACAACCTATCAGAGTATGACCCCGAATGGCCCATAGGTGGCGCTACAGCAACCAAAAGTTCAAAATTGCTCATAACTCTTAGACTGTTTGTCTCAGGATCAAGTGTCTTATATCGTTGGAATCTTTGGCTCAAGGCAGACAAAATGGCTATCTCCGATTTTGATGTAGGCTGGGAAAAGTTTCTGCTATGTCGAATTTTGTCCAAAACCTACTTTTGCAAACTAGTCCCTGGTTTTTCGCCCGATCGGAACCGAACCAGTCTAGGACAATTCTCTGGACTCTCTAGATCAATAATTATCAAAAAAAAGTTGAACTTTGGCATTTGGGTGGCTGTAACAGGGTCATTTACAAAAGGGGCGTGGCAAAATACACTAAAAAGCCTATTAATCTCAAATGAAAACTCAGAACTTCACCAAAATTGATGAGCATATGTGCCAGAACATGGTGAGGAAGCATGCAGAGTTTCATGGAGATCGGACCATAGGTGGCGCTATAACTGGCAAAAAGCCTTCATTCTTATTAGGGGTTCAAGCATGAAATGCTGAAACCCTATTGTAATTGTAAAGATTCGTAAAACGCATCGTGCAGGCCAAACCGTGAGGCCTAGAGACATGAAACCTGGCCAGATGGTAGGCCTCAGTTTGGGGACAACCTATCAGAGTATGACCCCGAATGGCCCATAGGTGGCGCTACAGCAACCAAAAGTTCAAAATTGCTCATAACTCTTAGACTGTTTGTCTCAGGATCAAGTGTCTTATATCGTTGGAATCTTTGGCTCAAGGCAGACAAAATGGCTATCTCCGATTTTGATGTAGGCTGGGAAAAGTTTCTGCTATGTCGAATTTTGTCCAAAACCTACTTTTGCAAACTAGTCCCTGGTTTTTCGCCCGATCGGAACCGAACCAGTCTAGGACAATTCTCTGGACTCTCTAGATCAATAATTATCAAAAAAAAGTTGAACTTTGGCATTTGGGTGGCTGTAACAGGGTCATTTACAAAAGGGGCGTGGCAAAATACACTAAAAAGCCTATTAATCTCAAATGAAAACTCAGAACTTCACCAAAATTGATGAGCATATGTGCCAGAACATGGTGAGGAAGCATGCAGAGTTTCATGGAGATCGGACCATAGGTGGCGCTATAACTGGCAAAAAGCCTTCATTCTTATTAGGGGTTCAAGCATGAAATGCTGAAACCCTATTGTAATTGTAAGGATTCGTAAAACGCATCGTGCAGGCCAAACCGTAAGGCCTAGAGACATGAAACCTGGCCAGATGGTAGGCCTCAGTTTGGGGACAACCTATCAGAGTATGACCCCGAATGGCCCATAGGTGGCGCTACAGCAACCAAAAGTTCAAAATTGCTCATAACTCTTAGACTGTTTGTCTCAGGATCAAGTGTCTTATATCGTTGGAATCCTTGGCTCAAGGCAGACAAAATGGCTATCTCCGATTTTGATGTAGGCAGGGAAAAGTTTCTGCTATGTCGAATTTTGTCCAAAACCTACTTTTGCGAACTAGTCCCTGGTTTTTTGCCCGATCGGAACTGAACCAGTCTAGGACAATTCTCTGGACTCTCTAGATCAATAATTATCAAAAAAAAGTTGAACTTTTGCATTTGGGTGGCTGTAACAGGGTCATTTAGAAAAGGGGCGTGGCAAAATACACTAAAAAGCCTATACATCCCAAATGAAAACTCAGAACTTCACCAAAATTGATGAGCATATGTGCCAGAACATGGTGAGGAAGCATGCAGAGTTTAATGGAGATCGGACCATAGGTGGTGCTATAACTGGCAAAAAGCCTTCATTCTTATTAGGGGTTCAAGCATGAAATGCTGAAACCCTATTGTAATTGTAAGTATTCGTAAAACGCATCGTGCAGGCCAAACCGTAAGGCCTAGAGACATGAAACCTGGCCAGATGGTAGGCCTCAGTTTGGGGACAACCTATCAGAGTATGACCCCGAATGGCCCATAGGTGGCGCTACAGCAACCAAAAGTTCAAAATTGCTCATAACTCTTAGACTGTTTGTCTCAGGATCAAGTGTCTTATATCGTTGGAATCTTTGGCTCAAGGCAGACAAAATGGCTATCTCCGATTTTGATGTAGGCAGGGAAAAGTTTCTGCTATGTCGAATTTTGTCCAAAACCTACTTTTGCGAACTAGTCCCTGGTTTTTCGCCCGATCGGAACCGAACCAGTCTAGGACAATTCTCTGGACTCTCTAGATCAATATTTATCAAAAAAAAGTTGAACTTTGGCATTTGGGTGGCTGTAACAGGGTCATTTACAAAAGGGGCGTGGCAAAATACACTAAAAAGCCTATTAATCCCAAATGAAAACTCAGAACTTCACCAAAATTGATGAGCATATGTGCCAGAACATGGTGAGGAAGCATGCAGAGTTTAATGGAGATCGGACCATAGGTGGTGCTATAACTGGCAAAAAGCCTTCATTCTTATTAGGGGTTCAAGCATGAAATGCTGAAACCCTATTGTAATTGTAAGTATACGTAAAACGCATCGTGCAGGCCAAACCGTAAGGCCTAGAGACATGAAACCTGGCCAGATGGTAGGCCTCAGTTTGGGGACAACCTATCAGAGTATGACCCCGAATGGCCCATAGGTGGCGCTACAGCAACCAAAAGTTCAAAATTGCTCATAACTCTTAGACTGTTTGACTCAGGATCAAGTGTCTTATATCGTTGGAATCTTTGGCTCAAGGCAGACAAAATGGCTATCTCCGATTTTGATGTAGGCAGGGAAAAGTTTCTGCTATGTCGAATTTTGTCCAAAACCTACTTTTGCGAACTAGTCCCTGGTTTTTCGCCCGATCGGAACCGAACCAGTCTAGGACAATTCTCTGGACTCTCTAGATCAATATTTATCAAAAAAAAGTTGAACTTTGGCATTTGGGTGGCTGTAACAGGGTCATTTACAAAAGGGGCGTGGCAAAATACACTAAAAAGCCTATTAATCCCAAATGAAAACTCAGAACTTCACCAAAATTGATGAGCATATGTGCCAGAACATGGTGAGGAAGCATGCAGAGTTTCATGGAGATCGGACCATAGGTGGCGCTATAACTGGCAAAAAGCCTTCATTCTTATTAGGGGTTCAAGCATGAAATGCTGAAACCCTATTGTAATTGTAAGTATACGTAAAACGCATCGTGCAGGCCAAACCGTAAGGCCTAGAGACATGAAACCTGGCCAGATGGTAGGCCTCAGTTTGGGGACAACCTATCAGAGTATGACCCCGAATGGCCCATAGGTGGCGCTACAGCAACCAAAAGTTCAAAATTGCTCATAACTCTTAGACTGTTTGACTCAGGATCAAGTGTCTTATATCGTTGGAATCTTTGGCTCAAGGCAGACAAAATGGCTATCTCCGATTTTGATGTAGGCAGGGAAAAGTTTCTGCTATGTCGAATTTTGTCCAAAACCTACTTTTGCGAACTAGTCCCTGGTTTTTCGCCCGATCGGAACCGAACCAGTCTAGGACAATTCTCTGGACTCTCTAGATCAATATTTATCAAAAAAAAGTTGAACTTTGGCATTTGGGTGGCTGTAACAGGGTCATTTACAAAAGGGGCGTGGCAAAATACACTAAAAAGCCTATTAATCCCAAATGAAAACTCAGAACTTCACCAAAATTGATGAGCATATGTGCCAGAACATGGTGAGGAAGCATGCAGAGTTTCATGGAGATCGGACCATAGGTGGCGCTATAACTGGCAAAAAGCCTTCATTCTTATTAGGGGTTCAAGCATGAAATGCTGAAACCCTATTGTAATTGTAAGGATTCGTAAAACGCATCGTGCAGGCCAAACCGTAAGGCCTAGAGACATGAAACCTGGCCAGATGGTAGGCCTCAGTTTGGGGACAACCTATCAGAGTATGCCCCCGAATGGCCCATAGGTGGCGCTACAGCAACCAAAAGTTCAAAATTGCTCATAACTCTTAGACTGTTCGTCTCAGGATCAAGTGTCTTATATCGTTGGAATCCTTGGCTCAAGGCAGACAAAATGGCTATCTCCGATTTTGATGTAGGCAGGGAAAAGTTTCTGCTATGTCGTATTTTGTCCAAAACCTACTTTTGCGAACTAGTCCCTGGTTTTTTGCCCGATCGGAACTGAACCAGTCTAGGACAATTCTCTGGACTCTCTAGATCAATAATTATCAAAAAAAAGTTGAACTTTGGCATTTGGGTGGCTGTAACAGGGTCATTTAGAAAAGGGGCGTGGCAAAATACACTAAAAAGCCTATACATCCCAAATGAAAACTCAGAACTTAACCAAAATTGATGAGCATATGTGCCAGAACATGGTGAGGAAGCATGCAGAGTTTAATGGAGATCGGACCATAGGTGGTGCTATAACTGGCAAAAAGCCTTCATTCTTATTAGGGGTTCAAGCATGAAATGCTGAAACCCTATTGTAATTGTAAGTATTCGTAAAACGCATCGTGCAGGCCAAACCGTAAGGCCTAGAGACATGAAACCTGGCCAGATGGTAGGCCTCAGTTTGGGGACAACCTATCAGAGTATGCCCCCGAATGGCCCATAGGTGGCGCTACAGCAACCAAAAGTTCAAAATTGCTCATAACTCTTAGACTGTTCGTCTCAGGATCAAGTGTCTTATATCGTTGGAATCCTTGGCTCAAGGCAGACAAAATGGCTATCTCCGATTTTGATGTAGGCAGGGAAAAGTTTCTGCTATGTCGTATTTTGTCCAAAACCTACTTTTGCGAACTAGTCCCTGGTTTTTTGCCCGATCGGAACTGAACCAGTCTAGGACAATTCTCTGGACTCTCTAGATCAATAATTATCAAAAAAAAGTTGAACTTTGGCATTTGGGTGGCTGTAACAGGGTCATTTAGAAAAGGGGCGTGGCAAAATACACTAAAAAGCCTATACATCCCAAATGAAAACTCAGAACTTCACCAAAATTGATGACCATATGTGTCAGAACATGGTGAGGAATCATGCAGAGTTTCATGGAGATCGGACCATAGGTGGCGCTATAACTGGCAAAAAGCCTTCATTCTTATTAGGGGTTCAAGCATGAAATGCTGAAACCCTATTGTAATTGTAAGGATTCGTAAAACGCATCGTGCAGGCCAAACCGTAAGGCCTAGAGACATGAAACCTGGCCAGATGGTAGGCCTCAGTTTGGGGACAACCTATCAGAGTATGACCCCGAATGGCCCATAGGTGGCGCTACAGCAACCAAAAGTTCAAAATTGCTCATAACTCTTAGACTGTTCGTCTCAGGATCAAGTGTCTTATATCGTTGGAATCCTTGGCTCAAGGCAGACAAAATGGCTATCTCCGATTTTCATGTAGGCAGGGAAAAGTTTCTGCTATGTCGAATTTTGTCCAAAACCTACTTTTGCGAACTAGTCCCTGGTTTTTTGCCCGATCGGAACTGAACCAGTCTAGGACAATTCTCTGGACTCTCTAGATCAATAATTATCAAAAAAAAGTTGAACTTTGGCATTTGGGTGGCTGTAACAGGGTCATTTACAAAAGGGGCATGGCAAAATACACTAAAAAGCCTATTAATCCCAAATGAAAACTCAGAACTTCACCAAAATTGATGACCATATGTGTCAGAACATGGTGAGGAATCATGCAGAGTTTCATGGAGATCGGACCATAGGTGGCGCTATAACTGGCAAAAAGCCTTCCTTCTTATTAGGGGTTCAAGCATGAAATGCTGAAACCCTATTGTAATTGTAAAGATTCGTAAAACGCATCGTGCAGGCCAAACCGTGAGGCCTAGAGACATGAAACCTGGCCAGATGGTAGGCCTCAGTTTGGGGACAACCTATCAGAGTATGACCCCGAATGGCCCATAGGTGGCGCTACAGCAACCAAAAGTTCAAAATTGCTCATAACTCTTAGACTGTTTGTCTCAGGATCAAGTGTCTTATATCGTTGGAATCTTTGGCTCAAGGCAGACAAAATGGCTATCTCCGATTTTGATGTAGGCAGGGAAAAGTTTCTGCTATGTCGAATTTTGTCCAAAACCTACTTTTGCAAACTAGTCCCTGGTTTTTCGCCCGATCGGAACCGAACCAGTCTAGGACAATTCTCTGGACTCTCTAGATCAATAATTATCAAAAAAAAGTTGAACTTTGGCATTTGGGTGGCTGTAACAGGGTCATTTACAAAAGGGGCGTGGCAAAATACACTAAAAAGCCTATTAATCCCAAATGAAAACTCAGAACTTCACCAAAATTGATGAGCATATGTGCCAGAACATGGTGAGGAAGCATGCAGAGTTTCATGGAGATCGGACCATAGGTGGCGCTATAACTGGCAAAAAGCCTTCATTCTTATTAAGGGTTCAAGCATGAAATGCTGAAACCCTATTGTAATTGTAAGGATTCGTAAAACGCATCGTGCAGGCCAAACCGTAAGGCCTAGAGACATGAAACCTGGCCAGATGGTAGGCCTCAGTTTGGGGACAACCTATCAGAGTATGACCCCGAATGGCCCATAGGTGGCGCTACAGCAACCAAAAGTTCAAAATTGCTCATAACTCTTAGACTGTTTGTCTCAGGATCAAGTGTCTTATATCGTTGGAATCCTTGGCTCAAGGCAGACAAAATGGCTATCTCCGATTTTGATGTAGGCAGGGAAAAGTTTCTGCTATGTCGAATTTTGTCCAAAACCTACTTTTGCGAACTAGTCCCTGGTTTTTTGCCCGATCGGAACTGAACCAGTCTAGGACAATTCTCTGGACTCTCTAGATCAATAATTATCAAAAAAAAGTTGAACTTTTGCATTTGGGTGGCTGTAACAGGGTCATTTAGAAAAGGGGCGTGGCAAAATACACTAAAAAGCCTATACATCCCAAATGAAAACTCAGAACTTAACCAAAATTGATGAGCATATGTGCCAGAACATGGTGAGGAAGCATGCAGAGTTTAATGGAGATCGGACCATAGGTGGTGCTATAACTGGCAAAAAGCCTTCATTCTTATTAGGGGTTCAAGCATGAAATGCTGAAACCCTATTGTAATTGTAAGTATTCGTAAAACGCATCGTGCAGGCCAAACCGTAAGGCCTAGAGACATGAAACCTGGCCAGATGGTAGGCCTCAGTTTGGGGACAACCTATCAGAGTATGACCCCGAATGGCCCATAGGTGGCGCTACAGCAACCAAAAGTTCAAAATTGCTCATAACTCTTAGACTGTTTGTCTCAGGATCAAGTGTCTTATATCGTTGGAATCTTTGGCTCAAGGCAGACAAAATGGCTATCTCCAATTTTGATGTAGGCAGGGAAAAGTTTCTGCTATGTCGAATTTTGTCCAAAACCTACTTTTGCGAACTAGTCCCTGGTTTTTCGCCCGATCGGAACCGAACCAGTCTAGGACAATTCTCTGGACTCTCTAGATCAATATTTATCAAAAAAAAGTTGAACTTTGGCATTTGGGTGGCTGTAACAGGGTCATTTACAAAAGGGGCGTGGCAAAATACACTAAAAAGCCTATTAATCCCAAATGAAAACTCAGAACTTCACCAAAATTGATGAGCATATGTGCCAGAACATGGTGAGGAAGCATGCAGAGTTTCATGGAGATCGGACCATAGGTGGCGCTATAACTGGCAAAAAGCCTTCATTCTTATTAGGGGTTCAAGCATGAAATGCTGAAACCCTATTGTAATTGTAAGGATTCGTAAAACGCATCGTGCAGGCCAAACCGTAAGGCCTAGAGACATGAAACCTGGCCAGATGGTAGGCCTCAGTTTGGGGACAACCTATCAGAGTATGCCCCCGAATGGCCCATAGGTGGCGCTACAGCAACCAAAAGTTCAAAATTGCTCATAACTCTTAGACTGTTCGTCTCAGGATCAAGTGTCTTATATCGTTGGAATCCTTGGCTCAAGGCAGACAAAATGGCTATCTCCGATTTTGATGTAGGCAGGGAAAAGTTTCTGCTATGTCGTATTTTGTCCAAAACCTACTTTTGCGAACTAGTCCCTGGTTTTTTGCCCGATCGGAACTGAACCAGTCTAGGACAATTCTCTGGACTCTCTAGATCAATAATTATCAAAAAAAAGTTGAACTTTGGCATTTGGGTGGCTGTAACAGGGTCATTTAGAAAAGGGGCGTGGCAAAATACACTAAAAAGCCTATACATCCCAAATGAAAACTCAGAACTTCACCAAAATTGATGACCATATGTGTCAGAACATGGTGAGGAATCATGCAGAGTTTCATGGAGATCGGACCATAGGTGGCGCTATAACTGGCAAAAAGCCTTCATTCTTATTAGGGGTTCAAGCATGAAATGCTGAAACCCTATTGTAATTGTAAGGATTCGTAAAACGCATCGTGCAGGCCAAACCGTAAGGCCTAGAGACATGAAACCTGGCCAGATGGTAGGCCTCAGTTTGGGGACAACCTATCAGAGTATGACCCCGAATGGCCCATAGGTGGCGCTACAGCAACCAAAAGTTCAAAATTGCTCATAACTCTTAGACTGTTCGTCTCAGGATCAAGTGTCTTATATCGTTGGAATCCTTGGCTCAAGGCAGACAAAATGGCTATCTCCGATTTTGATGTAGGCAGGGAAAAGTTTCTGCTATGTCGAATTTTGTCCAAAACCTACTTTTGCGAACTAGTCCCTGGTTTTTTGCCCGATCGGAACTGAACCAGTCTAGGACAATTCTCTGGACTCTCTAGATCAATAATTATCAAAAAAAAGTTGAACTTTGGCATGTGGGTGGCTGTAACAGGGTCATTTAGAAAAGGGGCGTGGCAAAATACACTAAAAAGCCTATACATCCCAAATGAAAACTCAGAACTTCACCAAAATTGATGACCATATGTGTCAGAACATGGTGAGGAATCATGCAGAGTTTCATGGAGATCGGACCATAGGTGGCGCTATAACTGGCAAAAAGCCTTCATTCTTATTAGGGGTTCAAGCATGAAATGCTGAAACCCTATTGTAATTGTAAGGATTCGTAAAACGCATCGTGCAGGCCAAACCGTAAGGCCTAGAGACATGAAACCTGGCCAGATGGTAGGCCTCAGTTTGGGGACAACCTATCAGAGTATGACCCCGAATGGCCCATAGGTGGCGCTACAGCAACCAAAAGTTCAAAATTGCTCATAACTCTTAGACTGTTTGTCTCAGGATCAAGTGTCTTATATCGTTGGAATCCTTGGCTCAAGGCAGACAAAATGGCTATCTCCGATTTTCATGTAGGCAGGGAAAAGTTTCTGCTATGTCGAATTTTGTCCAAAACCTACTTTTGCGAACTAGTCCCTGGTTTTTTGCCCGATCGGAACTGAACCAGTCTAGGACAATTCTCTGGACTCTCTAGATCAATAATTATCAAAAAAAAGTTGAACTTTGGCATTTGGGTGGCTGTAACAGGGTCATTTACAAAAGGGGCATGGCAAAATACACTAAAAAGCCTATTAATCCCAAATGAAAACTCAGAACTTCACCAAAATTGATGACCATATGTGTCAGAACATGGTGAGGAATCATGCAGAGTTTCATGGAGATCGGACCATAGGTGGCGCTATAACTGGCAAAAAGCCTTCCTTCTTATTAGGGGTTCAAGCATGAAATGCTGAAACCCTATTGTAATTGTAAAGATTCGTAAAACGCATCGTGCAGGCCAAACCGTGAGGCCTAGAGACATGAAACCTGGCCAGATGGTAGGCCTCAGTTTGGGGACAACCTATCAGAGTATGACCCCGAATGGCCCATAGGTGGCGCTACAGCAACCAAAAGTTCAAAATTGCTCATAACTCTTAGACTGTTTGTCTCAGGATCAAGTGTCTTATATCGTTGGAATCTTTGGCTCAAGGCAGACAAAATGGCTATCTCCGATTTTGATGTAGGCAGGGAAAAGTTTCTGCTATGTCGAATTTTGTCCAAAACCTACTTTTGCAAACTAGTCCCTGGTTTTTCGCCCGATCGGAACCGAACCAGTCTAGGACAATTCTCTGGACTCTCTAGATCAATAATTATCAAAAAAAAGTTGAACTTTGGCATTTGGGTGGCTGTAACAGGGTCATTTACAAAAGGGGCGTGGCAAAATACACTAAAAAGCCTATTAATCCCAAATGAAAACTCAGAACTTCACCAAAATTGATGAGCATATGTGCCAGAACATGGTGAGGAAGCATGCAGAGTTTCATGGAGATCGGACCATAGGTGGCGCTATAACTGGCAAAAAGCCTTCATTCTTATTAAGGGTTCAAGCATGAAATGCTGAAACCCTATTGTAATTGTAAGGATTCGTAAAACGCATCGTGCAGGCCAAACCGTAAGGCCTAGAGACATGAAACCTGGCCAGATGGTAGGCCTCAGTTTGGGGACAACCTATCAGAGTATGACCCCGAATGGCCCATAGGTGGCGCTACAGCAACCAAAAGTTCAAAATTGCTCATAACTCTTAGACTGTTTGTCTCAGGATCAAGTGTCTTATATCGTTGGAATCCTTGGCTCAAGGCAGACAAAATGGCTATCTCCGATTTTGATGTAGGCAGGGAAAAGTTTCTGCTATGTCGAATTTTGTCCAAAACCTACTTTTGCGAACTAGTCCCTGGTTTTTTGCCCGATCGGAACTGAACCAGTCTAGGACAATTCTCTGGACTCTCTAGATCAATAATTATCAAAAAAAAGTTGAACTTTTGCATTTGGGTGGCTGTAACAGGGTCATTTAGAAAAGGGGCGTGGCAAAATACACTAAAAAGCCTATACATCCCAAATGAAAACTCAGAACTTAACCAAAATTGATGAGCATATGTGCCAGAACATGGTGAGGAAGCATGCAGAGTTTAATGGAGATCGGACCATAGGTGGTGCTATAACTGGCAAAAAGCCTTCATTCTTATTAGGGGTTCAAGCATGAAATGCTGAAACCCTATTGTAATTGTAAGTATTCGTAAAACGCATCGTGCAGGCCAAACCGTAAGGCCTAGAGACATGAAACCTGGCCAGATGGTAGGCCTCAGTTTGGGGACAACCTATCAGAGTATGACCCCGAATGGCCCATAGGTGGCGCTACAGCAACCAAAAGTTCAAAATTGCTCATAACTCTTAGACTGTTTGTCTCAGGATCAAGTGTCTTATATCGTTGGAATCTTTGGCTCAAGGCAGACAAAATGGCTATCTCCAATTTTGATGTAGGCAGGGAAAAGTTTCTGCTATGTCGAATTTTGTCCAAAACCTACTTTTGCGAACTAGTCCCTGGTTTTTCGCCCGATCGGAACCGAACCAGTCTAGGACAATTCTCTGGACTCTCTAGATCAATATTTATCAAAAAAAAGTTGAACTTTGGCATTTGGGTGGCTGTAACAGGGTCATTTACAAAAGGGGCGTGGCAAAATACACTAAAAAGCCTATTAATCCCAAATGAAAACTCAGAACTTCACCAAAATTGATGAGCATATGTGCCAGAACATGGTGAGGAAGCATGCAGAGTTTCATGGAGATCGGACCATAGGTGGCGCTATAACTGGCAAAAAGCCTTCATTCTTATTAGGGGTTCAAGCATGAAATGCTGAAACCCTATTGTAATTGTAAGGATTCGTAAAACGCATCGTGCAGGCCAAACCGTAAGGCCTAGAGACATGAAACCTGGCCAGATGGTAGGCCTCAGTTTGGGGACAACCTATCAGAGTATGACCCCGAATGGCCCATAGGTGGCGCTACAGCAACCAAAAGTTCAAAATTGCTCATAACTCTTAGACTGTTCGTCTCAGGATCAAGTGTCTTATATCGTTGGAATCCTTGGCTCAAGGCAGACAAAATGGCTATCTCCGATTTTGATGTAGGCAGGGAAAAGTTTCTGCTATGTCGAATTTTGTCCAAAACCTACTTTTGCGAACTAGTCCCTGGTTTTTTGCCCGATCGGAACTGAACCAGTCTAGGACAATTCTCTGGACTCTCTAGATCAATAATTATCAAAAAAAAGTTGAACTTTGGCATGTGGGTGGCTGTAACAGGGTCATTTAGAAAAGGGGCGTGGCAAAATACACTAAAAAGCCTATTAATCCCAAATGAAAACTCAGAACTTCACCAAAATTGATGAGCATATGTGCCAGAACATGGTGAGGAAGCATGCAGAGTTTCATGGAGATCGGACCATAGGTGGCGCTATAACTGGCAAAAAGCCTTCATTCTTATTAGGGGTTCAAGCATGAAATGCTGAAACCCTATTGTAATTGTAAGGATTCGTAAAACGCATCGTGCAGGCCAAACCGTAAGGCCTAGAGACATGAAACCTGGCCAGATGGTAGGCCTCAGTTTGGGGACAACCTATCAGAGTATGCCCCCGAATGGCCCATAGGTGGCGCTACAGCAACCAAAAGTTCAAAATTGCTCATAACTCTTAGACTGTTCGTCTCAGGATCAAGTGTCTTATATCGTTGGAATCCTTGGCTCAAGGCAGACAAAATGGCTATCTCCGATTTTGATGTAGGCAGGGAAAAGTTTCTGCTATGTCGTATTTTGTCCAAAACCTACTTTTGCGAACTAGTCCCTGGTTTTTTGCCCGATCGGAACTGAACCAGTCTAGGACAATTCTCTGGACTCTCTAGATCAATAATTATCAAAAAAAAGTTGAACTTTGGCATTTGGGTGGCTGTAACAGGGTCATTTAGAAAAGGGGCGTGGCAAAATACACTAAAAAGCCTATACATCCCAAATGAAAACTCAGAACTTCACCAAAATTGATGACCATATGTGTCAGAACATGGTGAGGAATCATGCAGAGTTTCATGGAGATCGGACCATAGGTGGCGCTATAACTGGCAAAAAGCCTTCATTCTTATTAGGGGTTCAAGCATGAAATGCTGAAATCCTATTGTAATTGTAAGGATTCGTAAAACGCATCGTGCAGGCCAAACCGTAAGGCCTAGAGACATGAAACCTGGCCAGATGGTAGGCCTCAGTTTGGGGACAACCTATCAGAGTATGACCCCGAATGGCCCATAGGTGGCGCTACAGCAACCAAAAGTTCAAAATTGCTCATAACTCTTAGACTGTTCGTCTCAGGATCAAGTGTCTTATATCGTTGGAATCCTTGGCTCAAGGCAGACAAAATGGCTATCTCCGATTTTGATGTAGGCAGGGAAAAGTTTCTGCTATGTCGAATTTTGTCCAAAACCTACTTTTGCGAACTAGTCCCTGGTTTTTTGCCCGATCGGAACTGAACCAGTCTAGGACAATTCTCTGGACTCTCTAGATCAATAATTATCAAAAAAAAGTTGAACTTTGGCATGTGGGTGGCTGTAACAGGGTCATTTAGAAAAGGGGCGTGGCAAAATACACTAAAAAGCCTATACATCCCAAATGAAAACTCAGAACTTCACCAAAATTGATGACCATATGTGTCAGAACATGGTGAGGAAGCATGCAGAGTTTCATGGAGATCGGACCATAGGTGGCGCTATAACTGGCAAAAAGCCTTCATTCTTATTAGGGGTTCAAGCATGAAATGCTGAAACCCTATTGTAATTGTAAGGATTCGTAAAACGCATCGTGCAGGCCAAACCGTAAGGCCTAGAGACATGAAACCTGGCCAGATGGTAGGCCTCAGTTTGGGGACAACCTATCAGAGTATGACCCCGAATGGCCCATAGGTGGCGCTACAGCAACCAAAAGTTCAAAATTGCTCATAACTCTTAGACTGTTTGTCTCAGGATCAAGTGTCTTATATCGTTGGAATCCTTGGCTCAAGGCAGACAAAATGGCTATCTCCGATTTTCATGTAGGCAGGGAAAAGTTTCTGCTATGTCGAATTTTGTCCAAAACCTACTTTTGCGAACTAGTCCCTGGTTTTTTGCCCGATCGGAACTGAACCAGTCTAGGACAATTCTCTGGACTCTCTAGATCAATAATTATCAAAAAAAAGTTGAACTTTGGCATTTGGGTGGCTGTAACAGGGTCATTTACAAAAGGGGCATGGCAAAATACACTAAAAAGCCTATTAATCCCAAATGAAAACTCAGAACTTCACCAAAATTGATGACCATATGTGTCAGAACATGGTGAGGAATCATGCAGAGTTTCATGGAGATCGGACCATAGGTGGCGCTATAACTGGCAAAAAGCCTTCCTTCTTATTAGGGGTTCAAGCATGAAATGCTGAAACCCTATTGTAATTGTAAAGATTCGTAAAACGCATCGTGCAGGCCAAACCGTGAGGCCTAGAGACATGAAACCTGGCCAGATGGTAGGCCTCAGTTTGGGGACAACCTATCAGAGTATGACCCCGAATGGCCCATAGGTGGCGCTACAGCAACCAAAAGTTCAAAATTGCTCATAACTCTTAGACTGTTTGTCTCAGGATCAAGTGTCTTATATCGTTGGAATCTTTGGCTCAAGGCAGACAAAATGGCTATCTCCGATTTTGATGTAGGCAGGGAAAAGTTTCTGCTATGTCGAATTTTGTCCAAAACCTACTTTTGCAAACTAGTCCCTGGTTTTTCGCCCGATCGGAACCGAACCAGTCTAGGACAATTCTCTGGACTCTCTAGATCAATAATTATCAAAAAAAAGTTGAACTTTGGCATTTGGGTGGCTGTAACAGGGTCATTTACAAAAGGGGCGTGGCAAAATACACTAAAAAGCCTATTAATCCCAAATGAAAACTCAGAACTTCACCAAAATTGATGAGCATATGTGCCAGAACATGGTGAGGAAGCATGCAGAGTTTCATGGAGATCGGACCATAGGTGGCGCTATAACTGGCAAAAAGCCTTCATTCTTATTAAGGGTTCAAGCATGAAATGCTGAAACCCTATTGTAATTGTAAGGATTCGTAAAACGCATCGTGCAGGCCAAACCGTAAGGCCTAGAGACATGAAACCTGGCCAGATGGTAGGCCTCAGTTTGGGGACAACCTATCAGAGTATGACCCCGAATGGCCCATAGGTGGCGCTACAGCAACCAAAAGTTCAAAATTGCTCATAACTCTTAGACTGTTTGTCTCAGGATCAAGTGTCTTATATCGTTGGAATCCTTGGCTCAAGGCAGACAAAATGGCTATCTCCGATTTTGATGTAGGCAGGGAAAAGTTTCTGCTATGTCGAATTTTGTCCAAAACCTACTTTTGCGAACTAGTCCCTGGTTTTTTGCCCGATCGGAACTGAACCAGTCTAGGACAATTCTCTGGACTCTCTAGATCAATAATTATCAAAAAAAAGTTGAACTTTGGCATGTGGGTGGCTGTAACAGGGTCATTTAGAAAAGGGGCGTGGCAAAATACACTAAAAAGCCTATACATCCCAAATGAAAACTCAGAACTTCACCAAAATTGATGACCATATGTGTCAGAACATGGTGAGGAAGCATGCAGAGTTTCATGGAGATCGGACCATAGGTGGCGCTATAACTGGCAAAAAGCCTTCATTCTTATTAGGGGTTCAAGCATGAAATGCTGAAACCCTATTGTAATTGTAAGGATTCGTAAAACGCATCGTGCAGGCCAAACCGTAAGGCCTAGAGACATGAAACCTGGCCAGATGGTAGGCCTCAGTTTGGGGACAACCTATCAGAGTATGACCCCGAATGGCCCATAGGTGGCGCTACAGCAACCAAAAGTTCAAAATTGCTCATAACTCTTAGACTGTTTGTCTCAGGATCAAGTGTCTTATATCGTTGGAATCCTTGGCTCAAGGCAGACAAAATGGCTATCTCCGATTTTCATGTAGGCAGGGAAAAGTTTCTGCTATGTCGAATTTTGTCCAAAACCTACTTTTGCGAACTAGTCCCTGGTTTTTTGCCCGATCGGAACTGAACCAGTCTAGGACAATTCTCTGGACTCTCTAGATCAATAATTATCAAAAAAAAGTTGAACTTTGGCATTTGGGTGGCTGTAACAGGGTCATTTACAAAAGGGGCATGGCAAAATACACTAAAAAGCCTATTAATCCCAAATGAAAACTCAGAACTTCACCAAAATTGATGACCATATGTGTCAGAACATGGTGAGGAATCATGCAGAGTTTCATGGAGATCGGACCATAGGTGGCGCTATAACTGGCAAAAAGCCTTCCTTCTTATTAGGGGTTCAAGCATGAAATGCTGAAACCCTATTGTAATTGTAAAGATTCGTAAAACGCATCGTGCAGGCCAAACCGTGAGGCCTAGAGACATGAAACCTGGCCAGATGGTAGGCCTCAGTTTGGGGACAACCTATCAGAGTATGACCCCGAATGGCCCATAGGTGGCGCTACAGCAACCAAAAGTTCAAAATTGCTCATAACTCTTAGACTGTTTGTCTCAGGATCAAGTGTCTTATATCGTTGGAATCTTTGGCTCAAGGCAGACAAAATGGCTATCTCCGATTTTGATGTAGGCAGGGAAAAGTTTCTGCTATGTCGAATTTTGTCCAAAACCTACTTTTGCAAACTAGTCCCTGGTTTTTCGCCCGATCGGAACCGAACCAGTCTAGGACAATTCTCTGGACTCTCTAGATCAATAATTATCAAAAAAAAGTTGAACTTTGGCATTTGGGTGGCTGTAACAGGGTCATTTACAAAAGGGGCGTGGCAAAATACACTAAAAAGCCTATTAATCCCAAATGAAAACTCAGAACTTCACCAAAATTGATGAGCATATGTGCCAGAACATGGTGAGGAAGCATGCAGAGTTTCATGGAGATCGGACCATAGGTGGCGCTATAACTGGCAAAAAGCCTTCATTCTTATTAAGGGTTCAAGCATGAAATGCTGAAACCCTATTGTAATTGTAAGGATTCGTAAAACGCATCGTGCAGGCCAAACCGTAAGGCCTAGAGACATGAAACCTGGCCAGATGGTAGGCCTCAGTTTGGGGACAACCTATCAGAGTATGACCCCGAATGGCCCATAGGTGGCGCTACAGCAACCAAAAGTTCAAAATTGCTCATAACTCTTAGACTGTTTGTCTCAGGATCAAGTGTCTTATATCGTTGGAATCCTTGGCTCAAGGCAGACAAAATGGCTATCTCCGATTTTGATGTAGGCAGGGAAAAGTTTCTGCTATGTCGAATTTTGTCCAAAACCTACTTTTGCGAACTAGTCCCTGGTTTTTTGCCCGATCGGAACTGAACCAGTCTAGGACAATTCTCTGGACTCTCTAGATCAATAATTATCAAAAAAAAGTTGAACTTTTGCATTTGGGTGGCTGTAACAGGGTCATTTAGAAAAGGGGCGTGGCAAAATACACTAAAAAGCCTATACATCCCAAATGAAAACTCAGAACTTAACCAAAATTGATGAGCATATGTGCCAGAACATGGTGAGGAAGCATGCAGAGTTTAATGGAGATCGGACCATAGGTGGTGCTATAACTGGCAAAAAGCCTTCATTCTTATTAGGGGTTCAAGCATGAAATGCTGAAACCCTATTGTAATTGTAAGTATTCGTAAAACGCATCGTGCAGGCCAAACCGTAAGGCCTAGAGACATGAAACCTGGCCAGATGGTAGGCCTCAGTTTGGGGACAACCTATCAGAGTATGACCCCGAATGGCCCATAGGTGGCGCTACAGCAACCAAAAGTTCAAAATTGCTCATAACTCTTAGACTGTTTGTCTCAGGATCAAGTGTCTTATATCGTTGGAATCTTTGGCTCAAGGCAGACAAAATGGCTATCTCCAATTTTGATGTAGGCAGGGAAAAGTTTCTGCTATGTCGAATTTTGTCCAAAACCTACTTTTGCGAACTAGTCCCTGGTTTTTCGCCCGATCGGAACCGAACCAGTCTAGGACAATTCTCTGGACTCTCTAGATCAATATTTATCAAAAAAAAGTTGAACTTTGGCATTTGGGTGGCTGTAACAGGGTCATTTACAAAAGGGGCGTGGCAAAATACACTAAAAAGCCTATTAATCCCAAATGAAAACTCAGAACTTCACCAAAATTGATGAGCATATGTGCCAGAACATGGTGAGGAAGCATGCAGAGTTTCATGGAGATCGGACCATAGGTGGCGCTATAACTGGCAAAAAGCCTTCATTCTTATTAAGGGTTCAAGCATGAAATGCTGAAACCCTATTGTAATTGTAAGGATTCGTAAAACGCATCGTGCAGGCCAAACCGTAAGGCCTAGAGACATGAAACCTGGCCAGATGGTAGGCCTCAGTTTGGGGACAACCTATCAGAGTATGACCCCGAATGGCCCATAGGTGGCGCTACAGCAACCAAAAGTTCAAAATTGCTCATAACTCTTAGACTGTTTGTCTCAGGATCAAGTGTCTTATATCGTTGGAATCTTTGGCTCAAGGCAGACAAAATGGCTATCTCCGATTTTGATGTAGGCAGGGAAAAGTTTCTGCTATGTCGAATTTTGTCCAAAACCTACTTTTGCGAATTAGTCCCTGGTTTTTCGCCCGATCGGAACCGAACCAGTCTAGGACAATTCTCTGGACTCTCTAGATCAATATTTATCAAAAAAAAGTTGAACTTTGGCATTTGGGTGGCTGTAACAGGGTCATTTACAAAAGGGGCGTGGCAAAATACACTAAAAAGCCTATTAATCCCAAATGAAAACTCAGAACTTCACCAAAATTGATGAGCATATGTGCCAGAACATGGTGAGGAAGCATGCAGAGTTTAATGGAGATCGGACCATAGGTGGTGCTATAACTGGCAAAAAGCCTTCATTCTTATTAGGGGTTCAAGCATGAAATGCTGAAACCCTATTGTAATTGTAAGTATTCGTAAAACGCATCGTGCAGGCCAAACCGTAAGGCCTAGAGACATGAAACCTGGCCAGATGGTAGGCCTCAGTTTGGGGACAACCTATCAGAGTATGACCCCGAATGGCCCATAGGTGGCGCTACAGCAACCAAAAGTTCAAAATTGCTCATAACTCTTAGACTGTTTGTCTCAGGATCAAGTGTCTTATATCGTTGGAATCTTTGGCTCAAGGCAGACAAAATGGCTATCTCCGATTTTGATGTAGGCAGGGAAAAGTTTCTGCTATGTTGAATTTTGTCCAAAACCTACTTTTGCGAACTAGTCCCTGGTTTTTCGCCCGATCGGAACCGAACCAGTCTAGGACAATTCTCTGGACTCTCTAGATCAATATTTATCAAAAAAAAGTTGAACTTTGGCATTTGGGTGGCTGTAACAGGGTCATTTACAAAAGGGGCGTGGCAAAATACACTAAAAAGCCTATTAATCCCAAATGAAAACTCAGAACTTCACCAAAATTGATGAGCATATGTGCCAGAACATGGTGAGGAAGCATGCAGAGTTTAATGGAGATCGGACCATAGGTGGTGCTATAACTGGCAAAAAGCCTTCATTCTTATTAGGGGTTCAAGCATGAAATGCTGAAACCCTATTGTAATTGTAAGTATTCGTAAAACGCATCGTGCAGGCCAAACCGTAAGGCCTAGAGACATGAAACCTGGCCAGATGGTAGGCCTCAGTTTGGGGACAACCTATCAGAGTATGACCCCGAATGGCCCATAGGTGGCGCTACAGCAACCAAAAGTTCAAAATTGCTCATAACTCTTAGACTGTTTGTCTCAGGATCAAGTGTCTTATATCGTTGGAATCTTTGGCTCAAGGCAGACAAAATGGCTATCTCCGATTTTGATGTAGGCAGGGAAAAGTTTCTGCTATGTCGAATTTTGTCCAAAACCTACTTTTGCAAACTAGTCCCTGGTTTTTCGCCCGATCGGAACCGAACCAGTCTAGGACAATTCTCTGGACTCTCTAGATCAATATTTATCAAAAAAAAGTTGAACTTTGGCATTTGGGTGGCTGTAACAGGGTCATTTACAAAAGGGGCGTGGCAAAATACACTAAAAAGCCTATTAATCCCAAATGAAAACTCAGAACTTCACCAAAATTGATGAGCATATGTGCCAGAACATGGTGAGGAAGCATGCAGAGTTTCATGGAGATCGGACCATAGGTGGCGCTATAACTGGCAAAAAGCCTTCATTCTTATTAGGGGTTCAAGCATGAAATGCTGAAACCCTATTGTAATTGTAAGGATTCGTAAAACGCATCGTGCAGGCCAAACCGTAAGGCCTAGAGACATGAAACCTGGCCAGATGGTAGGCCTCAGTTTGGGGACAACCTATCAGAGTATGCCCCCGAATGGCCCATAGGTGGCGCTACAGCAACCAAAAGTTCAAAATTGCTCATAACTCTTAGACTGTTCGTCTCAGGATCAAGTGTCTTATATCGTTGGAATCCTTGGCTCAAGGCAGACAAAATGGCTATCTCCGATTTTGATGTAGGCAGGGAAAAGTTTCTGCTATGTCGTATTTTGTCCAAAACCTACTTTTGCGAACTAGTCCCTGGTTTTTTGCCCGATCGGAACTGAACCAGTCTAGGACAATTCTCTGGACTCTCTAGATCAATAATTATCAAAAAAAAGTTGAACTTTGGCATTTGGGTGGCTGTAACAGGGTCATTTAGAAAAGGGGCGTGGCAAAATACACTAAAAAGCCTATACATCCCAAATGAAAACTCAGAACTTCACCAAAATTGATGACCATATGTGTCAGAACATGGTGAGGAATCATGCAGAGTTTCATGGAGATCGGACCATAGGTGGCGCTATAACTGGCAAAAAGCCTTCCTTCTTATTAGGGGTTCAAGCATGAAATGCTGAAACCCTATTGTAATTGTAAAGATTCGTAAAACGCATCGTGCAGGCCAAACCGTGAGGCCTAGAGACATGAAACCTGGCCAGATGGTAGGCCTCAGTTTGGGGACAACCTATCAGAGTATGACCCCGAATGGCCCATAGGTGGCGCTACAGCAACCAAAAGTTCAAAATTGCTCATAACTCTTAGACTGTTTGTCTCAGGATCAAGTGTCTTATATCGTTGGAATCTTTGGCTCAAGGCAGACAAAATGGCTATCTCCGATTTTGATGTAGGCAGGGAAAAGTTTCTGCTATGTCGAATTTTGTCCAAAACCTACTTTTGCAAACTAGTCCCTGGTTTTTCGCCCGATCGGAACCGAACCAGTCTAGGACAATTCTCTGGACTCTCTAGATCAATAATTATCAAAAAAAAGTTGAACTTTGGCATTTGGGTGGCTGTAACAGGGTCATTTACAAAAGGGGCGTGGCAAAATACACTAAAAAGCCTATTAATCCCAAATGAAAACTCAGAACTTCACCAAAATTGATGAGCATATGTGCCAGAACATGGTGAGGAAGCATGCAGAGTTTCATGGAGATCGGACCATAGGTGGCGCTATAACTGGCAAAAAGCCTTCATTCTTATTAAGGGTTCAAGCATGAAATGCTGAAACCCTATTGTAATTGTAAGGATTCGTAAAACGCATCGTGCAGGCCAAACCGTAAGGCCTAGAGACATGAAACCTGGCCAGATGGTAGGCCTCAGTTTGGGGACAACCTATCAGAGTATGACCCCGAATGGCCCATAGGTGGCGCTACAGCAACCAAAAGTTCAAAATTGCTCATAACTCTTAGACTGTTTGTCTCAGGATCAAGTGTCTTATATCGTTGGAATCCTTGGCTCAAGGCAGACAAAATGGCTATCTCCGATTTTGATGTAGGCAGGGAAAAGTTTCTGCTATGTCGAATTTTGTCCAAAACCTACTTTTGCGAACTAGTCCCTGGTTTTTTGCCCGATCGGAACTGAACCAGTCTAGGACAATTCTCTGGACTCTCTAGATCAATAATTATCAAAAAAAAGTTGAACTTTTGCATTTGGGTGGCTGTAACAGGGTCATTTAGAAAAGGGGCGTGGCAAAATACACTAAAAAGCCTATACATCCCAAATGAAAACTCAGAACTTAACCAAAATTGATGAGCATATGTGCCAGAACATGGTGAGGAAGCATGCAGAGTTTAATGGAGATCGGACCATAGGTGGTGCTATAACTGGCAAAAAGCCTTCATTCTTATTAGGGGTTCAAGCATGAAATGCTGAAACCCTATTGTAATTGTAAGTATTCGTAAAACGCATCGTGCAGGCCAAACCGTAAGGCCTAGAGACATGAAACCTGGCCAGATGGTAGGCCTCAGTTTGGGGACAACCTATCAGAGTATGACCCCGAATGGCCCATAGGTGGCGCTACAGCAACCAAAAGTTCAAAATTGCTCATAACTCTTAGACTGTTTGTCTCAGGATCAAGTGTCTTATATCGTTGGAATCTTTGGCTCAAGGCAGACAAAATGGCTATCTCCAATTTTGATGTAGGCAGGGAAAAGTTTCTGCTATGTCGAATTTTGTCCAAAACCTACTTTTGCGAACTAGTCCCTGGTTTTTCGCCCGATCGGAACCGAACCAGTCTAGGACAATTCTCTGGACTCTCTAGATCAATATTTATCAAAAAAAAGTTGAACTTTGGCATTTGGGTGGCTGTAACAGGGTCATTTACAAAAGGGGCGTGGCAAAATACACTAAAAAGCCTATTAATCCCAAATGAAAACTCAGAACTTCACCAAAATTGATGAGCATATGTGCCAGAACATGGTGAGGAAGCATGCAGAGTTTCATGGAGATCGGACCATAGGTGGCGCTATAACTGGCAAAAAGCCTTCATTCTTATTAAGGGTTCAAGCATGAAATGCTGAAACCCTATTGTAATTGTAAGGATTCGTAAAACGCATCGTGCAGGCCAAACCGTAAGGCCTAGAGACATGAAACCTGGCCAGATGGTAGGCCTCAGTTTGGGGACAACCTATCAGAGTATGACCCCGAATGGCCCATAGGTGGCGCTACAGCAACCAAAAGTTCAAAATTGCTCATAACTCTTAGACTGTTTGTCTCAGGATCAAGTGTCTTATATCGTTGGAATCTTTGGCTCAAGGCAGACAAAATGGCTATCTCCGATTTTGATGTAGGCAGGGAAAAGTTTCTGCTATGTCGAATTTTGTCCAAAACCTACTTTTGCGAATTAGTCCCTGGTTTTTCGCCCGATCGGAACCGAACCAGTCTAGGACAATTCTCTGGACTCTCTAGATCAATATTTATCAAAAAAAAGTTGAACTTTGGCATTTGGGTGGCTGTAACAGGGTCATTTACAAAAGGGGCGTGGCAAAATACACTAAAAAGCCTATTAATCCCAAATGAAAACTCAGAACTTCACCAAAATTGATGAGCATATGTGCCAGAACATGGTGAGGAAGCATGCAGAGTTTAATGGAGATCGGACCATAGGTGGTGCTATAACTGGCAAAAAGCCTTCATTCTTATTAGGGGTTCAAGCATGAAATGCTGAAACCCTATTGTAATTGTAAGTATTCGTAAAACGCATCGTGCAGGCCAAACCGTAAGGCCTAGAGACATGAAACCTGGCCAGATGGTAGGCCTCAGTTTGGGGACAACCTATCAGAGTATGACCCCGAATGGCCCATAGGTGGCGCTACAGCAACCAAAAGTTCAAAATTGCTCATAACTCTTAGACTGTTTGTCTCAGGATCAAGTGTCTTATATCGTTGGAATCTTTGGCTCAAGGCAGACAAAATGGCTATCTCCGATTTTGATGTAGGCAGGGAAAAGTTTCTGCTATGTTGAATTTTGTCCAAAACCTACTTTTGCGAACTAGTCCCTGGTTTTTCGCCCGATCGGAACCGAACCAGTCTAGGACAATTCTCTGGACTCTCTAGATCAATATTTATCAAAAAAAAGTTGAACTTTGGCATTTGGGTGGCTGTAACAGGGTCATTTACAAAAGGGGCGTGGCAAAATACACTAAAAAGCCTATTAATCCCAAATGAAAACTCAGAACTTCACCAAAATTGATGAGCATATGTGCCAGAACATGGTGAGGAAGCATGCAGAGTTTAATGGAGATCGGACCATAGGTGGTGCTATAACTGGCAAAAAGCCTTCATTCTTATTAGGGGTTCAAGCATGAAATGCTGAAACCCTATTGTAATTGTAAGTATTCGTAAAACGCATCGTGCAGGCCAAACCGTAAGGCCTAGAGACATGAAACCTGGCCAGATGGTAGGCCTCAGTTTGGGGACAACCTATCAGAGTATGACCCCGAATGGCCCATAGGTGGCGCTACAGCAACCAAAAGTTCAAAATTGCTCATAACTCTTAGACTGTTTGTCTCAGGATCAAGTGTCTTATATCGTTGGAATCTTTGGCTCAAGGCAGACAAAATGGCTATCTCCGATTTTGATGTAGGCAGGGAAAAGTTTCTGCTATGTCGAATTTTGTCCAAAACCTACTTTTGCAAACTAGTCCCTGGTTTTTCGCCCGATCGGAACCGAACCAGTCTAGGACAATTCTCTGGACTCTCTAGATCAATATTTATCAAAAAAAAGTTGAACTTTGGCATTTGGGTGGCTGTAACAGGGTCATTTACAAAAGGGGCGTGGCAAAATACACTAAAAAGCCTATTAATCCCAAATGAAAACTCAGAACTTCACCAAAATTGATGAGCATATGTGCCAGAACATGGTGAGGAAGCATGCAGAGTTTCATGGAGATCGGACCATAGGTGGCGCTATAACTGGCAAAAAGCCTTCATTCTTATTAGGGGTTCAAGCATGAAATGCTGAAACCCTATTGTAATTGTAAGGATTCGTAAAACGCATCGTGCAGGCCAAACCGTAAGGCCTAGAGACATGAAACCTGGCCAGATGGTAGGCCTCAGTTTGGGGACAACCTATCAGAGTATGCCCCCGAATGGCCCATAGGTGGCGCTACAGCAACCAAAAGTTCAAAATTGCTCATAACTCTTAGACTGTTCGTCTCAGGATCAAGTGTCTTATATCGTTGGAATCCTTGGCTCAAGGCAGACAAAATGGCTATCTCCGATTTTGATGTAGGCAGGGAAAAGTTTCTGCTATGTCGTATTTTGTCCAAAACCTACTTTTGCGAACTAGTCCCTGGTTTTTTGCCCGATCGGAACTGAACCAGTCTAGGACAATTCTCTGGACTCTCTAGATCAATAATTATCAAAAAAAAGTTGAACTTTGGCATTTGGGTGGCTGTAACAGGGTCATTTAGAAAAGGGGCGTGGCAAAATACACTAAAAAGCCTATACATCCCAAATGAAAACTCAGAACTTCACCAAAATTGATGACCATATGTGTCAGAACATGGTGAGGAATCATGCAGAGTTTCATGGAGATCGGACCATAGGTGGCGCTATAACTGGCAAAAAGCCTTCATTCTTATTAGGGGTTCAAGCATGAAATGCTGAAACCCTATTGTAATTGTAAGGATTCGTAAAACGCATCGTGCAGGCCAAACCGTAAGGCCTAGAGACATGAAACCTGGCCAGATGGTAGGCCTCAGTTTGGGGACAACCTATCAGAGTATGACCCCGAATGGCCCATAGGTGGCGCTACAGCAACCAAAAGTTCAAAATTGCTCATAACTCTTAGACTGTTTGTCTCAGGATCAAGTGTCTTATATCGTTGGAATCCTTGGCTCAAGGCAGACAAAATGGCTATCTCCGATTTTCATGTAGGCAGGGAAAAGTTTCTGCTATGTCGAATTTTGTCCAAAACCTACTTTTGCGAACTAGTCCCTGGTTTTTTGCCCGATCGGAACTGAACCAGTCTAGGACAATTCTCTGGACTCTCTAGATCAATAATTATCAAAAAAAAGTTGAACTTTGGCATTTGGGTGGCTGTAACAGGGTCATTTACAAAAGGGGCATGGCAAAATACACTAAAAAGCCTATTAATCCCAAATGAAAACTCAGAACTTCACCAAAATTGATGACCATATGTGTCAGAACATGGTGAGGAATCATGCAGAGTTTCATGGAGATCGGACCATAGGTGGCGCTATAACTGGCAAAAAGCCTTCCTTCTTATTAGGGGTTCAAGCATGAAATGCTGAAACCCTATTGTAATTGTAAAGATTCGTAAAACGCATCGTGCAGGCCAAACCGTGAGGCCTAGAGACATGAAACCTGGCCAGATGGTAGGCCTCAGTTTGGGGACAACCTATCAGAGTATGACCCCGAATGGCCCATAGGTGGCGCTACAGCAACCAAAAGTTCAAAATTGCTCATAACTCTTAGACTGTTTGTCTCAGGATCAAGTGTCTTATATCGTTGGAATCTTTGGCTCAAGGCAGACAAAATGGCTATCTCCGATTTTGATGTAGGCTGGGAAAAGTTTCTGCTATGTCGAATTTTGTTCAAAACCTACTTTTGCAAACTAGTCCCTGGTTTTTCGCCCGATCGGAACCGAACCAGTCTAGGACAATTCTCTGGACTCTCTAGATCAATAATTATCAAAAAAAAGTTGAACTTTGGCATTTGGGTGGCTGTAACAGGGTCATTTACAAAAGGGGCGTGGCAAAATACACTAAAAAGCCTATTAATCCCAAATGAAAACTCAGAACTTCACCAAAATTGATGAGCATATGTGCCAGAACATGGTGAGGAAGCATGCAGAGTTTCATGGAGATCGGACCATAGGTGGCGCTATAACTGGCAAAAAGCCTTCATTCTTATTAGGGGTTCAAGCATGAAATGCTGAAACCCTATTGTAATTGTAAGGATTCGTAAAACGCATCGTGCAGGCCAAACCGTAAGGCCTAGAGACATGAAACCTGGCCAGATGGTAGGCCTCAGTTTGGGGACAACCTATCAGAGTATGACCCCGAATGGCCCATAGGTGGCGCTACAGCAACCAAAAGTTCAAAATTGCTCATAACTCTTAGACTGTTTGTCTCAGGATCAAGTGTCTTATATCGTTGGAATCTTTGGCTCAAGGCAGACAAAATGGCTATCTCCGATTTTGATGTAGGCAGGGAAAAGTTTCTGCTATGTCGAATTTTGTCCAAAACCTACTTTTGCGAACTAGTCCCTGGTTTTTCGCCCGATCGGAACCGAACCAGTCTAGGACAATTCTCTGGACTCTCTAGATCAATATTTATCAAAAAAAAGTTGAACTTTGGCATTTGGGTGGCTGTAACAGGGTCATTTACAAAAGGGGCGTGGCAAAATACACTAAAAAGCCTATTAATCCCAAATGAAAACTCAGAACTTCACCAAAATTGATGAGCATATGTGCCAGAACATGGTGAGGAAGCATGCAGAGTTTAATGGAGATCGGACCATAGGTGGTGCTATAACTGGCAAAAAGCCTTCATTCTTATTAGGGGTTCAAGCATGAAATGCTGAAACCCTATTGTAATTGTAAGTATTCGTAAAACGCATCGTGCAGGCCAAACCGTAAGGCCTAGAGACATGAAACCTGGCCAGATGGTAGGCCTCAGTTTGGGGACAACCTATCAGAGTATGACCCCGAATGGCCCATAGGTGGCGCTACAGCAACCAAAAGTTCAAAATTGCTCATAACTCTTAGACTGTTTGTCTCAGGATCAAGTGTCTTATATCGTTGGAATCTTTGGCTCAAGGCAGACAAAATGGCTATCTCCGATTTTGATGTAGGCAGGGAAAAGTTTCTGCTATGTCGAATTTTGTCCAAAACCTACTTTTGCGAACTAGTCCCTGGTTTTTCGCCCGATCGGAACCGAACCAGTCTAGGACAATTCTCTGGACTCTCTAGATCAATATTTATCAAAAAAAAGTTGAACTTTGGCATTTGGGTGGCTGTAACAGGGTCATTTACAAAAGGGGCGTGGCAAAATACACTAAAAAGCCTATTAATCCCAAATGAAAACTCAGAACTTCACCAAAATTGATGAGCATATGTGCCAGAACATGGTGAGGAAGCATGCAGAGTTTCATGGAGATCGGACCATAGGTGGCGCTATAACTGGCAAAAAGCCTTCATTCTTATTAGGGGTTCAAGCATGAAATGCTGAAACCCTATTGTAATTGTAAGGATTCGTAAAACGCATCGTGCAGGCCAAACCGTAAGGCCTAGAGACATGAAACCTGGCCAGATGGTAGGCCTCAGTTTGGGGACAACCTATCAGAGTATGCCCCCGAATGGCCCATAGGTGGCGCTACAGCAACCAAAAGTTCAAAATTGCTCATAACTCTTAGACTGTTCGTCTCAGGATCAAGTGTCTTATATCGTTGGAATCCTTGGCTCAAGGCAGACAAAATGGCTATCTCCGATTTTGATGTAGGCAGGGAAAAGTTTCTGCTATGTCGTATTTTGTCCAAAACCTACTTTTGCGAACTAGTCCCTGGTTTTTTGCCCGATCGGAACTGAACGAGTCTAGGACAATTCTCTGGACTCTCTAGATCAATAATTATCAAAAAAAAGTTGAACTTTGGCATTTGGGTGGCTGTAACAGGGTCATTTAGAAAAGGGGCGTGGCAAAATACACTAAAAAGCCTATACATCCCAAATGAAAACTCAGAACTTCACCAAAATTGATGACCATATGTGTCAGAACATGGTGAGGAATCATGCAGAGTTTCATGGAGATCGGACCATAGGTGGCGCTATAACTGGCAAAAAGCCTTCATTCTTATTAGGGGTTCAAGCATGAAATGCTGAAACCCTATTGTAATTGTAAGGATTCGTAAAACGCATCGTGCAGGCCAAACCGTAAGGCCTAGAGACATGAAACCTGGCCAGATGGTAGGCCTCAGTTTGGGGACAACCTATCAGAGTATGACCCCGAATGGCCCATAGGTGGCGCTACAGCAACCAAAAGTTCAAAATTGCTCATAACTCTTAGACTGTTCGTCTCAGGATCAAGTGTCTTATATCGTTGGAATCCTTGGCTCAAGGCAGACAAAATGGCTATCTCCGATTTTGATGTAGGCAGGGAAAAGTTTCTGCTATGTCGAATTTTGTCCAAAACCTACTTTTGCGAACTAGTCCCTGGTTTTTTGCCCGATCGGAACTGAACCAGTCTAGGACAATTCTCTGGACTCTCTAGATCAATAATTATCAAAAAAAAGTTGAACTTTGGCATGTGGGTGGCTGTAACAGGGTCATTTAGAAAAGGGGCGTGGCAAAATACACTAAAAAGCCTATACATCCCAAATGAAAACTCAGAACTTCACCAAAATTGATGACCATATGTGTCAGAACATGGTGAGGAATCATGCAGAGTTTCATGGAGATCGGACCATAGGTGGCGCTATAACTGGCAAAAAGCCTTCATTCTTATTAGGGGTTCAAGCATGAAATGCTGAAACCCTATTGTAATTGTAAGGATTCGTAAAACGCATCGTGCAGGCCAAACCGTAAGGCCTAGAGACATGAAACCTGGCCAGATGGTAGGCCTCAGTTTGGGGACAACCTATCAGAGTATGACCCCGAATGGCCCATAGGTGGCGCTACAGCAACCAAAAGTTCAAAATTGCTCATAACTCTTAGACTGTTTGTCTCAGGATCAAGTGTCTTATATCGTTGGAATCCTTGGCTCAAGGCAGACAAAATGGCTATCTCCGATTTTCATGTAGGCAGGGAAAAGTTTCTGCTATGTCGAATTTTGTCCAAAACCTACTTTTGCGAACTAGTCCCTGGTTTTTTGCCCGATCGGAACTGAACCAGTCTAGGACAATTCTCTGGACTCTCTAGATCAATAATTATCAAAAAAAAGTTGAACTTTGGCATTTGGGTGGCTGTAACAGGGTCATTTACAAAAGGGGCATGGCAAAATACACTAAAAAGCCTATTAATCCCAAATGAAAACTCAGAACTTCACCAAAATTGATGACCATATGTGTCAGAACATGGTGAGGAATCATGCAGAGTTTCATGGAGATCGGACCATAGGTGGCGCTATAACTGGCAAAAAGCCTTCCTTCTTATTAGGGGTTCAAGCATGAAATGCTGAAACCCTATTGTAATTGTAAAGATTCGTAAAACGCATCGTGCAGGCCAAACCGTGAGGCCTAGAGACATGAAACCTGGCCAGATGGTAGGCCTCAGTTTGGGGACAACCTATCAGAGTATGACCCCGAATGGCCCATAGGTGGCGCTACAGCAACCAAAAGTTCAAAATTGCTCATAACTCTTAGACTGTTTGTCTCAGGATCAAGTGTCTTATATCGTTGGAATCTTTGGCTCAAGGCAGACAAAATGGCTATCTCCGATTTTGATGTAGGCAGGGAAAAGTTTCTGCTATGTCGAATTTTGTCCAAAACCTACTTTTGCAAACTAGTCCCTGGTTTTTCGCCCGATCGGAACCGAACCAGTCTAGGACAATTCTCTGGACTCTCTAGATCAATAATTATCAAAAAAAAGTTGAACTTTGGCATTTGGGTGGCTGTAACAGGGTCATTTACAAAAGGGGCGTGGCAAAATACACTAAAAAGCCTATTAATCCCAAATGAAAACTCAGAACTTCACCAAAATTGATGAGCATATGTGCCAGAACATGGTGAGGAAGCATGCAGAGTTTCATGGAGATCGGACCATAGGTGGCGCTATAACTGGCAAAAAGCCTTCATTCTTATTAAGGGTTCAAGCATGAAATGCTGAAACCCTATTGTAATTGTAAGGATTCGTAAAACGCATCGTGCAGGCCAAACCGTAAGGCCTAGAGACATGAAACCTGGCCAGATGGTAGGCCTCAGTTTGGGGACAACCTATCAGAGTATGACCCCGAATGGCCCATAGGTGGCGCTACAGCAACCAAAAGTTCAAAATTGCTCATAACTCTTAGACTGTTTGTCTCAGGATCAAGTGTCTTATATCGTTGGAATCTTTGGCTCAAGGCAGACAAAATGGCTATCTCCGATTTTGATGTAGGCAGGGAAAAGTTTCTGCTATGTCGAATTTTGTCCAAAACCTACTTTTGCGAACTAGTCCCTGGTTTTTCGCCCGATCGGAACCGAACCAGTCTAGGACAATTCTCTGGACTCTCTAGATCAATATTTATCAAAAAAAAGTTGAACTTTGGCATTTGGGTGGCTGTAACAGGGTCATTTACAAAAGGGGCGTGGCAAAATACACTAAAAAGCCTATTAATCCCAAATGAAAACTCAGAACTTCACCAAAATTGATGAGCATATGTGCCAGAACATGGTGAGGAAGCATGCAGAGTTTAATGGAGATCGGACCATAGGTGGTGCTATAACTGGCAAAAAGCCTTCATTCTTATTAGGGGTTCAAGCATGAAATGCTGAAACCCTATTGTAATTGTAAGTATTCGTAAAACGCATCGTGCAGGCCAAACCGTAAGGCCTAGAGACATGAAACCTGGCCAGATGGTAGGCCTCAGTTTGGGGACAACCTATCAGAGTATGACCCCGAATGGCCCATAGGTGGCGCTACAGCAACCAAAAGTTCAAAATTGCTCATAACTCTTAGACTGTTTGTCTCAGGATCAAGTGTCTTATATCGTTGGAATCTTTGGCTCAAGGCAGACAAAATGGCTATCTCCGATTTTGATGTAGGCAGGGAAAAGTTTCTGCTATGTCGAATTTTGTCCAAAACCTACTTTTGCGAACTAGTCCCTGGTTTTTCGCCCGATCGGAACCGAACCAGTCTAGGACAATTCTCTGGACTCTCTAGATCAATATTTATCAAAAAAAAGTTGAACTTTGGCATTTGGGTGGCTGTAACAGGGTCATTTACAAAAGGGGCGTGGCAAAATACACTAAAAAGCCTATTAATCCCAAATGAAAACTCAGAACTTCACCAAAATTGATGAGCATATGTGCCAGAACATGGTGAGGAAGCATGCAGAGTTTCATGGAGATCGGACCATAGGTGGCGCTATAACTGGCAAAAAGCCTTCATTCTTATTAGGGGTTCAAGCATGAAATGCTGAAACCCTATTGTAATTGTAAGGATTCGTAAAACGCATCGTGCAGGCCAAACCGTAAGGCCTAGAGACATGAAACCTGGCCAGATGGTAGGCCTCAGTTTGGGGACAACCTATCAGAGTATGCCCCCGAATGGCCCATAGGTGGCGCTACAGCAACCAAAAGTTCAAAATTGCTCATAACTCTTAGACTGTTCGTCTCAGGATCAAGTGTCTTATATCGTTGGAATCCTTGGCTCAAGGCAGACAAAATGGCTATCTCCGATTTTGATGTAGGTAGGGAAAAGTTTCTGCTATGTCGTATTTTGTCCAAAACCTACTTTTGCGAACTAGTCCCTGGTTTTTTGCCCGATCGGAACTGAACGAGTCTAGGACAATTCTCTGGACTCTCTAGATCAATAATTATCAAAAAAAAGTTGAACTTTGGCATTTGGGTGGCTGTAACAGGGTCATTTAGAAAAGGGGCGTGGCAAAATACACTAAAAAGCCTATACATCCCAAATGAAAACTCAGAACTTCACCAAAATTGATGACCATATGTGTCAGAACATGGTGAGGAATCATGCAGAGTTTCATGGAGATCGGACCATAGGTGGCGCTATAACTGGCAAAAAGCCTTCATTCTTATTAGGGGTTCAAGCATGAAATGCTGAAACCCTATTGTAATTGTAAGGATTCGTAAAACGCATCGTGCAGGCCAAACCGTAAGGCCTAGAGACATGAAACCTGGCCAGATGGTAGGCCTCAGTTTGGGGACAACCTATCAGAGTATGACCCCGAATGGCCCATAGGTGGCGCTACAGCAACCAAAAGTTCAAAATTGCTCATAACTCTTAGACTGTTCGTCTCAGGATCAAGTGTCTTATATCGTTGGAATCCTTGGCTCAAGGCAGACAAAATGGCTATCTCCGATTTTGATGTAGGCAGGGAAAAGTTTCTGCTATGTCGAATTTTGTCCAAAACCTACTTTTGCGAACTAGTCCCTGGTTTTTTGCCCGATCGGAACTGAACCAGTCTAGGACAATTCTCTGGACTCTCTAGATCAATAATTATCAAAAAAAAGTTGAACTTTGGCATGTGGGTGGCTGTAACAGGGTCATTTAGAAAAGGGGCGTGGCAAAATACACTAAAAAGCCTATACATCCCAAATGAAAACTCAGAACTTCACCAAAATTGATGACCATATGTGTCAGAACATGGTGAGGAATCATGCAGAGTTTCATGGAGATCGGACCATAGGTGGCGCTATAACTGGCAAAAAGCCTTCATTCTTATTAGGGGTTCAAGCATGAAATGCTGAAACCCTATTGTAATTGTAAGGATTCGTAAAACGCATCGTGCAGGCCAAACCGTAAGGCCTAGAGACATGAAACCTGGCCAGATGGTAGGCCTCAGTTTGGGGACAACCTATCAGAGTATGACCCCGAATGGCCCATAGGTGGCGCTACAGCAACCAAAAGTTCAAAATTGCTCATAACTCTTAGACTGTTTGTCTCAGGATCAAGTGTCTTATATCGTTGGAATCCTTGGCTCAAGGCAGACAAAATGGCTATCTCCGATTTTCATGTAGGCAGGGAAAAGTTTCTGCTATGTCGAATTTTGTCCAAAACCTACTTTTGCGAACTAGTCCCTGGTTTTTTGCCCGATCGGAACTGAACCAGTCTAGGACAATTCTCTGGACTCTCTAGATCAATAATTATCAAAAAAAAGTTGAACTTTGGCATTTGGGTGGCTGTAACAGGGTCATTTACAAAAGGGGCATGGCAAAATACACTAAAAAGCCTATTAATCCCAAATGAAAACTCAGAACTTCACCAAAATTGATGACCATATGTGTCAGAACATGGTGAGGAATCATGCAGAGTTTCATGGAGATCGGACCATAGGTGGCGCTATAACTGGCAAAAAGCCTTCCTTCTTATTAGGGGTTCAAGCATGAAATGCTGAAACCCTATTGTAATTGTAAAGATTCGTAAAACGCATCGTGCAGGCCAAACCGTGAGGCCTAGAGACATGAAACCTGGCCAGATGGTAGGCCTCAGTTTGGGGACAACCTATCAGAGTATGACCCCGAATGGCCCATAGGTGGCGCTACAGCAACCAAAAGTTCAAAATTGCTCATAACTCTTAGACTGTTTGTCTCAGGATCAAGTGTCTTATATCGTTGGAATCTTTGGCTCAAGGCAGACAAAATGGCTATCTCCGATTTTGATGTAGGCAGGGAAAAGTTTCTGCTATGTCGAATTTTGTCCAAAACCTACTTTTGCAAACTAGTCCCTGGTTTTTCGCCCGATCGGAACCGAACCAGTCTAGGACAATTCTCTGGACTCTCTAGATCAATAATTATCAAAAAAAAGTTGAACTTTGGCATTTGGGTGGCTGTAACAGGGTCATTTACAAAAGGGGCGTGGCAAAATACACTAAAAAGCCTATTAATCCCAAATGAAAACTCAGAACTTCACCAAAATTGATGAGCATATGTGCCAGAACATGGTGAGGAAGCATGCAGAGTTTCATGGAGATCGGACCATAGGTGGCGCTATAACTGGCAAAAAGCCTTCATTCTTATTAAGGGTTCAAGCATGAAATGCTGAAACCCTATTGTAATTGTAAGGATTCGTAAAACGCATCGTGCAGGCCAAACCGTAAGGCCTAGAGACATGAAACCTGGCCAGATGGTAGGCCTCAGTTTGGGGACAACCTATCAGAGTATGACCCCGAATGGCCCATAGGTGGCGCTACAGCAACCAAAAGTTCAAAATTGCTCATAACTCTTAGACTGTTTGTCTCAGGATCAAGTGTCTTATATCGTTGGAATCCTTGGCTCAAGGCAGACAAAATGGCTATCTCCGATTTTGATGTAGGCAGGGAAAAGTTTCTGCTATGTCGAATTTTGTCCAAAACCTACTTTTGCGAACTAGTCCCTGGTTTTTTGCCCGATCGGAACTGAACCAGTCTAGGACAATTCTCTGGACTCTCTAGATCAATAATTATCAAAAAAAAGTTGAACTTTTGCATTTGGGTGGCTGTAACAGGGTCATTTAGAAAAGGGGCGTGGCAAAATACACTAAAAAGCCTATACATCCCAAATGAAAACTCAGAACTTAACCAAAATTGATGAGCATATGTGCCAGAACATGGTGAGGAAGCATGCAGAGTTTAATGGAGATCGGACCATAGGTGGTGCTATAACTGGCAAAAAGCCTTCATTCTTATTAGGGGTTCAAGCATGAAATGCTGAAACCCTATTGTAATTGTAAGTATTCGTAAAACGCATCGTGCAGGCCAAACCGTAAGGCCTAGAGACATGAAACCTGGCCAGATGGTAGGCCTCAGTTTGGGGACAACCTATCAGAGTATGACCCCGAATGGCCCATAGGTGGCGCTACAGCAACCAAAAGTTCAAAATTGCTCATAACTCTTAGACTGTTTGTCTCAGGATCAAGTGTCTTATATCGTTGGAATCTTTGGCTCAAGGCAGACAAAATGGCTATCTCCAATTTTGATGTAGGCAGGGAAAAGTTTCTGCTATGTCGAATTTTGTCCAAAACCTACTTTTGCGAACTAGTCCCTGGTTTTTCGCCCGATCGGAACCGAACCAGTCTAGGACAATTCTCTGGACTCTCTAGATCAATATTTATCAAAAAAAAGTTGAACTTTGGCATTTGGGTGGCTGTAACAGGGTCATTTACAAAAGGGGCGTGGCAAAATACACTAAAAAGCCTATTAATCCCAAATGAAAACTCAGAACTTCACCAAAATTGATGAGCATATGTGCCAGAACATGGTGAGGAAGCATGCAGAGTTTCATGGAGATCGGACCATAGGTGGCGCTATAACTGGCAAAAAGCCTTCATTCTTATTAGGGGTTCAAGCATGAAATGCTGAAACCCTATTGTAATTGTAAGGATTCGTAAAACGCATCGTGCAGGCCAAACCGTAAGGCCTAGAGACATGAAACCTGGCCAGATGGTAGGCCTCAGTTTGGGGACAACCTATCAGAGTATGACCCCGAATGGCCCATAGGTGGCGCTACAGCAACCAAAAGTTCAAAATTGCTCATAACTCTTAGACTGTTTGTCTCAGGATCAAGTGTCTTATATCGTTGGAATCTTTGGCTCAAGGCAGACAAAATGGCTATCTCCGATTTTGATGTAGGCAGGGAAAAGTTTCTGCTATGTCGAATTTTGTCCAAAACCTACTTTTGCGAACTAGTCCCTGGTTTTTCGCCCGATCGGAACCGAACCAGTCTAGGACAATTCTCTGGACTCTCTAGATCAATATTTATCAAAAAAAAGTTGAACTTTGGCATTTGGGTGGCTGTAACAGGGTCATTTACAAAAGGGGCGTGGCAAAATACACTAAAAAGCCTATTAATCCCAAATGAAAACTCAGAACTTCACCAAAATTGATGAGCATATGTGCCAGAACATGGTGAGGAAGCATGCAGAGTTTAATGGAGATCGGACCATAGGTGGTGCTATAACTGGCAAAAAGCCTTCATTCTTATTAGGGGTTCAAGCATGAAATGCTGAAACCCTATTGTAATTGTAAGTATTCGTAAAACGCATCGTGCAGGCCAAACCGTAAGGCCTAGAGACATGAAACCTGGCCAGATGGTAGGCCTCAGTTTGGGGACAACCTATCAGAGTATGACCCCGAATGGCCCATAGGTGGCGCTACAGCAACCAAAAGTTCAAAATTGCTCATAACTCTTAGACTGTTTGTCTCAGGATCAAGTGTCTTATATCGTTGGAATCTTTGGCTCAAGGCAGACAAAATGGCTATCTCCGATTTTGATGTAGGCAGGGAAAAGTTTCTGCTATGTCGAATTTTGTCCAAAACCTACTTTTGCGAACTAGTCCCTGGTTTTTCGCCCGATCGGAACCGAACCAGTCTAGGACAATTCTCTGGACTCTCTAGATCAATATTTATCAAAAAAAAGTTGAACTTTGGCATTTGGGTGGCTGTAACAGGGTCATTTACAAAAGGGGCGTGGCAAAATACACTAAAAAGCCTATTAATCCCAAATGAAAACTCAGAACTTCACCAAAATTGATGAGCATATGTGCCAGAACATGGTGAGGAAGCATGCAGAGTTTCATGGAGATCGGACCATAGGTGGCGCTATAACTGGCAAAAAGCCTTCATTCTTATTAGGGGTTCAAGCATGAAATGCTGAAACCCTATTGTAATTGTAAGGATTCGTAAAACGCATCGTGCAGGCCAAACCGTAAGGCCTAGAGACATGAAACCTGGCCAGATGGTAGGCCTCAGTTTGGGGACAACCTATCAGAGTATGCCCCCGAATGGCCCATAGGTGGCGCTACAGCAACCAAAAGTTCAAAATTGCTCATAACTCTTAGACTGTTCGTCTCAGGATCAAGTGTCTTATATCGTTGGAATCCTTGGCTCAAGGCAGACAAAATGGCTATCTCCGATTTTGATGTAGGCAGGGAAAAGTTTCTGCTATGTCGTATTTTGTCCAAAACCTACTTTTGCGAACTAGTCCCTGGTTTTTTGCCCGATCGGAACTGAACCAGTCTAGGACAATTCTCTGGACTCTCTAGATCAATAATTATCAAAAAAAAGTTGAACTTTGGCATTTGGGTGGCTGTAACAGGGTCATTTAGAAAAGGGGCGTGGCAAAATACACTAAAAAGCCTATACATCCCAAATGAAAACTCAGAACTTCACCAAAATTGATGACCATATGTGTCAGAACATGGTGAGGAATCATGCAGAGTTTCATGGAGATCGGACCATAGGTGGCGCTATAACTGGCAAAAAGCCTTCATTCTTATTAGGGGTTCAAGCATGAAATGCTGAAACCCTATTGTAATTGTAAGGATTCGTAAAACGCATCGTGCAGGCCAAACCGTAAGGCCTAGAGACATGAAACCTGGCCAGATGGTAGGCCTCAGTTTGGGGACAACCTATCAGAGTATGACCCCGAATGGCCCATAGGTGGCGCTACAGCAACCAAAAGTTCAAAATTGCTCATAACTCTTAGACTGTTCGTCTCAGGATCAAGTGTCTTATATCGTTGGAATCCTTGGCTCAAGGCAGACAAAATGGCTATCTCCGATTTTGATGTAGGCAGGGAAAAGTTTCTGCTATGTCGAATTTTGTCCAAAACCTACTTTTGCGAACTAGTCCCTGGTTTTTTGCCCGATCGGAACTGAACCAGTCTAGGACAATTCTCTGGACTCTCTAGATCAATAATTATCAAAAAAAAGTTGAACTTTGGCATGTGGGTGGCTGTAACAGGGTCATTTAGAAAAGGGGCGTGGCAAAATACACTAAAAAGCCTATACATCCCAAATGAAAACTCAGAACTTCACCAAAATTGATGACCATATGTGTCAGAACATGGTGAGGAATCATGCAGAGTTTCATGGAGATCGGACCATAGGTGGCGCTATAACTGGCAAAAAGCCTTCATTCTTATTAGGGGTTCAAGCATGAAATGCTGAAACCCTATTGTAATTGTAAGGATTCGTAAAACGCATCGTGCAGGCCAAACCGTAAGGCCTAGAGACATGAAACCTGGCCAGATGGTAGGCCTCAGTTTGGGGACAACCTATCAGAGTATGACCCCGAATGGCCCATAGGTGGCGCTACAGCAACCAAAAGTTCAAAATTGCTCATAACTCTTAGACTGTTTGTCTCAGGATCAAGTGTCTTATATCGTTGGAATCCTTGGCTCAAGGCAGACAAAATGGCTATCTCCGATTTTGATGTAGGCAGGGAAAAGTTTCTGCTATGTCGAATTTTGTCCAAAACCTACTTTTGCGAACTAGTCCCTGGTTTTTTGCCCGATCGGAACTGAACCAGTCTAGGACAATTCTCTGGACTCTCTAGATCAATAATTATCAAAAAAAAGTTGAACTTTTGCATTTGGGTGGCTGTAACAGGGTCATTTAGAAAAGGGGCGTGGCAAAATACACTAAAAAGCCTATACATCCCAAATGAAAACTCAGAACTTCACCAAAATTGATGAGCATATGTGCCAGAACATGGTGAGGAAGCATGCAGAGTTTAATGGAGATCGGACCATAGGTGGTGCTATAACTGGCAAAAAGCCTTCATTCTTATTAGGGGTTCAAGCATGAAATGCTGAAACCCTATTGTAATTGTAAGTATTCGTAAAACGCATCGTGCAGGCCAAACCGTAAGGCCTAGAGACATGAAACCTGGCCAGATGGTAGGCCTCAGTTTGGGGACAACCTATCAGAGTATGACCCCGAATGGCCCATAGGTGGCGCTACAGCAACCAAAAGTTCAAAATTGCTCATAACTCTTAGACTGTTTGTCTCAGGATCAAGTGTCTTATATCGTTGGAATCTTTGGCTCAAGGCAGACAAAATGGCTATCTCCGATTTTGATGTAGGCAGGGAAAAGTTTCTGCTATGTCGAATTTTGTCCAAAACCTACTTTTGCGAACTAGTCCCTGGTTTTTCGCCCGATCGGAACCGAACCAGTCTAGGACAATTCTCTGGACTCTCTAGATCAATATTTATCAAAAAAAAGTTGAACTTTGGCATTTGGGTGGCTGTAACAGGGTCATTTACAAAAGGGGCGTGGCAAAATACACTAAAAAGCCTATTAATCCCAAATGAAAACTCAGAACTTCACCAAAATTGATGAGCATATGTGCCAGAACATGGTGAGGAAGCATGCAGAGTTTAATGGAGATCGGACCATAGGTGGTGCTATAACTGGCAAAAAGCCTTCATTCTTATTAGGGGTTCAAGCATGAAATGCTGAAACCCTATTGTAATTGTAAGTATTCGTAAAACGCATCGTGCAGGCCAAACCGTAAGGCCTAGAGACATGAAACCTGGCCAGATGGTAGGCCTCAGTTTGGGGACAACCTATCAGAGTATGACCCCGAATGGCCCATAGGTGGCGCTACAGCAACCAAAAGTTCAAAATTGCTCATAACTCTTAGACTGTTTGTCTCAGGATCAAGTGTCTTATATCGTTGGAATCTTTGGCTCAAGGCAGACAAAATGGCTATCTCCGATTTTGATGTAGGCAGGGAAAAGTTTCTGCTATGTCGAATTTTGTCCAAAACCTACTTTTGCAAACTAGTCCCTGGTTTTTCGCCCGATCGGAACCGAACCAGTCTAGGACAATTCTCTGGACTCTCTAGATCAATATTTATCAAAAAAAAGTTGAACTTTGGCATTTGGGTGGCTGTAACAGGGTCATTTACAAAAGGGGCGTGGCAAAATACACTAAAAAGCCTATTAATCCCAAATGAAAACTCAGAACTTCACCAAAATTGATGAGCATATGTGCCAGAACATGGTGAGGAAGCATGCAGAGTTTCATGGAGATCGGACCATAGGTGGCGCTATAACTGGCAAAAAGCCTTCATTCTTATTAGGGGTTCAAGCATGAAATGCTGAAACCCTATTGTAATTGTAAGGATTCGTAAAACGCATCGTGCAGGCCAAACCGTAAGGCCTAGAGACATGAAACCTGGCCAGATGGTAGGCCTCAGTTTGGGGACAACCTATCAGAGTATGCCCCCGAATGGCCCATAGGTGGCGCTACAGCAACCAAAAGTTCAAAATTGCTCATAACTCTTAGACTGTTCGTCTCAGGATCAAGTGTCTTATATCGTTGGAATCCTTGGCTCAAGGCAGACAAAATGGCTATCTCCGATTTTGATGTAGGTAGGGAAAAGTTTCTGCTATGTCGTATTTTGTCCAAAACCTACTTTTGCGAACTAGTCCCTGGTTTTTTGCCCGATCGGAACTGAACGAGTCTAGGACAATTCTCTGGACTCTCTAGATCAATAATTATCAAAAAAAAGTTGAACTTTGGCATTTGGGTGGCTGTAACAGGGTCATTTAGAAAAGGGGCGTGGCAAAATACACTAAAAAGCCTATACATCCCAAATGAAAACTCAGAACTTCACCAAAATTGATGACCATATGTGTCAGAACATGGTGAGGAATCATGCAGAGTTTCATGGAGATCGGACCATAGGTGGCGCTATAACTGGCAAAAAGCCTTCATTCTTATTAGGGGTTCAAGCATGAAATGCTGAAACCCTATTGTAATTGTAAGGATTCGTAAAACGCATCGTGCAGGCCAAACCGTAAGGCCTAGAGACATGAAACCTGGCCAGATGGTAGGCCTCAGTTTGGGGACAACCTATCAGAGTATGACCCCGAATGGCCCATAGGTGGCGCTACAGCAACCAAAAGTTCAAAATTGCTCATAACTCTTAGACTGTTCGTCTCAGGATCAAGTGTCTTATATCGTTGGAATCCTTGGCTCAAGGCAGACAAAATGGCTATCTCCGATTTTGATGTAGGCAGGGAAAAGTTTCTGCTATGTCGAATTTTGTCCAAAACCTACTTTTGCGAACTAGTCCCTGGTTTTTTGCCCGATCGGAACTGAACCAGTCTAGGACAATTCTCTGGACTCTCTAGATCAATAATTATCAAAAAAAAGTTGAACTTTGGCATGTGGGTGGCTGTAACAGGGTCATTTAGAAAAGGGGCGTGGCAAAATACACTAAAAAGCCTATACATCCCAAATGAAAACTCAGAACTTCACCAAAATTGATGACCATATGTGTCAGAACATGGTGAGGAATCATGCAGAGTTTCATGGAGATCGGACCATAGGTGGCGCTATAACTGGCAAAAAGCCTTCATTCTTATTAGGGGTTCAAGCATGAAATGCTGAAACCCTATTGTAATTGTAAGGATTCGTAAAACGCATCGTGCAGGCCAAACCGTAAGGCCTAGAGACATGAAACCTGGCCAGATGGTAGGCCTCAGTTTGGGGACAACCTATCAGAGTATGACCCCGAATGGCCCATAGGTGGCGCTACAGCAACCAAAAGTTCAAAATTGCTCATAACTCTTAGACTGTTTGTCTCAGGATCAAGTGTCTTATATCGTTGGAATCCTTGGCTCAAGGCAGACAAAATGGCTATCTCCGATTTTCATGTAGGCAGGGAAAAGTTTCTGCTATGTCGAATTTTGTCCAAAACCTACTTTTGCGAACTAGTCCCTGGTTTTTTGCCCGATCGGAACTGAACCAGTCTAGGACAATTCTCTGGACTCTCTAGATCAATAATTATCAAAAAAAAGTTGAACTTTGGCATTTGGGTGGCTGTAACAGGGTCATTTACAAAAGGGGCATGGCAAAATACACTAAAAAGCCTATTAATCCCAAATGAAAACTCAGAACTTCACCAAAATTGATGACCATATGTGTCAGAACATGGTGAGGAATCATGCAGAGTTTCATGGAGATCGGACCATAGGTGGCGCTATAACTGGCAAAAAGCCTTCCTTCTTATTAGGGGTTCAAGCATGAAATGCTGAAACCCTATTGTAATTGTAAAGATTCGTAAAACGCATCGTGCAGGCCAAACCGTGAGGCCTAGAGACATGAAACCTGGCCAGATGGTAGGCCTCAGTTTGGGGACAACCTATCAGAGTATGACCCCGAATGGCCCATAGGTGGCGCTACAGCAACCAAAAGTTCAAAATTGCTCATAACTCTTAGACTGTTTGTCTCAGGATCAAGTGTCTTATATCGTTGGAATCTTTGGCTCAAGGCAGACAAAATGGCTATCTCCGATTTTGATGTAGGCAGGGAAAAGTTTCTGCTATGTCGAATTTTGTCCAAAACCTACTTTTGCAAACTAGTCCCTGGTTTTTCGCCCGATCGGAACCGAACCAGTCTAGGACAATTCTCTGGACTCTCTAGATCAATAATTATCAAAAAAAAGTTGAACTTTGGCATTTG
Organism: Gobio gobio; assembly: GCF_949357685.1. NCBI lineage: Eukaryota > Metazoa > Chordata > Actinopteri > Cypriniformes > Gobionidae > Gobio > Gobio gobio. The sequence goes on from NC_137098.1 coordinate 24,264,718, forward strand.
GGTGGCTGTAACAGGGTCATTTACAAAAGGGGCGTGGCAAAATACACTAAAAAGCCTATTAATCCCAAATGAAAACTCAGAACTTCACCAAAATTGATGAGCATATGTGCCAGAACATGGTGAGGAAGCATGCAGAGTTTCATGGAGATCGGACCATAGGTGGCGCTATAACTGGCAAAAAGCCTTCATTCTTATTAAGGGTTCAAGCATGAAATGCTGAAACCCTATTGTAATTGTAAGGATTCGTAAAACGCATCGTGCAGGCCAAACCGTAAGGCCTAGAGACATGAAACCTGGCCAGATGGTAGGCCTCAGTTTGGGGACAACCTATCAGAGTATGACCCCGAATGGCCCATAGGTGGCGCTACAGCAACCAAAAGTTCAAAATTGCTCATAACTCTTAGACTGTTTGTCTCAGGATCAAGTGTCTTATATCGTTGGAATCCTTGGCTCAAGGCAGACAAAATGGCTATCTCCGATTTTGATGTAGGCAGGGAAAAGTTTCTGCTATGTCGAATTTTGTCCAAAACCTACTTTTGCGAACTAGTCCCTGGTTTTTTGCCCGATCGGAACTGAACCAGTCTAGGACAATTCTCTGGACTCTCTAGATCAATAATTATCAAAAATTAAAGCTGCGAGCAGCATTTAGCGGGGTTCAAGCCTTTAAGGCCTTTAAGCACACAAGCATCAAAAGACATTAAGTTTTATTTAGCAAGATTTTAAACACTGAAATAATAGATGGAAAACTCAAATTACAGGCAATATAGGCAATTTACCATAGGAAACATATGGTTTTTAACAATTATAGCGCCATCTATGGTCCGATCTCTATAAAGCTTTGTATGCTTGTTAAGGATCTAATGTCACACATGCCCACCAATTTTCGGGAAGTTTTGAGTTTTCCCTTAGAATTTATAGGCTATTGAGTGTGTTTTGCTACGTCCCTCTTCTAAATCACCCTGTTATAGTCATCTAAATGTAAAAGTTGAACTTTTTTTTGATAATTATTGATCTAGAGAGTCCAGAGAATTGTCCTAGACTGGTTTGGTTCCGATCGGGCAAAAAACCAGGGACTAGTTTGCAAAAGTAGGTTTTTAACATTATTGCAAATATTTAATGAACAATTTGATTGACAGCAATGGTTCTAGAGGCAAAGTTGTTCAATATGAGGAGATCTATCAATTGATATGCATATTTTGTGGATGTGTGCAACACCACGTGATTACAGAGCCATAAAACTCGTTAGCGCCAACTAGTGGCCGATTTCTTTCAAAATTCTTACATACCTCTAGGGCCATGAGTCAAACATACCCATTGAGTTTCGTTCTGATCGGCCTCCGTTAACCTTGTCTAATAGGTGCTCATATTTAATTGGCTGTGGCGGCCATGTTTTTTGAGATACGCCAATGTCCTCATAGACATAGATGGTACCTTGGACCAAGACACTGCATACCCATTTTCAAGTCAATCGGACTAGCGGTCGGGTGGTTATAGCCATTTTCATGTTTTTTTCGTGTTATAGCGCCACCAAGTGTTCAATCGTGGCGATTTTTTTATCATGACCACAAATTGAGGTCTTACACATGTGTACCAAGTTTGATGATGATATCTCATTTTGTTCTTGAGTTATAGCCATTTTAGTAAAATAGGCTCCTCCCACAACAATCGTTTTCCGCCCCTTAGCGACCGTGAATAGAAATTTCAACTTTTTTTCAATAATTATTGATAATCAGACTCCAGAGAACATTTCTGCACTAGTTTGGTTCCGATCAATCAAAAAACCTAGGACTAGTTTGAAAAAGTAGTTTTTTGACAAAATTCAAAATGGCGGAAAATCTATCATGGCGGAAATGAAATCGGAGATATACGTTGTGTTCGTCATAGACTCACCTTTCCAATGATATAAGACACTTGAGTCTACGACATAGGGTTTAGGAGTTATGAGCCATTTCGCGCTTTTGATTGCTGTAGCGCCACCTATTGGCTAATCGGGTTCATACTCTGACAACATTAGCCTCGATTTTTGTACTACCATCTGATAAAGTTTCAAGTCTCTAGCATTTACGCTTTGGTCTGCACGATCACAGTTTAAATATGATTGAACAATATTAGTTTAGAGGATAAGCCAATGAGTGGTCTTCTGCTGCCATCTGGTGGCAATTTTAGGTAATACGCCATAATATATTTGAAATAAATTAATTTGACAAAATATAATTGTAAATATTGTAATAGTGACTTTATAATGTCTAAATAGGAATTATAGAACATGATAAGTAAATAGTATGACAAAATGACCATTTAAGCCCAGCAGGTGGCAGCAGAGAACCACTCATTGGCTCATTTTCATTTTAAATGTCTGTTTTTCATTTAATGGGCACATTTCCAAGTTAATGTCTTCAAACATGCTTAGCTCAAATGTACATTTTGTTGGAGATATAGATATTTGAAATAAATGATGGGTAACAAATAGCTTATTCCAGGTTTTCCCCTTTAAAATATATTTTCAGGCATTATTTTAATTGTAATTTAATAATTATTGTAAAAACATTAATCAAATGAACAAATTAATTGATAAACATTGACAAAATGTAATTTGCAACATTTATTATAATGATTTTATAAAGTTTAAATATGCTTAGTAAGCAGAATGAACCAATGAGTGGTCTTCTGCTGCTATCTGGTGGCAATTTTAGGTAATAAGTTTTTAACATAATTGTGAATAAATAAATAACAATTTGATTGACAGTATTGGTTCTTGAGGCAAAGTTGTTCAGTATGAGGAGATCTATCATAATTTCTGCATATTATGTGGATGTTTTTTACCCCACCTGATTACAGAGATGGAAAATACCATTTACAGCCAATACAGGCAATTCACCATAGGGAATACATGGTTTTCCAAGCTTTTTAACAGTTATAGCGCCACCTATGGTCCGATCTCCATGAAACTCTGCATGCTTCTTCAGCATTTTATGTCACATATACATAACAAGTTTCGTGAAGTTTTGAGTTTTCCTTTAGGATTTATAGGCTTTTGAGTGTATTTAGCTACGCCCCTCTTCTAAATGACCCTGTTATAGCCATCTAAATGCAAAAGTTCAACTTTTTTTCGATAATTATTGATCTAGAGAGTCCAGAGAATTGTTCTAGACTAGTTTGGTTCCAATCGGGCAAAAATCCAGGGACTAGTTTGAAAAAGTAGTTTTTAAACATAATTGCAAATATTGAATGAACAGTTTGATTGACAGATATGCTTCTAGAGGCAAAGTTGTTCAGCATGAGGAGACCTATCATATGATATGTATATTTGGTTGATGTGTGCAACACCACGTGATTACAGAGCCATAAAACTCGTTAGCGCCAACTAGTGGCCGATTTCTTTCAAAATTCTTACAGACCTCTAGGGCCGTGAGTCAAAGATGCCCACCAAGTTTCATTCCGATCGGCCTCCGTTAACCTTGTCTTAGAGGTGCTCAAATTTCATTAGCCGATAGCAGCCATGTTTTTTGAGATACGCCAATGTCCTCATAGACATATATGGTACCTTGGACCAAGACACTGCATACCAATTTTCAAGTCAATCGGACTAGCGGTCGGGTGGTTATAGCCATTTTCATGTTTTTTTCGTGTTATAGCGCCACCAAGTGTTCAATCGTCGCGATTTTTTTATCGTGACCAAAAACTCAGCCCATACACATGTGTACCAAGTTTGGTAAAGATATCTAATTTTTTTCTTGAGTTATAGCCATTTTAGTAAAATAGGCTCCTCCCACAACATTCGTTTTCCGCCCCTTTGCGACCGTGAATCGAAATTTCTACTTTTTTTCAATAATTATTGATATTCAGATACCAGAGAACATTTCTGCACTGGTTTGGTTCCGATCGGGCAAAAATCCAGGGACTAGTTCGCAAAAGTAGTTTTTTGACAAAATTCAAAATGGCGGAAAATCTATTATGACGGAAATGAAATCGGAGATATACGTTTTGTTCGTCAGGGACTCACCTTTCCAATGATATAAGACAATTGAGTCTACGACATACGGTTTAGGAGTTATGAGCAGTTTCGCGCAATTGATTGCTATAGCGCCACCTATAGGCCAATCTGGCTCATAATTTGATAACCTCTCCTCGATTTTTGTACTACCATCTGACAAAGTTTCAAAGCTCCAGCACTTACGGTTTGGGCTGCACGATGCGTTTTATGGCAGAATAATAATAATAATAATAATAATAATAATAATTAAAGCTGCAAGCAGCATTTAGTGGGGTTCAAGCCTTTAAGGCCTTTAAGCACACAAGCATCAAAAGACATTTAGTTTTATTTAGCAAGATTTTAAACACTGAAAAAATAGATGGAAAAGTCAATTTTCAGGCAATATAGGCAATTTACCATAGGAAACATATGGTTTTAAAAGGTTTTTAACAGTTATAGCGCCACCTATGGTCCGAGCTCTATAAAACTTTGCAAGCTTGTTAAGGATCTAATGTCACATATGCCCACCAATTTTCGTGAAGTTTTGAGTTTACCCTTAGAATATATCAAATGATATGTATATTTCGTGGATGTGTGCAACACCACGTGATTACAGAGCCATAAAACTCATTAGCGCCAACTAGTGGCCGATTTCTTTCGAAATTCTTACAGACCTCTAGGGCCATGAGATTTGTCTAATAGGTGCTCAAATTTAATTGGCTGTGGCAGCCATGTTTTTTAAGATACGCCAATGTCCTCATAGACATACTTGGTACCTTGGACCAAGACACTGCATACCAATTTTCAAGTCAATCGGACTAGCGGTCAGGTGGTTAAAGCCATTTTGATGTTTTTTCACGTTATTGTGCCACCAAGTGCTAAATCGTCGCAATTTTTTTTATCGTGACCAAAGACTCAGCCTATACACATGTGTACCAAGTTTGGTGAAGATATCTCATTTTGTTCTTGAGTTATAGCCCTTTTAGTAAATAGGCTCCCCCCTGAACGATTATTTTTACGCTCCTTAACAACCGTGAATATAAATTTCGACTTTTTTTGATAATTATTGATAATTTGACTCCAGAGAACATTTTGACACTGGTTTGGTTCCGATCCGGCAAAAAACCTAGGACTAGTTTGCAAAAGTAGTTTTTTGACAAAATGCAAAATGGCGGAAAATCTTTCATGGCGGAAATGAAATCGGAGATATACGTTTTGTTCGTCATGGACTCACCTTTCCAATGATATAAGACACTTGAGTCTACGACATACGGTTGAGGAGTTATGAGCCATTTTGCGCTTTTGCTTGCTGTAGCGCCACCTATTGGCCAATCGGGTTCATACTCTGACAACATTAGCCTCGATTTTTGTACTACCATTTGATAAAGTTTCAAGTCTCTAGCATTTACGCTTTGGTCTGCACGATCACAGTTTAAATATGATTGAACAATATTAGTTTAGAGGATAAGCCAATGAGTGGTCTTCTGCTGCCATCAGGTGGCAATTTTAGGTAATACGCTATAATATATTTGAAATAAATTAATTTGACAAAATGTAATTGTAAATATTGTAATAGTGACTTTATAATGTCTAAATAGAAATTATAGAACATGATAAGTAAATAGTATGACAAAATGACCATTTAAGCCCAGCAGGTGGCAGCAGAGAACCACTCATTGGCTCATTTTCATTTTAAATGTCTGTTTTTCATTTAATGGTTACATTTTCCAAGTTAATGTCTTCAAACGTGCTTAACTCACATGCACATTTTGTTGGAGATATAGATATTTGAAATAAATGATGGGTAACAAATAGCTTATTCCAGGTTTTCCCCTTTAAAACATATTTTCAGGCATTATTTTAATTGTAATTTAATAATTATTGTAAAAACATTAATCAAATGAACAAATTAATTGATAAACATTGACAAAATGTCATTTGCAACATTTATTATAATGATTTTATAAAGTTTAAATATGCTTAGTAAGCAGAATGAACCAATGAGTGGTCTTCTGCTGCCATCTGGTGGCAATTTTAGGTAATACGTTTTTAACATAATTGTGAATAAATAAATAACAATTTGATTGACAGTATTGGTTCTTGAGGCAAAGTTGTTCAGTATGAGGAGATCTATCATAATTTCTGCACATTATGTGGATGTTTTTTACCCCACCTGATTACAGAGATGGAAAATACCATTTACAGCCAATACAGGCAATTCACCATTGGGAATACATGGTTTTCAAAGCTTTTTAACAGTTATAGCGCCACCTATGGTCCGATCTCCATGAAACTTTGCATCCTTCTTCAGCATGTTATGTCACATATACATAACAATTTTCGTGAAGTTTTGAGTTTTCCTTTAGATTTTATAGGCTTTTGAGTGTATTTTGCTACGCCCCTCTTCTAAATGACCCTGTTATGGCCATCTAAATGCAAAAGTTCAACTTTTTTTCGATAATTATTGATCTAGAGAGTCCAGAGAATTGTCCTAGATTGGTTTGATTCTGATCGGGCAAAAATCCAGGGACTAGTTTGAAAAAGTAGTTTTTAAACATAATTGCAAATATTTAATGAACGGTTTGATTGACAGATATGCTTCTAGAGGCAAAGTTGTTCAGCATGAGGAGACCTATCATATGATATGTATATTTGGTTGATGTGTGCAACACCACGTGATTACAGAGCCATAAAACTCGTTAGCGCCAACTAGTGGCCGATTTCTTTCAAAATTCTTACAGACCTCTAGGGCCGTGAGTCAAAGATGCCCACCAAGTTTCATTCCGATCGGCCTCCGTTAACCTTGTCTTAGAGGTGCTCAAATTTCATTAGCCGATAGCAGCCATGTTTTTTGAGATACGCCAATGTCCTCATAGACATATATGGTACCTTGGACCAAGACACTGCATACCAATTTTCAAGTCAATCGGACTAGCGGTCGGGTGGTTATAGCCATTTTCATGTTTTTTTCGTGTTATAGCGCCACCAAGTGTTCAATCGTCGCGATTTTTTTATCGTGACCAAAAACTCAGCCCACACACATGTGTACCAAGTTTGGTAAAGATATCTAATTTTTTTCTTGAGTTATAGCCATTTTAGTAAAATAGGCTCCTCCCACAACATTCGTTTTCCGCCCCTTTGCGACCGTGAATCGAAATTTCTACTTTTTTTCAATAATTATTGATATTCAGATACCAGAGAACATTTCTGCACTGGTTTGGTTCCGATCGGGCAAAAATCCAGGGACTAGTTCGCAAAAGTAGTTTTTTGACAAAATTCAAAATGGCGGAAAATCTATTATGACGGAAATGAAATCGGAGATATACGTTTTGTTCGTCAGGGACTCACCTTTCCAATGATATAAGACAATTGAGTCTACGACATACGGTTTAGGAGTTATGAGCAGTTTCGCGCAATTGATTGCTATAGCGCCACCTATAGGCCAATCTGGCTCATAATTTGATAACCTCTCCTCGATTTTTGTACTACCATCTGACAAAGTTTCAAAGCTCCAGCACTTACGGTTTGGGCTGCACGATGCGTTTTACGGCAGAATAATAATAATAATAATAATAATAATAAAAATCAGCACAAATACAATAGGTGTTCAGCACTTCGTGCTTGAACCCCTAATTAAAGCTGCTAGCAGCATTTAGCGGGGTTCAAGCCTTTAAGGCCTTTAAGCACACAAGCATCAAAAGACATTAGGTTTTATTTAGCAAGATTTTAAACACTGAAATAATAGATGGAAAACTTAAATTACAGGCAATTTACCATAGGAAACATATGGTTTTTAACAGTTATAGCGCCACCTATGGTCCGATCTCTGTAAAGCTTTGCATGCTTGTTAAGGATCTAATGTCACACATGCCCACCAATTTTCGTGAAGTTTTGAGTTGTCCTTTAGAATTTATAGGCTTTTGAGTGTATTTTGCCACGTCTCTTTTCTAAATGACCCTGTTATAGCCATCCAAATGCAAAAGTTCAACTTTCTTTTGATAATTATTGATCTACAGAGTCCAGAGAATTGTCCTAGACTGGTTTGGTTCCAATCGGGCAAAAAAACAGGGACTAGTTTGCAAAATTAGGTTTTTAACATAATGGTGAATATTTCATGAACGATTTGATTGACAGCAATGATTCCAGAGGCAAAGTTGTTTAGTATGAGGAGACCTATCAAATGATATCAATATTGTGGGAATATGTGAAACATGACGTGATTACAGAGCCATAAAACTCGTTAGCGCCTGCTAGTGGCCAATTTCTTTAAATTCTTATAGACCTCTAGGGCCATGAGTCAAACATGCCCATCAAGTTTTGTTCCGATCGGCCTCCGTTAACCTTGTCTAATAGGTTCTCAAATTTCATTGGCCAATAGCGGCCATGTTTTTTGAGTTACACCATATTCCTCATAGACATACATGGTACCTTGGACCAAGACACTGCATACCAACTTTCAAGTCAATCGGACTAGCAGTCGGGTGGTTATAGCCCTTTTCATGTTTCCTTCATGTTATAGCGCCACCAAGTGTTCAATCCTCACAATTATTTTTACTGTGACCAAAGACTGAGCCCATGCACATGTGTACAAAGTTTGGTGAAGATATCTCATTTCGTTCTTGAGTTATAGCCCTTTTAGTAAAATAGGCTCTGAAACAGGCTTCAAACCAGTTGTTCCATTATGCATGCTTACACACACACACACACACACACACACACACACACACACACACACACACACACACACACACACACACACACACACACACACATTTTTTTTAATGCTATGGTCTATAATCATTTCACATAGATCTTTGTAACTATTAATCAGATTATTAAAAGTGTATTCAGAAACATTGGACTAAACACAAATTATGTTGTAGATACAGACATTATAACTATATGATGTTGCAGTAAACATAACAAAATTCCTGCAAGTCTCCTTCAAGATTCACATTTCTCAATGTGACACAATTGTCAGTAGTAATACTTAATAGATTAATTTGGACTACATGTGATGTAAATGTTTAAATAGTGATTTTTTTAAAGTCTAAATATGACTTATAGATAAAATGTTTTGTGTGTAGTACAATAAAATGAACAGCGGGGGGCAGTAAACGACCACTTATTGGCTTATTATAACCAAGACTAAGCCCATACACATGTGTACCAAGTTTGGTTAAGATATCTCATTTTGTTCTTGAGTTATAGCCATTTTAGTAAAATAGGCTCCTCCCACAACATTCGTTTAACATATTAGTTTTGTTCATCATGGACTCACCTTTCTAATGATACAAGACACTTGAGTCTACGACATACGGTTTAGGAGTTATGAGCAGTTAAATATGACTTAGAGATCAATTATTTTGTGTGTAGTACAATAAAATGAACAGCGGGGGGCAGCAAACGACCACTTATTGGCTTAATATACCATTATTTTGATATGAACTCTGTAATTTTCACCTTTTTAACTGTTATAGAGGCAAATATTGTCCGATCTGTCTGAAATTTTTCATGCTTGTTAAGAGGCATAGGATACATGTACTGACTTGTTTTTAAGTAGATCTGAACATTCATTGAATAGATATAGGCATTTGGAGACACTTGGTCAAGGCCACATCTTGAAATTACCCAGTTATAACCATTCAGATGCAAAAGTTTAACTTTTTTTAATAATTATTGCTCTAAAGAGTCCAGAGAATTGTACTGCACTGGTTTGGTTCTGATCAGGTCGAAAAATCTATTACTAGTTTGCAAAAAGAGGTTTTTAACATAATCGTTAATATTTAATGAACAATTTGATTGACAGTATTGGTTCTTGAGGCAAAGTTGTTTAGCATGAGGAGATCTATCATAATATATGCATATTATGTGGATGTTTTTAACCCCACCTGATTACAGAGATGGAAAATACCATTTACAGCCAATACAGGCAATTCATCATAGGGAACACATGGTTTTCAAAGCTTTTTAACAGTTATAGCGCCACCTATGGTCCAATCTCCATGAAACTTTGCACACTTCTTCAGCATGTTATGTCACATATACATAACAATTTTAGTGACGTTTTGAGTTTTCCATTAAGATTTATAGGCTTTTGAGTGTATTTTGCTAGGTCCCTCTTCTAAATGACCCTGTTATAGGCATCCAAATGCAAAAGTTCAACTTTTTTTCGATAATTATTGATCTAGAGAGTCCAGAGAATTGTCCTAGACTGGTTTGGTTCCGATCAGGCAAAAATCCAGAGACTAGTTTGCAAAGGTAGGTTTTAAACATAATCACAAATATTTAATGAACGATTTGATTGACAGCAATGCTTCTAGAGGAAAAGTTGTTCAGTATGAGGAGCCCTATCATATGATGTGTATATTTGGTTGATGTGTGCAACACCACGTGATTACAGAGCCAAAAAACTCGTTAGCGCCAACTAGTGGCCGATTTCTTTCAAAATTCTTACAGTCCTCTAAGTCCATGAGTCAAACATGCCCACCGAGTTTCATTCCCATCGGCCTCCGTTAACCTTGTCTTAGAGGTGCTCAAACTTTATTGGCCAAGAGCAGCCATGTTTTTTGAGATACGCCAATGTCCTCATAGACATACATGGTACCTTGGACCAAGACACTGCATACAAATTTTCAAGTCAATTGGACTAGCGGTCTGGTGGTTATAGCCATTTTCATGTTTTTTTCGTGTTATAGCGCCACCAAGTGTTCAATCGTCGTGATTCTTTTATCGTGACTCAAGACTCAGCCCATACACATGTGTTCCAAGTTTGGTAAAGATATCTAATTTTGTTCTTGAGTTATAGCCATTTTAGTAAAATAGGCTCCTCCCACAACGTTCGTTTTCCGCCCCTTAGCAACCGTGAAAAGAAATTTCAACTTTTTTTCAATAATTATTGATATTCAGACTCCAGAGAACATTTCTGCACTGGTTTGGTTCCAATCGGGCTAAAATCCAGGGACTAGTTCGCAAAAGTAGTTTTTTGACATAATTCAAAATGGCGGAAAATCTATAATGGCGGAAATGAAATCGGAGATATACATTTTTTATGTCAGGTATTCAGCTTTCCAATGATATAAGACACTTGAGTCTACGACATACGGTTTAGGAGTTATGAGCAGTTTCGCGCAATTGATTGCTATAGCGCCACCTATAGGCCAATCTGTCTCATAATTTGATAACCTCTCCTCGATTTTTGTACTACCATCTGACAAAGTTTCAAAGCTCCAGCTTCTACGGTTTGGGCTGCACGATGCGTTTTAGCGGAGAATAATAATAATAATTAAAGCTGCAAGCAGCATTTAGCGGGGTTCAAGCCTTTAAGGCCTTTAAGCACACAAGCATCAAAATACATTAAGTTTTATTTAACAAGATTTTAAACACTGAAATAATAGATGGAAAAGTCAATTTACAGGCAATATAGGCAATTTACCAGAGGAAACATATGGTTTTAAAAGCTTTTTAACAGTTATAGTGCCAACTATGGTCCGATCTCCATGAAACTTTGCATGCTTCTTCAGCATTTTATGTCACATATGCCCACCAATTTTCGTGAAGTTTTGAGTTTTCCTTTAGGATTTATAGGCTTTTGAGTGTATTTTGCTACGCCCCTTTTCTAAATGACCCTGTTATAGCCATCCAAATGCAAAAGTTCAACTTTTTTTCGATAATTATTGATATAGAGAGTCCAGAGAATTGTCCTAGACTGGTTTGGTTCTGATCGGGCAAAAATCCAGGGACTAGTTCGCAAAAGTAGGTTTTAAACATAATCACGAATATTTAATGAACGATTTGATTGACAGCAAAAGTTCATGAGGCAAAGTTGTTCAGTATGAGGAGATCTATCAAAGGATATGCATATTTTGTGGATGTGTGCAACACCACGTGATTACAGAGCCATAAAACTCGTTAGCGCCAACTAGTGGCCGATTTCTTTCAAAATTCTTACAAACCTCTCGGGCCATGAGTCAAACATGCCCATCGAGTTTCGTTCCGATCGGCCTCCGTTAACCTTGTCTAATAGGTGCTCAAATTTAATTGGCTGTGGCGGCCATGTTTTTTGAGATACGCCAATTTCCTCATAGACATATATGCTACCTTGGACCAAGACACTGCATACCAATTTTCAAGTCAATCGGACTAATGGTCAGGTGATCATAGCTTTTTTCATGTTATTTTCATGTTATAGCGCCACCAAGTGGCCAATCGTCGCGATTGTTTTATCTTGACCAAAGACTCAGCCCATACACATGTGTACCAAGTTTGGTAAAGATATCTTATTTTGATCTAGAGTTATAGCCTTTTTAGTAAAATAGGCTCCGCCCTGGACGCCAATTTGTATGCCCCTTAACAACCGTGAATCCAAATTATGACATTTTTTTCAATGATTATTGATATATTGACTCCAGAGAACATTTTGGCACTGGTTTGGTTCCGATCGGACAAAAAACCTTGGACTAGTTTGCAAAAGTAGTTTTTTGACAAAATTCAAAATGGCGGAAAATCTATCATGGCGAAATGAAATCGGAGATAAACGTTTTGTTCGTCATGGACTCACCTTTCCAATGATATAAGACACTTGAGTCTACGACATACGGTTTAGGAGTTATGATCCATTTCGCGCTTTTGATTGCTGTAGCGCCACCTATTGGCCAATCGGGTTCATTCTCTGACAACATTAGCCTCGATTTTTGTACTACCATCTAGTAAAGTTTCAAGTCTCTAGCATTTAAGCTTTGGTCTGCATGATCACAGTTTAAATATGATTGAACAATATTAGTTTGGAGGATAAGCCAATGAGTGGTCTTCTGCTGCCATCTGGTGGCAATTTTAGGTAATACGCCATAATATATTTGAAATAAATTATTTAGACAAAATGTGATTGTAAATATTGTAATAGTGACTTTATAATGTCTAAATAGGAATTATAGAACATGATAAGTAAATAGTATGACAAAATGACCATTTAAGCCCAGCAGGTGGCAGCAGAGAACCACTCATTGGCTCATTTTCATTTTAAATGTCTGTTTTTCATTTAATGGGCATATTTTCCAAGTTAATGTCTTCAAACGTGCTTAACTCACATGCATATTTTGTTGGAGATATAGATATTTGAAATAAATGATGGGTAACAAATAGCTTATTCCAGGTTTTCCCCTTTAAAACATATTTTCAGGCATTATTTTAATTGTAATTTAATAATTATTGTAAAAACATTAATCAAATGAACAAATTAATTGATAAACATTGACAAAATGTCATTTGCAACATTTATTATAATGATTTTATAAAGTTTAAATATGCTTAGTAAGCAGAATGAACCAATGAGTGGTCTTCTGCTGCCATCTGGTGGCAATTTTAGGTAATACGTTTTTAACATAATTGTGAATGAATAAATAAATAACAATTTGATTGACAGTATTGGTTCTTGAGGCAAAGTTGTTCAGTATGAGGAGATCTATCATAATTTCTGCATATTATGTGGATGTTTTTTACCCCACCTGATTACAGAGATGGAAAATACCATTTACAGCCAATACAGGCAATTCACCATAGGGAATACATGGTTTTCAAAGCTTTTTAACAGTTATAGCGCCACCTATGGTCCGATCTCCATGAAACTCTGCATGCTTCTTCAGCATGTTATGTCACATATATATAACAAGTTTCGTGAAGTTTTGAGTTTTCCTTTAGGATTTATAGGCTTTTGAGTGTATTTTGCTACGCCCCTCTTCTAAATGACGTTGTTATAGCCATTCAAATGCAAAAGTTCAACTTTTTTTGATAATTATTGATCTAGAGAGTCCAGAGAATTGTCCTAGAGTGGTTTGGTTCCAATCAATCAAAAATCCAGGGACTAGTTTGCAAAAAAAGGTTTTAAACATAATCACAAATATTTAATGAACGGTTTGATTGACAGCAATGCTTCTAAAGGCAAAGTTGTTCAGCATGAGGAGACCTATCATATGACATGTATATTTGGTTGATGTGTGCAACACCACGTGATTACAGAGCCATAAAACTCGTTAGCGCCAACTAGTGGCCGATTTCTTTCAAAATTCTTACAGACCTCTAGGGCCATGAGTCAAAGATGCCCACCGAGTTTCATTCCGATCGGCCTCCGTTAACCTTGTCTTAAAGGTGCTCAAACTTCATTGGCCAATAGCAGCCATGTTTTTTGAGATACGCCAATGTTCTCATAGACATATATGGTACCTTGGACCAAGACACTGCATACCAATTTTCAAGTCAATCGGACTAGCGGTCGGGTGGTTATAGCCATTTTCATGTTTTTTTCGTGTTATAGCGCCACCTAGAGCCCAATCATCGCGATTTTTTTATCGTGACCAAAAACTCAGCATATACACATGTGTACCAAGTTTGGTGAAGTTATCTCATTTACTTCCTAAGTTATAGCTTTTTTTAAATATTATGCTCCGCCCATTTAGATGTTTTGACGCCCCTTAGCAACCGTTAATCGAAATTTAAACTTTTTTTCGATAATTATTGATAATCAGACTCCAGAGAACATTTCTGCACTGGTTTGGTTCCGATCGGGCAAAAATCCAGGGACTAGTTCGCAAAAGTAGGTTTTGGACAAAATCCAAAATGGCGGGAAAATTTGCATACCGGAAATAAAAAACCTGCTATATTTTTTGTTCGGCTTGAGCCAAGGATTCCAATGATGTAAGACACTTGGATCTGGGACAAAGGGTTATTGAGATATAAGCAAAATAGTGCCGTTTTTTTGTTTTTTGCGCTATAGCGCCACCTATTGGCCAATCAGGCTCATATTTTGATAACCTCTCCTCGTTTTTTGTACTACCTTGTGACCAAGTTTCAAGTCTCTAGCACTTACGGTTTGGGCTGCACGATGCGTTTTAGCGGAGAATAATAATAATAATAATAAAAATCAGTACAATTACAATAGGGTTTCAGCACTTCGTGCTTGAACCCCTAATAAAAATCAGCACAAATACAATAGGTGTTCAGCACTTCGTGCTTGAACCCCTAAAAATCAATACAATTACAATAGGGTTTCAGCACTTCGTGCTTGAACCCCTAATTAAAGCTGCAAGCAGCATTTAGCGGGGTTCAAGCCTTTAAGGCCTTTAAGCACACAAGCATCAAAAGACATTAAGTTTTATTTAGCAAGATTTTAAACACTGAAATAATAGATGGAAAAGTAAATTTTCAGGCAATATAGGCAATTTACCATAGGAAACATATGGTTTTAAAAGGTTTTTAACAGTTATAGCGCCACCTATGGTCCGAGCTCTATAAAACTTTGCAAGCTTGTTAAGGATCTAATGTCACATATGCCCACCAATTTTCGTGAAGTTTTGAGTTTTCCCTTAGAATATATTAAATGATATGTATATTTCGTGGATGTGTGCAACACCACGTGATTACAGAGCCATAAAACTCATTAGCGCCAACTAGTGGCCGATTTATTTCAAAATTCTTACAGACCTCTAGGGCCATGAGACTTGTCTAATAGGTGCTCAAATTTAATTGGCTGTGGCAGCCATGTTTTTTAAGATACGCCAATGTCCTCATAGACATACTTGGTACCTTGGACCAAGACACTGCATACCAATTTTCAAGTCAATCGGACTAGCGGTCAGGTGGTTAAAGCCATTTTGATGTTTTTTCAAGTTATTGTGCCACCAAGTGTTAAATCGTCGTGATTTTTTTTATCGTGACCAAACACTCAGCCTATACACATGTGTACCAAGTTTGGTGAAGATATCTCATTTTGTTCCTGAGTTATATCCCTTTTAGTAAATAGGCTCCCCCCTGAACGATTATTTTTACGCTCCTTAACAACCGTGAATATAAATTTCGACGTTTTATTGATAATTATTGATAATCTGACTCCAGAGAACATTTTGACACTGGTTTGGTTCCGATCCGGCAAAAAACCTAGGACTAGTTTGCAAAAGTTTTTGTCAAATTTTTTTTTTGACAAAATGCAAAATGGCGGAAAATCTATCATGGCGGAAATGAAATCGGAGATATACGTTTTGTTCGCCATGGACTCACCTTTCCAATGATATAAGACACTTGAGCCTACGACATAGGGTTTAGGAGTTATGAGCCATTTCGCGCTTTTGATTGCTGTAGCGCCACCTATTGGCCAATCGGGTTCATACTCTGACAACATTAGCCTCGATTTTTGTACTACCATCTGATAAAGTTTCAAGTCTCTAGCATTTACGCTTTGGTCTGCACGATCACAGTTTAAATATGATTGAACAATATTAGTTTAGAGGATTAGCCAATGAGTGGTCTTCTGCTGCCATCTGGTGGCAATTTTAGGTAATACGCCATCATATATTTGAAATAAATTAATTTGACAAAATGTAATTGTAAATATTGTAATAGTGACTTTATAATATCTAAATAGGAATTATAGAACATGATAAGTAAATAGTATGACAAAATGACAATTTAAGCCCAGCAGGTGGCAGCAGAGAACCACTCATTGGCTCATTTTCATTTTAAATGTCTGTTTTTCATTTAATGGGCACATTTTCCAAGTTAATGTCTTCAAACGTGCTTAACTCACATGCACATTTTGTTGGAGATATAGATATTTGAAATAAATGATGGGTAACAAATAGCTTATTCCAGGTTTTCCCCTTTAAAACATATTTTCAGGCATTATTTTAATTGTAATTTAATAATTATTGTAAAAACATTAATCAAATGAACAAATTAATTGATAAACATTGACAAAATGTCATTTGCAACATTTATTATAATGATTTTATAAAGTTTAAATATGCTTAGTAAGCAGAATGAACCAATGAGTGGTCTTCTGCTGCCATCTGGTGGCAATTTTAGGTAATACGTTTTTAACATAATTGTGAATAAATAAATAAATAACAATTTGATTGACAGTATTGGTTCTTGAGGCAAAGTTGTTTAGCATGAGGAGATCTATCATAATATATGCATATTATGTGGATGTTTTTAACCCCACCTGATTACAGAGATGGAAAATACCATTTACAGCCAATACAGGCAATTCATCATAGGGAATACATGGTTTTCAAAGCTTTTTAACAGTTATAGCGCCACCTATGGTCCAATCTCCATGAAACTTTGCACACTTCTTCAGCATGTTATGTCACATATACATAACAATTTTAGTGACGTTTTGAGTTTTCCATTAAGATTTATAGGCTATTGAGTGTATTTTGCTACATCCCTCTTCTAAATGACACTGTTATAGCCATCTAAATGCAAAAGTTGGACTTTTTTTTGATAATTATTGATCTAGAGAGTCCAAAGAATTGTCCTAGACTGGTTTGGTTCTGATCGGGCAAAAAACCAGGGACTAGTTCGCAAAAGTAGGTTTTTAACATAATTGCAAATATTTAATGAACGGTTTGATTGACAGCAATGCTTCTAGAGGCAAAGTTGTTCAGCATGAGGAGACCTATAATATGATGTGTATATTTGGTTGATGTGTGCAACACCACGTGATTAAAGAGCCATAAAACTCGTTAGCGCCAACTAGTGGCTGATTTCTTTCAAAATTCTTACAGACCTCTAGGGCCATGAGTCAAAGATGCCCACCAAGTTTCATTCCGATCGGCCTCCGTTAACCTTGTCTTAGAGGTGCTCAAACTTCATTAGCCGATAGCAGCCATGTTTTTTGAGATACGCCAATGTCCTCATAGACATATATGGTACCTTGGACCAAGACACGGCATACCAATTTTCAAGTCAATCGGACTAGCGGTCGGGTGGTTATAGCCATTTTCATATTTTTTTGGTGTTATAGCGCCACCAAGTGGTCAATCGTCGCGATTTTTTTATCGTGACCAAAGACTTAGCCCACACACATGTGTACCAAGTTTGGTAAAGATATCTCATTTTGTTCTTGAGTTATAGCCATTTAAGTAAAATAGGCTCCTCCCACAACATTCGTTTTCCGCCCCTTTGCAACCTTGAAGTGAAATTTATACTTTTTTTCGATAATTATTGATATTCAGACTCCAGAGAACATTTCTGCACTGGTTTGGTTCCGATCGGGCAAAAATCCAGGGACTAGTTCGCAAAAGTAGTTTTTTGACAAAATTCAAAATGGCGGAAAATCTATTATGACGGAAATGAAATCGGAGATATACGTTTTTTTCGTCAGGGACTCACCTTTCCAATGATATAAGACACTTGAGTCTACGACATACGGTTTAGGAGTTATGAGCAGTTTCGCGCAATTGATTGCTATAGCGCCACCTATAGGCCAATCTGGCTCATAATTTGATAACCTCTCCTCGATTTTTGTACTACCATCTGACAAAGTTTCAAAGCTCCAGCACTTACGGTTTGGGCTGCACGATGCGTTTTACGGCAGAATAATAATAATAATAATAATAATTAAAGCTGCAAGCAGCATTTAGCGGGGTTCAAGCCTTTAAGGCCTTTAAGCACACAAGCATCAAAAGACATTAAGTTTTATTTAGCAAGATTTTAAACGCTGAAATAATAGATGGAAAATTCAATTTACAGGCAATTCACCATAGGAAACATGGTTTTAAAAGGTTTTTAACAGTTATAGCGCCACCTATGGTCCGATCTCTATAAAACGTTTAATGCTTGTTAAGGATCTAATCTCACACATGGCCACCAATTTTCGTGAAGTTTTGAGCTTTCCCTTAGAATTTATAGGCTTTTGAGTGTTTTTTGCCACGCCTCTTTTCAAAATGACCCTGTTATAGCCATCCAAATGCAAAAGTTAAACTTTTTTTGATAATTATTGATCTAGAGAGTCCAGAGAATTGTCCTAGACTGGTTTGGTTCCGATCGGGCAAAAAAACAGGGACTTATTTGCAAAAGTAGGTTTTTAACATAATCACAAATATTTAATGAACGATTTGATTGACAGCAATGTTTCTAGAGACAAAGTTGTTCAGTATGAGGAGATCTATCAAATTATATCAATATTGTGAGAATATGTGAAACATCACGTGATTACAGAGCCATAAAACTAATTGGCGCCTACTAGTGGCCAAATTCTTAAAAAATTATTACAGACCTCTAGGACCCTGAGTCAAACATGCTCGCCAACTTTTTTTTCCGATCGGCCTCTGTTAACCTTGTCTAATAAGTGCTCACATTTCATTGGCCAATGGCGGCCATGTTTTTTGAGCTAAGCCAATTTCCTTTATAGACATGCGTGGTACCTTGGACCAAGACACTGCATACCAACTTTCAAGTCAATCGGACTGGCAGTCGGGTGGTTATAGCCCTTTTCATGTTTTTTTATGTTATAGCGCCACCAAGTGTTCAATCCTCACAATTCTTTTTACCTTGACCAAAGACTCATCCCATACACAAGTGTACCAAGTTTGGTGAAGATATCTCATTTCGTTCCTGAGTTATAGCCCTTTTAGTAAAATAGGCTCTGAAACAGGCTTCAAACCAGTTGTTCCATTATGCATGGTTACACACACACACACACACACACACACACACATTTTGTTGTAGAAACAGACATTTTAACTATATGATGTTGCAGTAAACAAAATGTTTCCTGCAAGTCTCCTTCAAGATTCACATTTCTCAATGTGACAATTGTCAATAATAATACTTAATAGATTAATTTTATTTAAATGTGATTGTAAATGTTAAAATAGTGATTTATTTAAAGTCTGAATATGACTTATACATCAATATTAGAGTGTAGTACAATAAAATGAACAGCGGGGGGCAGCAAACAACCACTTATTGGCTTAATATACCATTATTTTCATAATTTTCAGCTTTTTAACTGTTATAGAGGCAAATATTGTCCTATCTGTCTGAAAATGATCATGCTTGTTTAGAGGCATATTACACATGTTTTGACTTGTTTTTAAGAATATCTGAGCATTCATTGAATAGATATAGGCATTTGGGGACACTTGGTCAAGGCCACATCTTGAAAAAACCCTGTTATAGCCATTCAGATGCAAAAGTTTAACTTTATTTTAAATAATTATTGCTCTAAAGAGTCCAGAGAATCATACTGCAGTGGTTTGGTTCCGATCGGGCAAAAAAAAACTAGGACTAGATTGCAAAATGAGGTTATTAACATAATTGTGAATGTTTAAATAACGATTTGATTGACAGTATTGGTTCTTGAAGCAAAGTTGTTCAGTATGAGGAGATCTATCATAATTTATGCATATTATGTAAATGTTTTTAACCCCATCTGATTACAGAGATGGAAAATACCATTTACAGCCAATACTGGCATTTCACCATAGGGAATACATGGTTTTCAAAGCTTTTTAACAGTTATAGCGCCACCTATGGTCCGATCTCCATGAAACTTTGCATGATTCTTCAGCATGTTATGTTACATATACATAAAAATGTTCGTGAAGTTTTGAGTTTTCCTTTAGGATTTATAGACTTTTGAGTGTATTTTGCTAAGCTCCTCTTATAAATGACCCTGTTATAGCCATCCAAATGCAAAAGTTCAACTTTTTTTCGATAATTATTGATCTAGAGAGCACAGAGAATTGTTCTAGACTGGTTTGGTTCCCATCGGGCAAAAATCCAGGGACTAGTTCGCAAAAGTAGGTTTTAAACATAATCGCGGATATTTAATGAACAGTTTGATTGACAGCAATGCTTCTAGAGGCAAAGTTGTTCAGCATGAGGAGACCTATCATATGATGTGTATATTTGGTTGATGTGTGCAACACCACGTGATTACAGAGCAATAAAACTCGTTAGCGCCAACTAGTGGCCGATTTATTTCAAAATTCTTACAGACCTCTAGGGCCATGAGTCAAAGATGCCCACCAAGTTTCATTCCGATCGGCCTCCGTTAACCTTGTCTTAGAGGTGCTCAAAATTCATTAGCCGATAGCAGCCATGTTTTTTGAGATACGCCAATGTCCTCATAGACATATATGGCACCTTCGATCAAGACACTGCATACCAATTTTCAAGTCAATCGGACTAGCGGTCGGGTGGTTATAGCCATTTTCATGTTTTTTTGGTGTTATAGCGCCACCAAGTGGTCAATCGTCGCGATTGTTTTATCGTGACCAAAGAGTTAGCCCATACACATGTGTACCAAGTTTGGTAAAGATATCTCATTTTGTTTTTGAGTTATAGTCATTTTAGTAAAATAGGCTCCTCCCACAACATTCGTTTTCCACCCTTTTGCGACCTTGAAGCGAAATTTATACTTTTTTTCGATAATTATTGATATTCAGACTCCAGAGAACATTTCTGCACTGGTTTGGTTCCGATCGGGCAAAAAACCTAGGACTAGTTCGCAAAAGTAGTTTTTTGACAAAATTCAAAATGGCGGAAAATCTATCATGGCGCAAATGAAATCGGAGATATACGTTTTGTTCGTCATGGACTCACCTTTCCAATGATATAAGACACTTGAGTCTACGACATACGGTTTAGGAGTTATGAGCAGTTTCGCGCAATTGATTGCTATAGCGCCACCTATAGGCCAATCTGGCTCATAATTTGATAACCTCTCCTCGATTTTTGTACTACCATCTGACAAAGTTTCAAAGTTCCAGCCCTTACGGTTTGGGCTGCACGATGCGTTTTAGCGGAGAATAATAATAATAATAATTAAAGCTGCAAGCAGCATTTAGCGGGGTTCAAGCCTTTAAGGCCTTTAAGCACACAAGCATCAAAAGACGTTAAGTTTTATTTAGCAAGATTTTAAACACTGAAATAATAGATGGAAAAGTCAATTTACAGGCAATTTACCATAGGAAACATGGTTTTAAAAGGTTTTTAACAGTTATAGCGCCACCTATGGTCCGATCTCTATAAAACGTTTAATGCTTGTTAAGGATCTAATGTCACATAAGCCCACCAATTTTCGTGAAGTTTTGAGCTTTCCCTTAGAATTTATAGGCTTTTGAGTGTATTTTGCCACGCCTCTTTTCTAAATGACCCTGTTATAGCCATCCAGATGCAAAAGTTCAACTTTTTTGATAATTATTGATCTAGAGAGTGCAGAGAATTGTCCTAGACTTGTTTGGCTCCGATCGGGCAAAAAAAACGGGACTAGTTTGCAAAAGTAGGTTTTTAACATAATTACGAATATTTAATGAACGATTTGATTGACAGCAATGTTTCTAGAGGCACAGTTGTTCAGTATGAGGAGATCTATCAAATTATATCAATATTGTGGGAATATGTGAAACATCACGTGATTACAGAGCCGTAAAATTCGTTGGCGCCTACTAGTGGCCAATTTCTTAAAAAATTATTACAGACCTCTAGGACCATGAGTCAAACATGCCCATCAAGTTTTGTTCCGATCGGCCTCCGTTAACCTTGTCTAATAGGTTCTCAAATTTCATTGGCCAATAGCGGCCATGTTTTTTGAGTTACACCATATTCCTCATAGACATGCATGGTACCTTGGACCAAGACACTGCATACCAACGTTCAAGTCAATCGGACTAGCAGTCGGGTGGTTATAGTCCTTTTCATGTTTCCTTCATGTTATAGAGCCACCAAGTGTTCAATCCTCACAATTATTTTTACTGCGACCAAAGACGGAGCCCATGCACATGTGTACAACGTTTGGTGAAGATATCTCATTTCGTTCTTGAGTTATAGCCCTTTTAGTAAAATAGGCTCTGAAACAGGCTTCAAACCAGTTGTTCCATTATGCATGCTTACACACACACACACACACACACACACACACATTTTTTTTAATGCTATGGTCTATAATCATTTCACATAGATCTTTGTAACTATTAATCAGATTATTAAAAGTGTATTCAGAAACATTGGACTACACACAAATTATGTTGTAGATACAGACATTATAACTATATGATGTTGCAGTAAACATAACAAAATTCCTGCAAGTCTCCTTCAAGATTCACATTTCTCAATGTGACACAATTGTAAGTAGTAATACTTAATAGATTAATTTTGACTACACGTGATGTAAATGTTTAAATAGTGATTTTTTTAAAGTCTAAATATGACTTATAGATCAATTTTTGTGTGTGTAGTACAATAAAATGAACAGCGGGGGGCAGCAAACGACCACTTATTGGCTTATTATAACCAAGACTGAGCCCATACACATGTGTACCAAGTTGGTTAAGATATATGGTTAATTGCTATAGCGCCACCTATTGGCCAATCGGGGTCATACTTTGATACCCTCTCCTCGATTTTTGGGCTACCATCTGACAAAGTTTCAACGCTCCAGCCCTTACGGTTTGGGCTGCACGATGCGTTTTAGCGGAGAATAATAATAATAATAATAATAATTAAAGTCCAGAGAATTGTCCTAGACTGGTTTGGTTCCGATCGGGCAAAAAAACAGGGACTTATTTGCAAAAGTAGGTTTTTAACATAATCACAAATATTTAATGAACGATTTGATTGACAGCAATGTTTCTAGAGACAAAGTTGTTCAGTATGAGGAGATCTATCAAATTATATCAATATTGTGAGAATATGTGAAACATCACGTGATTACAGAGCCATAAAACTAATTGGCGCCTACTAGTGGCCAAATTCTTAAAAAATTATTACAGACCTCTAGGACCCTGAGTCAAACATGCTCGCCAACTTTTGTTCCGATCGGCCTCTGTTAACCTTGTCTAATAAGTGCTCACATTTCATTGGCCAATGGCGGCCATGTTTTTTGAGCTACGCCAATTTCCTTTATAGACATGCGTGGTACCTTGGACCAAGACACTGCATACCAACTTTCAAGTCAATCGGACTGACAGTCGGGTGGTTATAGCCCTTTTCATGTTTTTTTATGTTATAGCGCCACCAGGTGTTCAATCCTCACAATTCTTTTTACCTTGACCAAAGACTCATCCCATACACAAGTGTACCAAGTTTGGTGAAGATATCTCATTTCGTTCCTGAGTTATAGCCCTTTTAGTAAAATAGGCTCTGAAACAGGCTTCAAACCAGTTGTTCCATTATGCATGGTTACACACACACACACACACACACACACACACACACACACACACACACACACACACACACACACACACACAATATTTTTGAGATATGTTATTGTGAAAATATCTTTTAATGGTCTATGAGCATGTCACATTTTTTTGTGAAATGCACCACGTTCTAGTATTATTTACTATGATTAACCATGTATCTATAACCATAGATCAATATTAGAGTGTAGTACAATAAAATGAACAGCGGGGGGCAGCAAAAGACCACATATTGGTCATTATTTTCATATGAACTCTGTCATTTTCACCTTTTTAACTGTTATAGAGGCAAATATTGTCCTATCTGTCTGAAAATTGTCATGCTTGTTTGGAGGCATATTACACATGTTCTGACTTGTTTTTAAGAATATCTGAGCATTCATTGAATAGATATAGGCATTTGGGGACACTTGGTCAAGGCCAGACACACACACACTTTTTTAATGCTATGGTCTATAATCATTTCACATAGCTCTTTGTAACTATTAATCAGATTTTTAAAAATGTATTCAGAAACATAGGACTACACACACACATTTTGTTGTAGTTACAGACATTTGAACTTTATGATGTTGCAGTAAACAAAATGTT
The DNA here is from genome assembly GCF_949357685.1 of Gobio gobio. NCBI lineage: Eukaryota > Metazoa > Chordata > Actinopteri > Cypriniformes > Gobionidae > Gobio > Gobio gobio. The sequence goes on from NC_137098.1 coordinate 24,289,267, forward strand.
TCCTGCAAGTCTCCTTCAAGATTCACATTTCTCAATGTGACAACTGTCAATAGTAATACTTAATAGATTAATTTTAACTAAATGTGATAGCAAATGTTAAAATAGTGATTTATTTAAAGCTGAAAATGACTTGTATATCAATATTAGAGTGTAGTACAATAAAATGAACAGCGGGGGGCAGCAAACGACCACTTATTGGCTTAATATACCATTATTTTCATAATTTTCAGCTTTTTAACTGTTATAGAGGCAAATATGGTCCTATCTGTCTGAAAATTTTCATGCTTGTTTAGAGGCATAGTACACATGTTCTGACTTGTTTTTAAGAATATCTGAGCATTCATTGAATAGATATAGGCATTTGGGGACACTTGGTCAAGGCCACATCTTGAAATAACCCAGTTATAGCCATTCAGATGCAAAAGTTTAACTTTTTTTAAAAATAATTATTGCTCTAAAGAGTCCAGAGAATTGTACTGCCCTGGGTTGGTTCTGATCAGGTTGAAAAATCTATGACTAGTTTGCAAAAGTAGGTTATTAACATAATTGTGAATGTTTAAATAACGATTTGATTGACAGTATTGGTTCTTGAGGCAAAGTTGTTCAGTATGAGGAGATCTATCATAATTTATGCATATTATGTGGATGTTTTTAACCCCACCTGATTACAGAGATGGAGAATACCATTTACAGCCAATACAGGCATTTCACCATAGGAATACATGGTTTTCAAAGCTTTTTAACAGTTATAGCGCCACCTATGGTCCGATCTCCATGAAACTTTGCATGCTTTTTCAGCATGTTATGTTACATATACATAATAATTTTCGTGAAGTTTTGAGTTTTCCTTTAGGATTTATATGCTTTTGAGTGTATTTTGCTACGCCCCTCTTCTAAATGACCCTGTTATAGGCATTCAAATGCAAAAGTTCAACTTTTTTTTTATAATTATTGATCTAGAGAGTCCAGAGAATTGTCCTAGACTGGTTTGTTTCCGATCAGGCAAAAATCCAGAGACTAGTTCGCAAAAGTAGGTTTTAACCATAATCGCAAATATTTAATGAACGATTTGATTGACAGCAATGCTTTTAGAGGAAAAGTTGTTCAGTATGAGGAGCCCTATCATATGATGTGTATATTTGGTTGATGTGTGCAACACCACGTGATTACAGAGCCAAAAAACTCGTTAGCGCCAACTAGTGGCCGATTTCTTTCAAAATTCTTACAGACCTCTAAGTCCATCAGTCAAACATGCCCACCGAGTTTCATTCCGATCAGCCTCCGTTAACCTTGTCTTAGAGGTGCTCAAACTTCATTGGCCAATAGCAGCCATGTTTTTTGAGATACGCCAATGTCCTCATAGACATATATGGTACCTTGGACCAAGACACTGCATACCAATTTTCAAGTCAATCGGACTAGCGGTCGGGTCGTTATAGCCATTTTCATGTTTTTTTCGTGTTATAGCGCCACCAAGTGTTCAATCGTCGCGATTATTTTATCGTGACCCAAGACTCAGTCCATACACATGTGTACAAAGTTTGGTAAAGATATCTCATTTTGTTCTTGAGTTATAGCCATTTTAGTAAAATAGGCTCCTCCCACAACGTTCGTTTTCCGCCCCTTAGCGATCGTGAATAGAAATTTCAATTTTTTTTCGATAATTATTGATATTCATACTCCAGAGAACATTTCTGCACTGGTTTGGTTCCGATCGGGCAAAAATCCAGGGACTAGTTCGCAAAAGTAGTTTTTTGACAAAATTCAAAATGGCGGAAAATCTATAATGGCGGAAATGAAATCGGAGATATACATTTTTTACGTCAGGTATTCAGCTTTCCAATGATATAAGACACTTGAGTCTACGACATACGGTTTAGGAGTTATGAGCAGTTTTGCGCAATTGATTGCTATAGCGCCACCTATAGGCCAATCTGGCTCATAATTTGATAACCTCTCCTCGATTTTTGTACTACCATCTGACAAAGTTTCAACGCTCCAGCCCTTACGGTTTGGGCTGCACGATGCGTTTTAGCGGAGAATAATAATAATAATAATAATAATTAAAGCTGCGAGCAGCATTTAGCGGGGTTCAAGCCTTTAAGGCCTTTAAGCACACAAGCATCAAAAGACATTACATTTTATTTAGCAAGATTTTAAACACTGAAATAATAGATGGAAAAGTCAATTTACAGGCAATTTACCATAGGAAACATGGTTTTAAAAGGTTTTTAACAGTTATAGCGCCACCTATGGTCCGATCTCTATAAAACGTTTAATGCTTGTTAAGGATCTAATGTTACATGTGCCCACCAATTTTCGTGAAGTTTTGAGCTTTCCCTTAGAATTTATAGGCTTTTGAGTGTTTTTTGCCACGCCTCTTTTCGAAATGACCCTGTTATAGCCATCCAAATGCAAAAGTTCAACTTTTTTTGATAATTATTGATCTAGAGAGTCCAGAGAATTGTCCTAGACTGGTTTGGTTCCGATCGGGCAAAAAAACAGGGACTTATTTGCAAAAGTAGGTTTTTTAACATAATCACAAATATTTAATGAACGATTTGATTGACAGCAATGTTTCTAGAGACAAAGTTGTTCAGTATGAGGAGATCTATCAAATTATATCAATATTGTGAGAATATGTGAAACATCACGTGATTACAGAGCCATAAAACTAATTGGCGCCTACTAGTGGCCAAATTCTTAAAAAATTATTACAGACCTCTAGGACCCTGAGTCAAACATGCTCGCCAACTTTTGTTCCGATCGGCCTCTGTTAACCTTGTCTAATAAGTGCTCACATTTCATTGGCCAATGGCGGCCATGTTTTTTGAGCTACGCCAATTTCCTTTATAGACATGCGTGGTACCTTGGACCAAGACACTGCATACCAACTTTCAAGTCAATCGGACTGGCAGTCGGGTGGTTATAGCCCTTTTCATGTTTTTTTATGTTATAGCGCCACCAAGTGTTCAATCCTCACAATTCTTTTTACCTTGACCAAAGACTCATCCCATACACAAGTGTACCAAGTTTGGTGAAGATATCTCATTTCGTTCCTGAGTTATAGCCCTTTTAGTAAAATAGGCTCTGAAACAGGCTTCAAACCAGTTGTTCCATTATGCATGGTTACACACACACACACACACACACACACACACACACACAATATTTTTGAGATATGTTATTGTGAAAATATCTTTTAATGGTCTATGAGCATGTCACATTTTTTTGTGAAATGCACCACGTTCTAGTATTATTTACTATGATTAACCATGTATCTATAACCATAGATCAATATTAGAGTGTAGTACAATAAAATGAACAGCGGGGGGCAGCAAAAGACCACATATTGGTCATTATTTTCATATGAACTCTGTCATTTTCACCTTTTTAACTGTTATAGAGGCAAATATTGTCCTATCTGTCTGAAAATTGTCATGCTTGTTTGGAGGCATATTACACATGTTCTGACTTGTTTTTAAGAATATCTGAGCATTCATTGAATAGATATAGGCATTTGGGGACACTTGGTCAAGGCCAGACACACACACACTTTTTTAATGCTATGGTCTATAATCATTTCACATAGCTCTTTGTAACTATTAATCAGATTTTTAAAAATGTATTCAGAAACATAGGACTACACACACACATTTTGTTGTAGTTACAGACATTTGAACTTTATGATGTTGCAGTAAACAAAATGTTTCCTGCAAGTCTCCTTCAAGATTCACATTTCTCAATGTGACAATTGTCAATAGTAATACTTAATAGATTCATTTTAACTAAATGTGATAGCAAATGTTAAAATAGTGATTTATTTAAAGCTGAAAATGACTTGTATATCAATATTAGAGTGTAGTACAATAAAATGAACAGCGGGGGGCAGCAAACGACCACTTATTGGCTTAATATACCATGATTTTCATAATTTTCAGCTTTTTAACTGTTATAGAGGCAAATATGGTCCTATCTGTCTGAAAATTTTCATGCTTGTTTAGAGGCATAGTACACATGTTCTGACTTGTTTTTAAGAATATCTGAGCATTCATTGAATAGATATAGGCATTTGGGGACACTTGGTCAAGGCCACATCTTGAAATAACCCAGTTATAGCCATTCAGATGCAAAAGTTTAACTTTTTTAAAAAATAATTATTGCTCTAAAGAGTCCAGAGAATTGTACTGCCCTGGGTTGGTTCTGATCAGGTTGAAAAATCTATGACTAGTTTGCAAAAGTAGGTTATTAACATAATTGTGAATGTTTAAATAACGATTTGATTGACAGTATTGGTTCTTGAGGCAAAGTTGTTCAGTATGAGGAGATCTATCATAATTTATGCATATTATGTGGATGTTTTTAACCCCACCTGATTACAGAGATGGAGAATACCATTTACAGCCAATACAGGCATTTCACCATAGGAATACATGGTTTTCAAAGCTTTTTAACAGTTATAGCGCCACCTATGGTCCGATCTCCATGAAACTTTGCATGCTTTTTCAGCATGTTATGTTACATATACATAATAATTTTCGTGAAGTTTTGAGTTTTCCTTTAGGATTTATATGCTTTTGAGTGTATTTTGCTACGCCCCTCTTCTAAATGACCCTGTTATAGGCATTCAAATGCAAAAGTTCAACTTTTTTTTGATAATTATTGATCTAGAGAGTCCAGAGAATTGTCCTAGACTGGTTTGTTTCCGATCAGGCAAAAATGCAGAGACTAGTTCGCAAAAGTAGGTTTTAAACATAATCGCAAATATTTAATGAACGATTTGATTGACAGCAATGCTTTTAGAGGAAAAGTTGTTCAGTATGAGGAGCCCTATCATATGATGTGTATATTTGGTTGATGTGTGCAACACCACGTGATTACAGAGCCAAAAAACTCGTTAGCGCCAACTAGTGGCCGATTTCTTTCAAAATTCTTACAGACCTCTAAGTCCATGAGTCAAACATGCCCACCGAGTTTCATTCCGATCAGCCTCCGTTAACCTTGTCTTAGAGGTGCTCAAACTTCATTGGCCAATAGCAGCCATGTTTTTTGAGATACGCCAATGTCCTCATAGACATATATGGTACCTTGGACCAAGACACTGCATACCAATTTTCAAGTCAATCGGACTAGCGGTCGGGTCGTTATAGCCATTTTCATGTTTTTTTTGTGTTATAGCGCCACCAAGAGTTCAATCGTCGCGATTCTTTTACCGTGACCCAAGACTCAGTCCATACACATTTGTACAAAGTTTGGTAAAGATATCTCATTTTGTTCTTGAGTTATAGCCATTTTAGTAAAATAGGCTCCTCCCACAACGTTCGTTTTCCGCCCCTTAGCGATCGTGAATAGAAATTTCAACTTTTTTTTGATAATTATTGATATTCATACTCCAGAGAACATTTCTGCACTGGTTTGGTTCCGATCGGGCAAAAATCCAGGGACTAGTTCGCAAAAGTAGTTTTTTGACAAAATTCAAAATGGCGGAAAATCTATAATGGCGGAAATGAAATCGGAGATATACATTTTTTACGTCAGGTATTCAGCTTTCCAATGATATAAGACACTTGAGTCTACGACATACGCTTTAGGAGTTATGAGCAGTTTTGCGCAATTGATTGCTATAGCGCCACCTATAGGCCAATCTGGCTCATAATTTGATAACCTCTCCTCGATTTTTGTACTACCATCTGACAAAGTTTCAAAGCTCCAGCTTCTACGGTTTGGGCTGCACGATGCGTTTTAGCGGAGAATAATAATAATAATAATAATAATTAAAGCTGCAAGCAGCATTTAGCGGGGTTCAAGCCTTTAAGGCCTTTAAGCACACAAGCATCAAAAGATGTTAAGTTTTATTTAGCAAGATTTTAAACACTGAAATAATAGATGGAAAATTCAATTTACAGGCAATTCACCATAGGAAACATGGTTTTAAAAGGTTTTTAACAGTTATAGCGCCACCTATGGTCCGATCTCTATAAAACGTTTAATGCTTGTTAAGGATCTAATCTCACACATGGCCACCAATTTTCGTGAAGTTTTGAGCTTTCCCTTAGAATTTATAGGCTTTTGAGGGTTTTTTGCCACGCCTCTTTTCGAAATGACCCTGTTATAGCCATCCAAATGCAAAAGTTAAACTTTTTTTGATAATTATTGATCTAGAGAGTCCAGAGAATTGTCCTAGACTGGTTTGGTTCCGATCGGGCAAAAAAACAGGGACTTATTTGCAAAAGTAGGTTTTTAACATAATCACAAATATTTAATGAACGATTTGATTGACAGCAATGTTTCTAGAGACAAAGTTGTTCAGTATGAGGAGATCTATCAAATTATATCAATATTGTGAGAATATGTGAAACATCACGTGATTACAGAGCCATAAAACTAATTGGCGCCTACTAGTGGCCAAATTCTTAAAAAATTATTACAGACCTCTAGGACCCTGAGTCAAACATGCTCGCCAACTTTTGTTCCGATCGGCCTCTGTTAACCTTGTCTAATAAGTGCTCACATTTCATTGGCCAATGGCGGCCATGTTTTTTGAGCTACGCCAATTTCCTTTATAGACATGCGTGGTACCTTGGACCAAGACACTGCATACCAACTTTCAAGTCAATCGGACTGACAGTCGGGTGGTTATAGCCCTTTTCATGTTTTTTTATGTTATAGCGCCACCAAGTGTTCAATCCTCACAATTCTTTTTACCTTGACCAAAGACTCATCCCATACACAAGTGTACCAAGTTTGGTGAAGATATCTCATTTCGTTCCTGAGTTATAGCCCTTTTAGTAAAATAGGCTCTGAAACAGGCTTCAAACCAGTTGTTCCATTATGCATGGTTACACACACACACACACACACACACACACACACACACACACACACACACACACACACACACACAATATTTTTGAGATATGTTATTGTGAAAATATCTTTTAATGGTCTATGAGCATGTCACATTTTTTTGTGAAATGCACCACGTTCTAGTATTATTTACTATGATTAACCATGTATCTATAACCATAGATCAATATTAGAGTGTAGTACAATAAAATGAACAGCGGGGGGCAGCAAAAGACCACATATTGGTCATTATTTTCATATGAACTCTGTCATTTTCACCTTTTTAACTGTTATAGAGGCAAATATTGTCCTATCTGTCTGAAAATTGTCATGCTTGTTTGGAGGCATATTACACATGTTCTGACTTGTTTTTAAGAATATCTGAGCATTCATTGAATAGATATAGGCATTTGGGGACACTTGGTCAAGGCCAGACACACACACACTTTTTTAATGCTATGGTCTATAATCATTTCACATAGCTCTTTGTAACTATTAATCAGATTTTTAAAAATGTATTCAGAAACATAGGACTACACACACACATTTTGTTGTAGTTACAGACATTTGAACTTTATGATGTTGCAGTAAACAAAATGTTTCCTGCAAGTCTCCTTCAAGATTCACATTTCTCAATGTGACAACTGTCAATAGTAATACTTAATAGATTAATTTTAACTAAATGTGATAGCAAATGTTAAAATAGTGATTTATTTAAAGCTGAAAATGACTTGTATATCAATATTAGAGTGTAGTACAATAAAATGAACAGCGGGGGGCAGCAAACGACCACTTATTGGCTTAATATACCATTATTTTCATAATTTTCAGCTTTTTAACTGTTATAGAGGCAAATATGGTCCTATCTGTCTGAAAATTTTCATGCTTGTTTAGAGGCATAGTACACATGTTCTGACTTGTTTTTAAGAATATCTGAGCATTCATTGAATAGATATAGGCATTTGGGGACACTTGGTCAAGGCCACATCTTGAAATAACCCAGTTATAGCCATTCAGATGCAAAAGTTTAACTTTTTTTAAAAATAATTATTGCTCTAAAGAGTCCAGAGAATTGTACTGCCCTGGGTTGGTTCTGATCAGGTTGAAAAATCTATGACTAGTTTGCAAAAGTAGGTTATTAACATAATTGTGAATGTTTAAATAACGATTTGATTGACAGTATTGGTTCTTGAGGCAAAGTTGTTCAGTATGAGGAGATCTATCATAATTTATGCATATTATGTGGATGTTTTTAACCCCACCTGATTACAGAGATGGAGAATACCATTTACAGCCAATACAGGCATTTCACCATAGGAATACATGGTTTTCAAAGCTTTTTAACAGTTATAGCGCCACCTATGGTCCGATCTCCATGAAACTTTGCATGCTTTTTCAGCATGTTATGTTACATATACATAATAATTTTCGTGAAGTTTTGAGTTTTCCTTTAGGATTTATATGCTTTTGAGTGTATTTTGCTACGCCCCTCTTCTAAATGACCCTGTTATAGGCATTCAAATGCAAAAGTTCAACTTTTTTTTTATAATTATTGATCTAGAGAGTCCAGAGAATTGTCCTAGACTGGTTTGTTTCCGATCAGGCAAAAATCCAGAGACTAGTTCGCAAAAGTAGGTTTTAAACATAATCGCAAATATTTAATGAACGATTTGATTGACAGCAATGCTTTTAGAGGAAAAGTTGTTCAGTATGAGGAGCCCTATCATATGATGTGTATATTTGGTTGATGTGTGCAACACCACGTGATTACAGAGCCAAAAAACTCGTTAGCGCCAACTAGTGGCCGATTTCTTTCAAAATTCTTACAGACCTCTAAGTCCATGAGTCAAACATGCCCACCGAGTTTCATTCCGATCAGCCTCCGTTAACCTTGTCTTAGAGGTGCTCAAACTTCATTGGCCAATAGCAGCCATGTTTTTTGAGATACGCCAATGTCCTCATAGACATATATGGTACCTTGGACCAAGACACTGCATACCAATTTTCAAGTCAATCGGACTAGCGGTCGGGTCGTTATAGCCATTTTCATGTTTTTTTCGTGTTATAGCGCCACCAAGTGTTCAATCGTCGCGATTATTTTATCGTGACCCAAGACTCAGTCCATACACATGTGTACAAAGTTTGGTAAAGATATCTCATTTTGTTCTTGAGTTATAGCCATTTTAGTAAAATAGGCTCCTCCCACAACGTTCGTTTTCCGCCCCTTAGCGATCGTGAATAGAAATTTCAATTTTTTTTCGATAATTATTGATATTCATACTCCAGAGAACATTTCTGCACTGGTTTGGTTCCGATCGGGCAAAAATCCAGGGACTAGTTCGCAAAAGTAGTTTTTTGACAAAATTCAAAATGGCGGAAAATCTATAATGGCGGAAATGAAATCGGAGATATACATTTTTTACGTCAGGTATTCAGCTTTCCAATGATATAAGACACTTGAGTCTACGACATACGGTTTAGGAGTTATGAGCAGTTTTGCGCAATTGATTGCTATAGCGCCACCTATAGGCCAATCTGGCTCATAATTTGATAACCTCTCCTCGATTTTTGTACTACCATCTGACAAAGTTTCAACGCTCCAGCCCTTACGGTTTGGGCTGCACGATGCGTTTTAGCGGAGAATAATAATAATAATAATAATAATAATAAAAATCAATACAATTACAATAGGGTTTCAGCACTTCGTGCTTGAACCCCTAATAATAAAAATCAGCACAAATACAATAGGTGTTCAGCACTTCGTGCTTGAACCCCTAATTAAAGCTGCAAGCAGCATTTAGCGGGGTTCAAGCCTTTAAGGCCTTTAAGCACACAAGCATCAAAAGACATTACATTTTATTTAGCAAGATTTTAAACACTGAAATAATAGATGGAAAAGTCCATTTACAGGCAATATTGGCAATTTACCATAGAAAACATATGGTTTTAAAAGGTTTTTAATAGTTATAGCGCCACCTATGGTCCGATCTCTATAAAACTTTGCATGCTTGTTAATGATGTTATGACCCCCATGCCCACCAATTTTCGTGAAGTTTTGATTTTTCCCTTAGAATATATCAAATGATATGCATATTTCGTGGATGTGTGCAACACCACGTGATTACAGAGCCATAAAACTCATTAGCGCCAACTAGTGGCCGATTTTTTTCAAAATTCTTACCGACCTCTAGGGCCATGAGACTTGTCTAATAGGTGCTCAAATTTAATTGGCTGTGGCAGCCATGTTTTTTGAGATATGCAAATGTCCTCACAGACATACTTGGTACCTTGGACCAAGACACTGCATACCAATTTTCAAGTCAATCGGACTAGCGGTTAAAGCCATTTTCATGTTTTTTTACGTTATTGCGCCACCAAGAGTTAAATCGTCGCGATTTTTTTTATTGTGACCAAAGACTCAGCCTATACACATGTCTACCAAGTTTGGTAAAGATATCTCATTTTGTTCTTGAGTTATAGCTTTTTTAGTAAATAGGCTCCGCCCTGAACGACTATTTTTACGCTCCTTAACAACCGTGAATATAAATTTCGACTTTTTTTTGATAATTATTCATAACCTGACTCCAGAGAACATTTTGTCACTGGTTTGGTTCCGATCGGGCAAAAAACCTAGGACTAGTTTGCAAAAGTAGTTTTTTGACAAAATTCAAAATGGCGGAAAATCTATAATGGCGGAAATTAAATCGGAGATATACGTTTTGTTCGACATAGACTCACCTTTCCAATGATATAAGACACTTGAGTCTACGTCATACGGTTTAGGAGTTATAAGCCATTTTGCGCTTTTGATTGCTGTAGCGCCACCTATTGTCCAATCGGGTTCATACTCTGACAACATTAGCCTCGATTTTTGTACTATCATCTGATGAAGTTTCAAGTCTCTAGCATTTACGCTTTGGTCTGCACGATCACAGTTTAAATATGATTGAACAATATTAGTTTAGAGGATAAGCCAATGAGTGGTCTTCTGCTGCCATCTGGTGGCAATTTTAGGTAATACGCCATAATATATTTGAGATAAATTAATTTGACAAAATGTGATTGTAAATATTGTAATAATGACTTTATAATGTCTAAATAGGAATTATAGAACATGATAAGTAAATAGTATGAAAAAATGACTATTTATGCCCAGTAGGTGGCAGCAGAGAACCACTCATTGGCTCATTTTCATTTTAAATGTCTGTTTTTCATTTAATGGGCACATTTCCAAGTTAATGTCTTCAAACGTGCTTAACTCACATGCACATTTTGTTGGTGATATAAATATTTGAAATAAATGATGGGTAACAAATAGCTTATTCCAGGTTTTCCCCTTTAAAACATATTTTCAGGCATTATTTTAATTGTAATTTAATAATTATTGTAAAAACATTAATCAAATGAACAAATTAATTGATAAACATTGACAAAATGTCATTTTCAATGCTATTATAATGTTTTTTTAGAGTTTATATATATGCTTAGTGGACAGAATGAACCAATGAGTGGTCTTCTGCTGCCCTCTGCTGGACATTCTACTTATTAATAAAGTCTTTTCACAGTTGCTTTGCAATAAACACTATAAAATCAGTTATATATCAAATTGGTCTTCCATGTTAATTCCATTATGCATGCTTATACACACACACACACACACACACACACACACACACACACACACACACACACACACACACACACACACACACACACACACACACACACACACACACACACACACACACACACACACACACACACACACACACACACACACACACTTTTTTAATGCTATGGTCTATAATCATTTCACATAGCTCTTTGTAACTATTAATCAGATTTTTAAAAATGTATTCAGAAACATAGGACTACACACACACATTTTGTTGTAGATACAGACATTTGAACTTTATGATGTTGCAGTAAACAAAATGTTTCCTGCCAGTCTCCTTCAAGATTCACATTTCTCAATGTGAAAATTGTCAATAGTAATACTTAATAGATTCATTTTAACTAAATGTGATTGCAAATGTTAAAATAGTGATTTATTTTAAGCTGAATATGACTTGTAGATCAATATTAGAGTGTAGTACAATAAAATGAACAGCGGGGGGCAGCAAACGACCACTTATTGGCTTAATATACCATTATTTTCATAATTTTCAGCTTTTTAACTGTTATAGAGGCAAATATTGTCCTATCTGTCTGAAATTTTTCATGCTTGTTTAGAGGCATAGTACACATGTTCTGACTTGTTTTTAAGAATATCTGAGCATTCATTGAATAGATATAGGCATTTGGGGACACTTGGTCAAGGCCACATCATGAAATAACCCTGTTATGGCCATTCAGATGCAAAAGTTTAACTTTTTTTAAAAATAATTATTGCTCTAAAGAGTCCAGAGAATTGTACTGCACTGGTTTGGTTCTGATCAGGTTGAAAAATCTATGACTAGTTTGCAAAAGTAGGTTATTAACATAATTGTGAATGTTTAAATAACAATTTGATTGACAGTATTGGTTCTTGAGGCAAAGTTGTTCAGTATGAGGAGATCTATCATAATTTATGCATATTATGTGGATGTTTTTAACCCCACCTGATTACAGAGATGGAAAATACTATTTACAGCCAATACAGGCATTTCACCATAGGATTACATGGTTTTCAAAGCTTTTTAACAGTTATAGCGCCACCTATGGTCCGATCTCCATGAAACTTTGCATGATTTTTCAGCATGTTATGTTACATATACATAACAATTTTCGTGAAGTTTTGAGTTTTCCTTTAGGATTTATAGGCTTTTGAGTGTATTTTGCTATGCCCCTCTTCTAAATGACCCTGTTATAGCCATCCAAAGGCAAAAGTTCAACTTTTTTCGATAATTATTGATCTAGAGAGTCCAGAGAATTGTCCTAGACTGGTTTGGTTCCGATCAGGCAAAAATCCAGGGACTAGTTCGCAAAAGTAGGTTTTAAACATAATCGCAAATATTTAATGAACGATTTGATTGACAGCAATGCTTCTAGAGGAAAAGTTGTTCAGTATGAGGAGCCCTATCATATGATGTGTATATTTGGTTGATGTGTGCAACACCACGTGATTACAGAGCCATAAAACTCGTTAGCGCCAACTAGTGGCCGATTTCTTTCAAAATTCTTACAGACCTCTAAGTCCATGAGTCAAACATGCCCACCGAGTTTCATTCCGATCGGCCTCTGTTAACCTTTTCTTAGAGGTGCTCAAATTTCATTGGCCAATAGCAGCCATGTTCTTTGAGATACGCCAATGTCCTCATAGACATACATGGTACCTTGGACCAAAACACTGCATACCAATTTTCAAGTCAATCGGACTAGCGGTCGGGTGGTTATAGCCATTTTCAAGTTTTTTTTGTGTTATAGCGCCACCAAGTGTTCAATCGTCGCGATTCTTTTATCTTGACCCAAGACTCAGTCCATACACATGTGTACAAAGTTTGGTAAAGATATCTCATTTTGTTCTTGAGTTATAGCCATTTTAGTAAAATAGGCTCCTCCCACAACGTTCGTTTTCCGCCCCTTAGCAACCGTGAATAGAAATTTCAACTTTTTTTCAATAATTATTGATATTCAGACTCCAGAGAACATTTCTGCACTGGTTTGGTTCCGATCGGGCTAAAATCCAGGGACTAGTTCGCAAAAGAAGTTTTTTGACAAAATTCAAAATGGCGGAAAATCTATAATGGCGGAAATGAAATCCGAGATATACATTTTTTACGTCAGGTATTCAGCATTCCAATGATATAAGACACTTGAGTCTACGACATACGGTCTAGGAGTTATGAGCAGTTTCGCGCAATTGATTGCTATAGCGCCACCTATAGGCCAATCGGGGTCATAATTTGATAACCTCTCCTCGATTTTTGTACTACCATCTGACAAAGTTTCAAAGCTCCAGCTTCTACGGTTTGGGCTGCACGATGCGTTTTAGCGGAGAATAATAATAATAATTAAAGCTGCAAGCAGCATTTAGCGGGGTTCAAGCCTTTAAGGCCTTTAAGCACACAAGCATCAAAAGACATTAAGTTTTATTTAGCAAGATTTTAAACGCTGAAATAATAGATGGAAAATTCAATTTACAGGCAATTCACCATAGGAAACATGGTTTTAAAAGGTTTTTAACAGTTATAGCGCCACCTATGGTCCGATCTCTATAAAACGTTTAATGCTTGTTAAGGATCTAATGTCACATATGGCCACCAATTTTCGTGAAGTTTTGAGCTTTCCCTTAGAATTTATAGGCTTTAGAGTGTTTTTTGCCACGCCTCTTTTCGAAATGACCCTGTTATAGCCATCCAAATGCAAAAGTTAAACTTTTTTTTGATAATTATTGATCTAGAGAGTCCAGAGAATTGTCCTAGACTGGTTTGGTTCCGATCGGGCAAAAAAACAGGGACTTATTTGCAAAAGTAGGTTTTTAACATAATCACGAATATTTAATGAACGATTTGATTGACAGCAATGTTTCTAGAGACAAAGTTGTTCAGTATGAGGAGATCTATCAAATTATATCAATATTGTGGGAATATGTGAAACATCACGTGATTAAAGAGCCATAAAACTAATTGGCGCCTACTAGTGGCCAAATTCTTAAAAAATTATTACAGACCTCTAGGACCCTGAGTCAAACATGCTCGCCAACTTTTGTTCCGATCGGCCTCTGTTAACCTTGTCTAATAAGTGCTCACATTTCATTGGCCAATGGCGGCCATGTTTTTTGAGCTACGCCAATTTCCTTTATAGACATGCGTGGTACCTTGGACCAAGACACTGCATACCAACTTTCAAGTCAATCGGACTGGCAGTCGGGTGGTTATAGCCCTTTTCATGTTTTTTTATGTTATAGCGCCACCAAGTGTTCAATCCTCACAATTCTTTTTACCTTGACCAAAGACTCATCCCATACACAAGTGTACCAAGTTTGGTGAAGATATCTCATTTCGTTCCTGAGTTATAGCCCTTTTAGTAAAATAGGCTCTGTAACAGGCTTCAAACCAGTTGTTCCATTATGCATGGTTACACACACACACACACACACACACACACACACACACACACACACACACACACAATGTTTTTGAGATATGTTATTGTGAAAATATCTTTTAATGGTCTATGAGCATGTCACATTTTTTTGTGAAATGCACCACGTTCTAGTATTATTTACTATGATTAACCATGTATCTATAACCATAGATCAATATTAGAGTGTAGTACAATAAAATGAACAGCGGGGGGCAGCAAAAGACCACATATTGGTCATTATTTTCATATGAACTCTGTCATTTTCACCTTTTTAACTGTTATAGAGGCAAATATTGTCCTATCTGTCTGAAAATTGTCATGCTTGTTTGGAGGCATATTACACATGTTCTGACTTGTTTTTAAGAATATTTGAGCATTCATTGAATAGATATAGGCATTTGGGGACACTTGGTCAAGGCCAGACACACACACACTTTTTTAATGCTATGGTCTATAATCATTTCACATAGCTCTTTGTAACTATTAATCAGATTTTTAAAAATGTATTCAGAAACATAGGACTACACACACACATTTTGTTGTAGTTACAGACATTTGAACTTTATGATGTTGCAGTAAACAAAATGTTTCCTGCAAGTCTCCTTCAAGATTCACATTTCTCAATGTGACAATTGTCAATAGTAATACTTAATAGATTAATTTTAACTAAATGTGATAGCAAATGTTAAAATAGTGATTTATTTAAAGCTGAAAATGACTTGTATATCAATATTAGAGTGTAGTACAATAAAATGAACAGCGGGGGGCAGCAAACGACCACTTATTGGCTTAATATACCATTATTTTCATAATTTTCAGCTTTTTAACTGTTATAGAGGCAAATATGGTCCTATCTGTCTGAAAATTTTCATGCTTGTTTAGAGGCATAGTACACATGTTCTGACTTGTTTTTAAGAATATCTGAGCATTCATTGAATAGATATAGGCATTTGGGGACACTTGGTCAAGGCCACATCTTGAAATAACCCAGTTATAGCCATTCAGATGCAAAAGTTTAACTTTTTTTAAAAATAATTATTGCTCTAAAGAGTCCAGAGAATTGTACTGCCCTGGGTTGGTTCTGATCAGGTTGAAAAATCTATGACTAGTTTGCAAAAGTAGGTTATTAACATAATTGTGAATGTTTAAATAACGATTTGATTGACAGTATTAGTTCTTGAGGCAAAGTTGTTCAGTATGAGGAGATCTATCATAATTTATGCATATTATGTGGATGTTTTTAACCCCACCTGATTACAGAGATGGAGAATACCATTTACAGCCAATACAGGCATTTCACCATAGGAATACATGGTTTTCAAAGCTTTTTAACAGTTATAGCGCCACCTATGGTCCGATCTCCATGAAACTTTGCATGCTTTTTCAGCATGTTATGTTACATATACATAATAATTTTCGTGAAGTTTTGAGTTTTCCTTTAGGATTTATATGCTTTTGAGTGTATTTTGCTACGCCCCTCTTCTAAATGACCCTGTTATAGGCATTCAAATGCAAAAGTTCAACTTTTTTTTGATAATTATTGATCTAGAGAGTCCAGAGAATTGTCCTAGACTGGTTTGTTTCCGATCAGACAAAAATCCAGAGACTAGTTCGCAAAAGTAGGTTTTAAACATAATCGCAAATATTTAATGAACGCTTTGATTGACAGCAATGCTTTTAGAGGAAAAGTTGTTCAGTATGAGGAGCCCTATCATATGATGTGTATATTTGGTTGATGTGTGCAACACCACGTGATTACAGAGCCAAAAAACTCGTTAGCGCCAACTAGTGGCCGATTTCTTTCAAAATTTTTACAGACCTCTAAGTCCATGAGTCAAACATGCCCACCGAGTTTCATTCCGATCAGCCTCCGTTAACCTTGTCTTAGAGGTGCTCAAACTTCATTGGCCAATAGCAGCCATGTTTTTTGAGATACGCCAATGTCCTCATAGACATACATGGTACCTTGGACCAAGACACTGCATACCAATTTTCAAGTCAATCGGACTAGCGGTCGGGTCGTTATAGCCATTTTCATGTTTTTTTCGTGTTATAGCGCCACCAAGTGTTCAATCGTCGCGATTCTTTTATCGTGACCCAAGACTCAGTCCATACACATGTGAACAAAGTTTGGTAAAGATATCTCATTTTGTTCTTGAGTTATAGTCATTTTAGTAAAATAGGCTCCTCCCACAACGTTCGTTTTCCGCCCCTTAGCGATCGTGAATAGAAATTTCAACTTTTTTTCAATAATTATTGATATTCAGACTCCAGAGAACATTTCTGCACTGGTTTGGTTCCGATCGGGCAAAAATCCAGGGACTAGTTCGCAAAAGTAGTTTTTTAACAAAATTCAAAATGGCGGAAAATCTATAATGGCGGAAATGAAATCGGAGATATACATTTTTTACGTCAGGTATTCAGCTTTCCAATGATATAAGACACTTGAGTCTACGACATACGGTTTAGGAGTTATGAGCAGTTTTGCGCAATTGATTGCTATAGCGCCACCTATAGGCCAATCTGGCTCATAATTTGATAACCTCTCCTCGATTTTTGTACTACCATCTGACAAAGTTTCAAAGCTCCAGCTTCTACGGTTTGGGCTGCATGATGCGTTTTAGCGGAGAATAATAATAATAATAATAATAATTAAAGCTGCAAGCAGCATTTATCGGGGTTCAAGCAGATAAGGCCTTTAAGCACACAAGCATCAAAAGACCTTGGGCCCTATTTTAACGATCTGAAACGCAAGTGTCAAAGCACGAAGCGCAAGTAACTTTGTGGGCGGGTCTCGGCGCTGTTGCTATTTTCCCGGCGGGATAAATGTTTCTTGCGCCCGGCGCAAATCTAAAATGGGTTGGTCTGAAGTAGCTTCATTATTTATAGGTGTGGTTTGGGCGTGACGTGAATAAACCAATCCGAGCGTCATCCAACATTCCCTGTAAAAGCAGGTGCGCAAGTTCCATTATGGATTGGTATTATTATGGCGTATTTACCAGGCGCACGCCAGGAGCGGTTCACAGCCGAGGAGACTGATGTTCTTGTAAGAGCAGTGAAAGACAGAGAAGTTGTGTTGTATGGGGATGGGAGAAACCCACCCAAAATAGCGTCGGTTAAACAGGCGTGGGAGGAAATAGCCACAATTGTTTCATCAGCTGGCATCCCCAGGACGTCGCACCAGTGCCGCAAGCGCTACAATGACATCAGAAGACGGGGAAAGTCCAAGCTTGCCAGCATCAATCGGGCACGCCGTGTAACGGGAGGTGGATCTGCCTCTACTCAGCACCTGACACCAGCAGAGGACATCGCTGCGTCCACCCTCACCGATTTTTTTTCCTGGTTCTTGACCGACAAACCAATTTGTTAGATGTCCTTATATCATGGGCGTCAGTTTGGTTTGAAATGTGCTGGGGACAGAGACGCATTCAGAAGTGCATTTTCAGAAGTGCTGGGTACATTTTTTTTTCTCTTTCGCGCAGGTCATGTTTTGAAAGACTATGTCCTGTAGCTTACTAATGTAAATAAATAAAAATGTCAGATGAGAGACATATTGCGGGTCTTATAGCCTATCTTACTCATGCCGACGAAAGCGCCCCGCGAATTCTTTAATATTTTTCATTTTTGCAATTTTTTTTACCACTTCATTATCAGAGTCCCACTGGAGCCCGTGTTTTTTTTATCCTCCCTATTACGCATTAGTTACAGCCATTAAAATAGTTCAGTTTTGTTTTTAATGTCAAAGTAGATATATTTCGTTTTGTTTCTTTATTAAGTTAATTTAGAAAAATGTTTAAAGCATTTAATGTTTGTTAAACTAAAGTTTTTGCTTTTTAAAGTGACGACCAAGCGGCCAGCGCGGGTGCAAAATAGGAATGACACATGCGTCGGTGTACAAAGTCATTTGCGCTGGGTGCAAGATAGGGCCCATTAAGTTTTATTTAGCAAGCATTTAACAACTGCCATCATAGATGAAAAAGTCAATTTACAGCCTATACAGGCAGTTTACCATAGGAAATATATGGTTTTAAAGCGTTTTTACAGTTATAGCACCTTTTGCCTGAGTCTTCTTATAGTCTTGCCTGATCTCCACCACTTTTATTAGTAGTACTCAAAGTGTGCCCATACTGTATATATGTGGAGGGAGTTTGATTGACAGGCGATCTGACTAATCATAATCCGCCGTTTTGTCCAACAAAGCAGTCAGGAAAGTTAGTAGATTAACATAGGAGGAATTAAATTTGAAAAACAAAGTGTACTGACGTCTTAGCACTTTAAAACAACATTCCTTTTATGTTCATTCATGTTTATTTTAATGATATAAATTAACTAGAAGGAAGAGATGATCGGTTCACAAGCAGCTTTAACTGAGCCTCGAGTCTACAGCAATCTATCAGACACATTAAAGAGTCACAAAATGGTATTTATTGTTTAAATGTCTCTAAAAATTTACTACATTTGAAAGGTGAGACTTTGTTTCATATCAAAAGTACTTGTCTGTCAGCACGCAGTTTTTTCTCTGATCCGCAATGTATTTTTCAATGCGTGAGAACTTGGTGTGGTGTGAGAGTGGCGTCGCTTGTCAGACTTGTATGGACGGGGATTTGCCAGTCCCAATTCAGAACAAATTTCATCACAATCCATCATTGTTCGTTTCAAACATGTGAGAGCATCAAAATGATCCATGGGTGAAATTGATTGGATTTAATTTATTTTTTTGTCAGTTCCTATCATAATTTTAACATTTTGGCGTTATTGTTTAGCTATTTACCTATGTTTACAAATTTCCTTTGTTTTTTTGTTGTTGTCTCGATCAGACTAACAGCTTTGAAGATAACCACAATTTTTTAAAGCTCTAAATGACACTTACAAAAACCATAAGGCAAAACCTGGCATGTTTGGTATTGTTGGACTCGGCAAGGATTCTTAGGAGGTCACTCCTGTGAAAAAAACACGCGCTTGAAACTTCTAAGGCTCCTTCAAGGCATTGTGCCAATGACGTATACAGAGTTTTTTGAGATACACCAATGTTCTCATAGACTATCATGGCACCCTGGACAAAGACACTGCATGCCAATTTTCAGTAGACTAACGGTTGGGTGCGCTTATAGCTATTTTCATGATTTCTTTCACTGTTATAGCGCCACCAAGTGGCCAATTGTCACGATTCTTTTCATGTCAACTCAGATTGAGCTTATGAACATGTGTCCCAAGTTTAGCGAAAATATCTTTTTCCGTTCACAAGTTATAACCATTTTATAGCGCCACCAAGTGTCCAATTGTCATGAGTTTTTTTCACGTGACCTCAGAATGAGCTCATGAACTTGTGTCCCAAGTTTTGCGAAAATATCCCTTTCCTTTCACAAGTTAAAACCGTTTTAAAGTGCCACCTAGTGGCCAATCGTTGCGATTTTTTTCAAGTGATCTCAGAATGAGCTCACAAAGATGTATCCCAAGTTTAGCAAAAAAAATCTCTTTCCGTTCACAATTTATAACCATTTTAGTAAAAATGGCCCTGGTGCCATCAAAGATTTTGGTTCCCCTTATCGACCGTTAATTGAAATTTTGAATTTTTTGGATGATTATTGATTGTCCGACTCCAGAGAATAGTCTTGCAGTGGTTTGGTTCCAATCGGGCCAAAAACCTAGGAGAAGTCAGCAAAAATATGTTTTTAAAAAAAATGCAATTTACTCGAAATTGGCGCCTGAAGGGTCCTGGGATCCTGGTCCTGGGACAATCGGTCTAAGAGTTATGAGCAATTTTGAACTTTTGGTTGCTGTAGCGCCACCTATGGGCCATTCGGGGTCATACTCTGATAGGTTGTCCCCAAGTTGAGGCCTACCATCTGGCCAGGTTTCAAGTCTCTAGGCCTTACGGTTTGGCCTGCACGATGCGTTTTACGAATCCTTACAATTACAATAGGGTTTCAGCATTTCATGCTTGAACCCCTAATAAGAATGAAGGCTTTTTGCCAGTTATAGCGCCACCTATGGTCCGATCTCCATGAAACTCTGCATGATTCCTCACCATGTTCTGACACATATGCTCATCAATTTTTGTGAAGTTCTGAGTTTTCCTTTGGGATTTATAGGCTTTTGAGTGTATTTTGCCACGCCCCTTTTCTAAATGACCCTGTTACAGCCACTCATATGCCAAAGTTCAACTTTTTTTTGATAATTATTGATCTAAAGAGTCCAGAGAATTGTCCTAGACTGGTTTGCTTCCGATCGGGCGAAAAACCAGGGACTAGTTTGCAAAAGTAGGTTTTGGACAAAATTCGACATAGCAGAAAACTTTCCCTGCCTACATCAAAATCGGAGATAGCCATTTTGTCCGGCTTTAGCCACGGATTCCAACGATATAAGACACTTGATCCTGGGACAATCGGTCTAAGAGTTATGAGCAATTTTGAACTTTTGGTTGCTGTAGCGCCACCTATGGGCCATTCGGGGTCATACTCTGATAGGTTGTCCCCAAGTTGAGGCCTACCATCTGGCCAGGTTTCAAGTCTCTAGGCCTTACGGTTTGGCCTGCACGATGCGTTTTACGAATCCTTACAATTACAATAGGGTTTCAGCATTTCATGCTTGAACCCCTAATAAGAAGGAAGGCTTTTTGCCAGTTATAGCACCACCTATGGTCCGATCTCCATGAAACTCTGCATGCTTCCTCACCATGTTCTGACACATATGGTCATCAATTTTGGTGAAGTTCTGAGTTTTTATTTGGGATGTATAGGCTTTTTAGTGTATTTTGCCACGCCCCTTTTCTAAATGACCCTGTTACAGCCACCCAAATGCAAAAGTTTAACTTTTCTTTGATAATTATTGATCTAGAGAGTCCAGAGAATTGTCCTAGACTGGTTCGGTTCTGATCGGGCGAAAAACCAGGGACTAGTTTGCAAAAGTAGGTTTTGGACGAAATTCAACATAGCAGAAACTTTTCCCTGCCTACATCAAAATCGGAGATAGCCATTTTGTCTGCCTTGAGCCAAGGATTCCAACGATATAAGACACTTGATCCTGAGACAAACAGTCTAAGAGTTATGAGCAATTTTGAACTTTTGGTTTCTGTAGCGCCACCTATGGGCCATTCGGGGTCATACTCTGACAGGTTGTCCCCAAACTGAGGCCTACCATCTGGCCAGGTTTCATGTCTCTAGGCCTTACGGTTTGGCCTGCACGATGCGTTTTACGAATCCTTACAATTACAATAGGGTTTCAGCATTTCATGCTTGAACCCCTAATAAGAATGAAGGCTTTTTGCCAGTTATAGCGCCACCTATGGTCCGATCTCCATGAAACTCTGCATGCTTCCTCACCATGTTCTGACACATATGCTCATCAATTTTGGTGAAGTTCTGAGTTTTCATTTGGGATGTATAGGCTTTTTAGTGTATTTTGCCACGCCCCTTTTCTAAATGACCCTGTTACAGCCACCCAAATGCAAAAGTTCAACTTTTTTTTGATAATTATTGATCTAGAGAGTCCAGAGAATTGTCCTAGACTGGTTCGGTTCCCATCGGGCGAAAAACCAGGGACTAGTTCGCAAAAGTAGGTTTTGGACAAAATTCGACATAGCAGAAAATTTTCCCTGCCTACATCCAAATCGGAGATAGCCATTTTGTCTGCCTTGAGCCAATGATTCCAACGATATAAGACACTTGATCCTGGGACAAACGGTCTAAGAGTTATGAGCAATTTTGAACTTTTGGTTGCTGTAGCGCCACCTATGGGCCATTCGGGTTCATACTCTGATAGGTTGTCCCCAAACTGAGGCCTACCATCTGGCCAGGTTTCATGTCTCTAGGCCTTACGGTTTGGCCTGCACGATGCGTTTTACGAATCCTTACAATTACAATAGGGTTTCAGCATTTCATGCTTGAACCCCTAATAATAAAAATCAATACAATTACAATAGGGTTTCAGCACTTCGTGCTTGAACCCCTAATAATAAAAATCAATACAATTACAATAGGGTTTCAGCACTTCGTGCTTGAACCCCTAATAATAAAAATCAATACAATTACAATAGGGTTTCAGCACTTCGTGCTTGAACCCCTAATAATAAAAATCAGCACAAATACAATAGGTGTTCAGCACTTCGTGCTTGAACCCCTAAAAAGTTGAACTTTTGCATTTGGGTGGCTGTAACAGGGTCATTTAGAAAAGGGGCGTGGCAAAATACACTAAAAAGCCTATACATCCCAAATGAAAACTCAGAACTTAACCAAAATTGATGAGCATATGTGCCAGAACATGGTGAGGAAGCATGCAGAGTTTAATGGAGATCGGACCATAGGTGGTGCTATAACTGGCAAAAAGCCTTCATTCTTATTAGGGGTTCAAGCATGAAATGCTGAAACCCTATTGTAATTGTAAGTATTCGTAAAACGCATCGTGCAGGCCAAACCGTAAGGCCTAGAGACATGAAACCTGGCCAGATGGTAGGCCTCAGTTTGGGGACAACCTATCAGAGTATGACCCCGAATGGCCCATAGGTGGCGCTACAGCAACCAAAAGTTCAAAATTGCTCATAACTCTTAGACTGTTTGTCTCAGGATCAAGTGTCTTATATCGTTGGAATCTTTGGCTCAAGGCAGACAAAATGGCTATCTCCAATTTTGATGTAGGCAGGGAAAAGTTTCTGCTATGTCGAATTTTGTCCAAAACCTACTTTTGCGAACTAGTCCCTGGTTTTTCGCCCGATCGGAACCGAACCAGTCTAGGACAATTCTCTGGACTCTCTAGATCAATATTTATCAAAAAAAAGTTGAACTTTGGCATTTGGGTGGCTGTAACAGGGTCATTTACAAAAGGGGCGTGGCAAAATACACTAAAAAGCCTATTAATCCCAAATGAAAACTCAGAACTTCACCAAAATTGATGAGCATATGTGCCAGAACATGGTGAGGAAGCATGCAGAGTTTCATGGAGATCGGACCATAGGTGGCGCTATAACTGGCAAAAAGCCTTCATTCTTATTAGGGGTTCAAGCATGAAATGCTGAAACCCTATTGTAATTGTAAGGATTCGTAAAACGCATCGTGCAGGCCAAACCGTAAGGCCTAGAGACATGAAACCTGGCCAGATGGTAGGCCTCAGTTTGGGGACAACCTATCAGAGTATGACCCCGAATGGCCCATAGGTGGCGCTACAGCAACCAAAAGTTCAAAATTGCTCATAACTCTTAGACTGTTTGTCTCAGGATCAAGTGTCTTATATCGTTGGAATCTTTGGCTCAAGGCAGACAAAATGGCTATCTCCGATTTTGATGTAGGCAGGGAAAAGTTTCTGCTATGTCGAATTTTGTCCAAAACCTACTTTTGCGAACTAGTCCCTGGTTTTTCGCCCGATCGGAACCGAACCAGTCTAGGACAATTCTCTGGACTCTCTAGATCAATATTTATCAAAAAAAAGTTGAACTTTGGCATTTGGGTGGCTGTAACAGGGTCATTTACAAAAGGGGCGTGGCAAAATACACTAAAAAGCCTATTAATCCCAAATGAAAACTCAGAACTTCACCAAAATTGATGAGCATATGTGCCAGAACATGGTGAGGAAGCATGCAGAGTTTAATGGAGATCGGACCATAGGTGGTGCTATAACTGGCAAAAAGCCTTCATTCTTATTAGGGGTTCAAGCATGAAATGCTGAAACCCTATTGTAATTGTAAGTATTCGTAAAACGCATCGTGCAGGCCAAACCGTAAGGCCTAGAGACATGAAACCTGGCCAGATGGTAGGCCTCAGTTTGGGGACAACCTATCAGAGTATGACCCCGAATGGCCCATAGGTGGCGCTACAGCAACCAAAAGTTCAAAATTGCTCATAACTCTTAGACTGTTTGTCTCAGGATCAAGTGTCTTATATCGTTGGAATCTTTGGCTCAAGGCAGACAAAATGGCTATCTCCGATTTTGATGTAGGCAGGGAAAAGTTTCTGCTATGTCGAATTTTGTCCAAAACCTACTTTTGCGAACTAGTCCCTGGTTTTTCGCCCGATCGGAACCGAACCAGTCTAGGACAATTCTCTGGACTCTCTAGATCAATATTTATCAAAAAAAAGTTGAACTTTGGCATTTGGGTGGCTGTAACAGGGTCATTTACAAAAGGGGCGTGGCAAAATACACTAAAAAGCCTATTAATCCCAAATGAAAACTCAGAACTTCACCAAAATTGATGAGCATATGTGCCAGAACATGGTGAGGAAGCATGCAGAGTTTCATGGAGATCGGACCATAG
The DNA here is from genome assembly GCF_949357685.1 of Gobio gobio. NCBI lineage: Eukaryota > Metazoa > Chordata > Actinopteri > Cypriniformes > Gobionidae > Gobio > Gobio gobio. The sequence goes on from NC_137098.1 coordinate 24,314,423, forward strand.
GTGGCGCTATAACTGGCAAAAAGCCTTCATTCTTATTAGGGGTTCAAGCATGAAATGCTGAAACCCTATTGTAATTGTAAGGATTCGTAAAACGCATCGTGCAGGCCAAACCGTAAGGCCTAGAGACATGAAACCTGGCCAGATGGTAGGCCTCAGTTTGGGGACAACCTATCAGAGTATGCCCCCGAATGGCCCATAGGTGGCGCTACAGCAACCAAAAGTTCAAAATTGCTCATAACTCTTAGACTGTTCGTCTCAGGATCAAGTGTCTTATATCGTTGGAATCCTTGGCTCAAGGCAGACAAAATGGCTATCTCCGATTTTGATGTAGGCAGGGAAAAGTTTCTGCTATGTCGTATTTTGTCCAAAACCTACTTTTGCGAACTAGTCCCTGGTTTTTTGCCCGATCGGAACTGAACCAGTCTAGGACAATTCTCTGGACTCTCTAGATCAATAATTATCAAAAAAAAGTTGAACTTTGGCATTTGGGTGGCTGTAACAGGGTCATTTAGAAAAGGGGCGTGGCAAAATACACTAAAAAGCCTATACATCCCAAATGAAAACTCAGAACTTCACCAAAATTGATGACCATATGTGTCAGAACATGGTGAGGAATCATGCAGAGTTTCATGGAGATCGGACCATAGGTGGCGCTATAACTGGCAAAAAGCCTTCATTCTTATTAGGGGTTCAAGCATGAAATGCTGAAACCCTATTGTAATTGTAAGGATTCGTAAAACGCATCGTGCAGGCCAAACCGTAAGGCCTAGAGACATGAAACCTGGCCAGATGGTAGGCCTCAGTTTGGGGACAACCTATCAGAGTATGACCCCGAATGGCCCATAGGTGGCGCTACAGCAACCAAAAGTTCAAAATTGCTCATAACTCTTAGACTGTTCGTCTCAGGATCAAGTGTCTTATATCGTTGGAATCCTTGGCTCAAGGCAGACAAAATGGCTATCTCCGATTTTGATGTAGGCAGGGAAAAGTTTCTGCTATGTCGAATTTTGTCCAAAACCTACTTTTGCGAACTAGTCCCTGGTTTTTTGCCCGATCGGAACTGAACCAGTCTAGGACAATTCTCTGGACTCTCTAGATCAATAATTATCAAAAAAAAGTTGAACTTTGGCATGTGGGTGGCTGTAACAGGGTCATTTAGAAAAGGGGCGTGGCAAAATACACTAAAAAGCCTATACATCCCAAATGAAAACTCAGAACTTCACCAAAATTGATGACCATATGTGTCAGAACATGGTGAGGAATCATGCAGAGTTTCATGGAGATCGGACCATAGGTGGCGCTATAACTGGCAAAAAGCCTTCATTCTTATTAGGGGTTCAAGCATGAAATGCTGAAACCCTATTGTAATTGTAAGGATTCGTAAAACGCATCGTGCAGGCCAAACCGTAAGGCCTAGAGACATGAAACCTGGCCAGATGGTAGGCCTCAGTTTGGGGACAACCTATCAGAGTATGACCCCGAATGGCCCATAGGTGGCGCTACAGCAACCAAAAGTTCAAAATTGCTCATAACTCTTAGACTGTTTGTCTCAGGATCAAGTGTCTTATATCGTTGGAATCCTTGGCTCAAGGCAGACAAAATGGCTATCTCCGATTTTGATGTAGGCAGGGAAAAGTTTCTGCTATGTCGAATTTTGTCCAAAACCTACTTTTGCGAACTAGTCCCTGGTTTTTTGCCCGATCGGAACTGAACCAGTCTAGGACAATTCTCTGGACTCTCTAGATCAATAATTATCAAAAAAAAGTTGAACTTTTGCATTTGGGTGGCTGTAACAGGGTCATTTAGAAAAGGGGCGTGGCAAAATACACTAAAAAGCCTATACATCCCAAATGAAAACTCAGAACTTCACCAAAATTGATGAGCATATGTGCCAGAACATGGTGAGGAAGCATGCAGAGTTTAATGGAGATCGGACCATAGGTGGTGCTATAACTGGCAAAAAGCCTTCATTCTTATTAGGGGTTCAAGCATGAAATGCTGAAACCCTATTGTAATTGTAAGTATTCGTAAAACGCATCGTGCAGGCCAAACCGTAAGGCCTAGAGACATGAAACCTGGCCAGATGGTAGGCCTCAGTTTGGGGACAACCTATCAGAGTATGACCCCGAATGGCCCATAGGTGGCGCTACAGCAACCAAAAGTTCAAAATTGCTCATAACTCTTAGACTGTTTGTCTCAGGATCAAGTGTCTTATATCGTTGGAATCTTTGGCTCAAGGCAGACAAAATGGCTATCTCCGATTTTGATGTAGGCAGGGAAAAGTTTCTGCTATGTCGAATTTTGTCCAAAACCTACTTTTGCGAACTAGTCCCTGGTTTTTCGCCCGATCGGAACCGAACCAGTCTAGGACAATTCTCTGGACTCTCTAGATCAATATTTATCAAAAAAAAGTTGAACTTTGGCATTTGGGTGGCTGTAACAGGGTCATTTACAAAAGGGGCGTGGCAAAATACACTAAAAAGCCTATTAATCCCAAATGAAAACTCAGAACTTCACCAAAATTGATGAGCATATGTGCCAGAACATGGTGAGGAAGCATGCAGAGTTTAATGGAGATCGGACCATAGGTGGTGCTATAACTGGCAAAAAGCCTTCATTCTTATTAGGGGTTCAAGCATGAAATGCTGAAACCCTATTGTAATTGTAAGTATTCGTAAAACGCATCGTGCAGGCCAAACCGTAAGGCCTAGAGACATGAAACCTGGCCAGATGGTAGGCCTCAGTTTGGGGACAACCTATCAGAGTATGACCCCGAATGGCCCATAGGTGGCGCTACAGCAACCAAAAGTTCAAAATTGCTCATAACTCTTAGACTGTTTGTCTCAGGATCAAGTGTCTTATATCGTTGGAATCTTTGGCTCAAGGCAGACAAAATGGCTATCTCCGATTTTGATGTAGGCAGGGAAAAGTTTCTGCTATGTCGAATTTTGTCCAAAACCTACTTTTGCAAACTAGTCCCTGGTTTTTCGCCCGATCGGAACCGAACCAGTCTAGGACAATTCTCTGGACTCTCTAGATCAATATTTATCAAAAAAAAGTTGAACTTTGGCATTTGGGTGGCTGTAACAGGGTCATTTACAAAAGGGGCGTGGCAAAATACACTAAAAAGCCTATTAATCCCAAATGAAAACTCAGAACTTCACCAAAATTGATGAGCATATGTGCCAGAACATGGTGAGGAAGCATGCAGAGTTTCATGGAGATCGGACCATAGGTGGCGCTATAACTGGCAAAAAGCCTTCATTCTTATTAGGGGTTCAAGCATGAAATGCTGAAACCCTATTGTAATTGTAAGGATTCGTAAAACGCATCGTGCAGGCCAAACCGTAAGGCCTAGAGACATGAAACCTGGCCAGATGGTAGGCCTCAGTTTGGGGACAACCTATCAGAGTATGCCCCCGAATGGCCCATAGGTGGCGCTACAGCAACCAAAAGTTCAATATTGCTCATAACTCTTAGACTGTTCGTCTCAGGATCAAGTGTCTTATATCGTTGGAATCCTTGGCTCAAGGCAGACAAAATGGCTATCTCCGATTTTGATGTAGGCAGGGAAAAGTTTCTGCTATGTCGTATTTTGTCCAAAACCTACTTTTGCGAACTAGTCCCTGGTTTTTTGCCCGATCGGAACTGAACCAGTCTAGGACAATTCTCTGGACTCTCTAGATCAATAATTATCAAAAAAAAGTTGAACTTTGGCATTTGGGTGGCTGTAACAGGGTCATTTAGAAAAGGGGCGTGGCAAAATACACTAAAAAGCCTATACATCCCAAATGAAAACTCAGAACTTCACCAAAATTGATGACCATATGTGTCAGAACATGGTGAGGAATCATGCAGAGTTTCATGGAGATCGGACCATAGGTGGCGCTATAACTGGCAAAAAGCCTTCATTCTTATTAGGGGTTCAAGCATGAAATGCTGAAACCCTATTGTAATTGTAAGGATTCGTAAAACGCATCGTGCAGGCCAAACCGTAAGGCCTAGAGACATGAAACCTGGCCAGATGGTAGGCCTCAGTTTGGGGACAACCTATCAGAGTATGACCCCGAATGGCCCATAGGTGGCGCTACAGCAACCAAAAGTTCAAAATTGCTCATAACTCTTAGACTGTTTGTCTCAGGATCAAGTGTCTTATATCGTTGGAATCCTTGGCTCAAGGCAGACAAAATGGCTATCTCCGATTTTCATGTAGGCAGGGAAAAGTTTCTGCTATGTCGAATTTTGTCCAAAACCTACTTTTGCGAACTAGTCCCTGGTTTTTTGCCCGATCGGAACTGAACCAGTCTAGGACAATTCTCTGGACTCTCTAGATCAATAATTATCAAAAAAAAGTTGAACTTTGGCATGTGGGTGGCTGTAACAGGGTCATTTAGAAAAGGGGCGTGGCAAAATACACTAAAAAGCCTATACATCCCAAATGAAAACTCAGAACTTCACCAAAATTGATGACCATATGTGTCAGAACATGGTGAGGAATCATGCAGAGTTTCATGGAGATCGGACCATAGGTGGCGCTATAACTGGCAAAAAGCCTTCATTCTTATTAGGGGTTCAAGCATGAAATGCTGAAACCCTATTGTAATTGTAAGGATTCGTAAAACGCATCGTGCAGGCCAAACCGTAAGGCCTAGAGACATGAAACCTGGCCAGATGGTAGGCCTCAGTTTGGGGACAACCTATCAGAGTATGACCCCGAATGGCCCATAGGTGGCGCTACAGCAACCAAAAGTTCAAAATTGCTCATAACTCTTAGACTGTTTGTCTCAGGATCAAGTGTCTTATATCGTTGGAATCCTTGGCTCAAGGCAGACAAAATGGCTATCTCCGATTTTCATGTAGGCAGGGAAAAGTTTCTGCTATGTCGAATTTTGTCCAAAACCTACTTTTGCGAACTAGTCCCTGGTTTTTTGCCCGATCGGAACTGAACCAGTCTAGGACAATTCTCTGGACTCTCTAGATCAATAATTATCAAAAAAAAGTTGAACTTTGGCATTTGTGTGGCTGTAACAGGGTCATTTACAAAAGGGGCATGGCAAAATACACTAAAAAGCCTATTAATCCCAAATGAAAACTCAGAACTTCACCAAAATTGATGACCATATGTGTCAGAACATGGTGAGGAATCATGCAGAGTTTCATGGAGATC